>NC_022019.1:13927503-13936226 GCF_000317375.1 Microtus ochrogaster | reverse complement strand
AGGAAGTTAAGAAAGAAAGAAAGAAGGAAAGAAAGAAAGAAAGAAAGAAAGAAAGAAAGAAAGAAAGAAAGAAAGAAAGAAAGAAAGAAAGAAAGAAAGGTTAATACAAAACTTGTTTTGTGAATGGAGATTTTACTTCCTCTGGCCCAACTCCCTATTCACACAATGATCAGGACCTATGTCACATCAATGAATGGCACACTCAGATGAATGGAAAATGACAATCAACCTTATGCATTTGATTGACAAGTTGGGCAGTTTCACTCTGCGAAACCTTGAGAAGAGACAATGTGCATATCAATCTTCCCTGGTTTTCCCTTTTTAATCAGTTGAGAAACTAAAACCCTCAGCGAGCAATTGCATAAAGGGCTTATCCACGTTGTTCATGTCTTCCCCATCAAGCCATTGCTTTCGATTAGAATAACTGCCTTTTCCATTACAAGCAAATGGCATACACCAGGAGCTGTTGCTAGCTGCATAAGAAGGAAGACAGAGGTTGTTTCTTAGAAAAGGCATCACAAGCCCCTTCTGTTCAGGTCAGCCCCAAGTCAGAACACAAGCAGCAACAGAGTATCTGGGCTGGATGCCAGGTGACACTTGTCACAAGCTGGGGGCTGTGGGGAATGACATCTTCTGAGTCAGTGGTTCTATGCATGTAAACTAGAATCTCTGTGTGGGACTTGGAGTCCAGACCACTAATCAATAGCCAATAATTCCTTCTCTGAGGGGTCAGAAGTACACATCAAGAAACTCAGCAGTCCCGACTTCACATCACTGCTGCCCAGATATTTGCAAGCACTGTCCTACTAGCGCAGAGGGCCTGCCCTGCAACCATCATCTCTCTTTGCAAGCTAAGTGCTACCTGCCCAGATCCTGCCTAAGTGAAAACAGTTGAATGCTACTTCATCTCCCTCCTCTGCTCAGCCTGCTTTGACCCCATCAGCTGGAAGTCATTTCTTCCCTGCTTCAGTTCCCACTGAACTGTGCTGTGTGTAGAACATCTGGCCTTCCATGTTGCATTTGAGAACGGGAATGCCCATATGTCCCCTTTCCTGCAGGGCCGGCTTCAGGAGAGAAGACTTCATATCAAACTCACCTCTGTATCCAGAGTGTGTGACAGAGTGTTCATCGGGAAGGAAATAAACAGCAAACAAAGGGACAAAGGAAGAAGCCAGAGCCTGTGTCCTTTCCAATAACTTTTATGGTTCTGAGTTGGCGAAAACAAGCTGAGCTTGCTCCACAGATCATTAGCATTTCCATATCCATGCTCAGCCTGCTAATAAAAGCATGAGCAGGATTCTGAAAGGCCCTATAAGAAGGATTTTATATCCTGGTTTTAGCATCTCTGGCATCTGTGGCATCTAAAACCCGAAAAAGGCGATTTCTCTGAGGTGTTGTTAGCTTTCTATGCGCCTTCAAAGCCCCAGAGACAATGTGCTGGACTCTGCTAAGAATGCCAGTTTCCTTTCCAGCCGCTGCAACACACACACACACACATGCACACACACACACGCACACACACACACACATGCGCGCGCACACACACACACATGCACCCCTTAGCTACCACTGGAATTGTCATTTGCTTTGTATGCTTTCAAAGGCACTGTGAGAGCCACATCCCTATGCTATTATTGGTGCTGCCCACTTCCCTGTGTGATATCAAAGAGCCCTCCAAAGTTTCTTTGTGTGCGCAGTTCCGTGTGAGCGCAGAGTGACGTGAACATTATATTTCTGGTGAAATGCCTCATCCACAAAGCCAACCCAATTTTTATCTAATAGTTTCCCAGTGAAGAAAGGTCTAGGGGTCAAAAATCCAAGCAGTAACGACCCCTATTTTATCCATGCTGAGAGAAAGAGAATGGTGCCTGTGGTGCTGTCAAATCCGAAATAATATTCACATATATGGTGGGATTTAACATATCAAGAATCTCATGGTGGGGATTAAGATGCCATAGATATTTCCACTGAGTCATACATCAGCCAAAGTTCAAGCTCTCAACTTCTCCTGAACTGTGGTATTTGTTATGGTGGAATTCAGGCAGCCTCTAAGGTAAAGCATTCCCCTGTACCATGAACATCTGATGGGTAGAGGGGGGTGCGCTATGCTATGCTAAACATTTACCATCCACGACAATGGCAGCAATGCAGATCAGTCTTTGTGAACACCTGAAGTACATTCCATGTGCCCTGGCCCATCCACAGGCCCTGTCATTCCTAAGGATACTGTCAATACTGCCAATACATGGGTGGGGGTACATGCACACATAGTCTAAGATCCGTGTTACTACTGCGTATTACATGTCATGCATTACAGATGTGCATGGATGTGTCTCTAGGGGGAAAAAGGGAAAATGTAGGACATGGAGCTAGTGTTGGCTGAACGGCGACTCTATGCAAGCCAGAGCCAGAACTTCACGAGATGAGGAGGTCTGGACACAAACTCAAGTCAACCACTTACAGATGGAATGCCTGGTCCCCAGTCCTTTGCTCTTTTGGTCTCCTGTTGCTAGGATGGAAGATTGAAAGGGGCACTTAATTCTGCCATTAGTAGCTCCTCTACCTTTCTGATGTGCACCATCCAAGGCCCTGGAACCTGGGGTTTGGCTCTGTGTCCATCTCAGGACACTGGTGCATACCTTTCCTCCTCAGGATCCTGCATCTTCCTTCTTTTCTGACATTTAAATTTGTCTCATTTTTTAATGAACTCCTTGAGATCGTAAAATGTATTGTGATCATATTTACCTTCCTTTCCCCAACTTCACCCAGAGATTCACTCCCAGTCTAGACCTACCCAATACTTTGTCCTTTTTATAACCATCCAGTTCAGCTTGTGTTGCCCATATTCTCTTGGAAGTGGGACCTTTCGCAAGAGTAGGGATGGTTGGCCTACCAGGGGTCACATCCTTAAAGAAAGCAAATGCGTCCTTTCCCAGCAGCTACCAATTGCCAACAGCTCCTCCACTAGGGACGAGACTTCACGCTCACGCCCCTTCTCCATGCTGGAATTTGGGCTCCTGCATCTTCACACTATGGACTGCCTGAACATGGGTTGCCAGATAAGAGTAGGAGATGGGCACCGTCTCAATGATAAACCAAGGAAACATTGTTTTCAGTCATTTCTTCACCTCATTATTGTATATATGCCTCACTTCTTTCAGCTTTCTCACAACCCTGAGAGGTGTGTGTGTACTTACTTCTCATCTTTAAAGTCAAGTACCTTTTCCAGATCTTTCTTATCATGGGACCTACGTCTACTCACATCTCCACCTGTGGGACACAGTACTTCATTGTTTCCAGAAAGGACAATGAGAAGAGGAACTGAGATGTCTGGGAATATGTGATAGATGATGATGTCTTAGCTCCAGCAATCAACTTGATACAAACAGCCTAGCGTCCCTGGGAAGAGAAAATCTCAGATGAAGAACTGCCTCCACCGATTGGCCTGTGGGCCTGTCTGTGTCCGTGAAGCATTTTTTTTTTATTGCTAATTCACATATGATGGCCCAGGCTACTGTGGGTGGTGCCAACCATAGGCATGTGAGCATAGGTTAGATAATTTGTGCAATAAAGTAGACTGAAAAAGTCATGGAAGCCAAGCCAGCAAGCCATGTTCCTTCACCATCTCTGCTTGAGTTCCTGCCCGAGTCCCTGCCCTGACTTCCCTCAGTGATGACGGGCTATGACAGGGCCGTGAGAGCTAGATTAATCCTTTCCTCTGCCAAGCTACTTTTGATCTGGTGTTTATTATAGCAACAGAAATCAAACCAGACAAGGGGAGAAGCCGCAGAAAATGCATGTTGGGCTGCCTGTTAAGAAATGCCTGGAGTGGGGAAAGTGTTTGCCACATGAGGATAAGGGCTCCCCTTTGGAACCCTAGAACCCGTATAAAGCCAGATGCAATACAATGCATCTGTAACCCCAGAACTCCTATAGCAAAATGAAAGCTCCCAGAAGCTTGAGGGTCAGCTAGCCTAGTACCCATGGTAGTAAACAAGAGACCCTGTCTCAAATAAGGTAGTAGGTGAGGACAGTCACCTGAGGTTATCCTCTGACCTCTACATACATAATGCCATGGCACACACATGCATACATGCACACAAAATTACACACTTGTAGAAACATGAAGATGAGGAGACAGCACACGGCCCAGTCCAAAGGCCCAAGAAACACTCACCATCAAGATATTTGGAAGTTACCCAAGGAGACAGACTGTCTTCCTGAGCACCTGTCCTGCAAAAAGTCAATGTAAAATTCAATTAACATAACAGGCTTTGAATGCCATTCATTCTTGCAAGCCCATTGCATAATAAGCACGTCCCGAGCTTTTGTTGGATGAATGGCATGAGAAAGAAGAGCCAAGTGACAAAGACCTTTACTGCAGGTGGAGAGGAACCAGGTGCAACATGGCATCCGTTTCCCTTCAGGGAGATCTGCTGAACAACAATACCTCAAAGGGTCCACCTCAGGAGAACAGGCTAACGTGAGGGGTTCAGAATGTAGCAGTCAAAATATGGGCTATCTGACCTTGAATCTACATATGTTAATGTTTTGTCCTGTTGGAATTTTAAGAAGAAACTTTAAAGGTCTCTGAGAACCATCTGGCAACATCAAGCACCCACCTTCTGTCCTCCTGTCCCAAATATACCACAGTCCACAGGCAGGTCCCTAGCATGCTGTGGCTTAGGAACAAATCCCCTTGAAAACCCTGGACAGGTGGCACATAATCCCATCCAAAAAAAATCATCCCACATGTGTGCAGTATAAAAGCCAACCCTCTAGGATCTCTGAGGAAAAAAAATACCCCAAATCCAGTAGGTTTTAAATATTCATATACCATAAAGATAAAAATATTAGGTTTTCAAAACCTGTATTTTTTTACCTGTATTTATTCAAACTCTGGCATTTTAAAATTACTGATCCTTCCTATTTAACTACAGACTTTTGACTTTTAATCAAGCTAGTTATGGCAACCCAATCCTTTTTTATCAATAAAAAAGAGCCTGAATCCCAATATCAAAATTTCATTAGTTGTTGATATTAAAGAGAAGGATTGAGGAAGTGTGACTGCATTTTGGAATCCTTCTATGGTTATCAGATAGTATGGGGAAATTAGGCTCCCCCTGGGGTTCTTAGTCTCATTAGTAAAAGAATTTAAGAGTAGACTCTAACAGAGGCTCAGGAACACTTCATTAGGGTTTAAAAGAGGAAAAACTCCAAGACTATAAACCTTCTGCTCCAAGGAGAAGCATGGAGGAGAAGGAAAAATGTCACGCCATGTAAGCTGGCCTAGAGGTCAGACACATGGTGGACAGGTGGAGAGGGGGCTTTAGAGAAAGAATAAGGAAGTCCAAAATGTCAGCAAAGCCCAAAGTGTTAGGGAAAGCATGCTTAGAACAGACACAGGAAGAAGAAAAGGGAAAATTATGCTTTCCTAAGTAATCCAGAAAATCAGGCAGACTTAGGAAGCAACGTAGCTGCAGCCCCATAAGCTACTGCACTTAGAATGGGAATTTGAGGAAGGAAAAGCACAATATCTCACTGAAGGTTTAACTATTCTGCCCATCTCTTTAGCATGATTGAAGATGAACCTGCCTTCTTAAAGGCAGTCCTCAGCTAAGTGATTGATGTCTCTGTTGTCAGTGAAGGTTTTTTTCCCTACCCTAACAAGACTTTTGTACCTGAGATACTCTATTCTGGCCATGCCTACCCTTGAGAAACAAATCAAACCATTAAAATGATCACTAAACACAAACATGACCTCTAAACCATGGTTCAAAATGGAGTTACTTAAACAAAGATGGGTACCAATGGTTCAGACCCTATCCATTCGTCTGTGCCAACAAAATTTTCTCATGGCTGTGATGGCTCCCTTCCAGAATGTCCCAGGCCTGATCTCATGCCCTGTGTTTTTGAAGAATGGGTAACATCAATGTGTCAATGTTTTCATGACAAGAGGACAGACAGCTCCCATCATGGTCAGGTTTGCTAACAATCTGTCTCCAGGACACTGATACCACTGTGGAAGCTGTTTCTATGGCCACACCAACAGTCAGCAGAGACCTGGCCCATGCTCTCTCCCTGCAGGCATTCCAAGTCTAATCATAGACAGTAGTAAGCAGGACATGGGGCCAGAAAGCCCCCCAGCAATCAAGAGCTGCCCCAAAGGAAGCTCCAGCCTTGTGTGTTCCCTGGGACAATCTGTCACAATTACTGGACTCATCTGGAAAAATCTGAAGGCTAAGCCAGTCAACTGGGGTCACTCACGACTGACAAAGAACAGCAAGTGCTTCAGTGTAAAGAGAGGAGCAGGGAATTATGCCAGGGCCTCTTCCTGAAGTGTGTGCTTTCCTTTACTCTCACAATTTAATATCTCTATTTAATGACAAAATGAATTATCCTCCAAAATAGCAAATGTTCACTACCTTGCTAAATAATAAAATACATTTTCCCAGCACACAAACTGATCGCTTTACTCTTACACCAGAACTGATGTGAAATTACATGTCATGAATTATTCATGTCACTCAATTTAATTCAATTATTTTACTGAATTCATATCTAATCCATAAAAAAATGTTTAACTCAACCACCCCCAAAATCATGTCTTGCATCCTTGAATAATAGATTTCTTGCAAAATTTCAAGGAAGATAAGTGGCTATCTGGTTGGAAATGGCAAGGCAGATCACAATCACAATGATGAAAATAATTTTAACTATTTAGCCATAGCTCCTGTTCTATTTACCGACTGATGTCTCAAGGAAGATAGTCTATTTAATATCAAACTAGAATCAGAGCAGCAGGGAGAGCGTCTCAGATCCAATTACAGTACCAAAGCCATTTAGCTTTTCTGCAGAATTCATACCTAGAGCAGGCAAGCGGTTTAAATGTGACAGCACCACACCCGACGAAAAACTCGAGTTGGGACCTGCTGACAAAGCCTCCCTGAACAGCCCAGGGAAAACCATCTTTCCCCACCTGAGACAGAAGCCCTTTGCTGCCCACACCGTCATAGCAGGCTCCGCTTCCGAGCTTTTTCTTACCACTCATCTCCCTGGAAAGCTTGACAAATCCACTGGTGGTTTTCCACTTGTCTCCCCATCTGCCTGTCCATCCCAAATCCTGGCATCATTTGGGGCCATCTCAATGTCCGGGGGGCGGGGGGGATCCTCTGACCTCTAAGTTCCTCTGTATCTTTGAATTCCCTTGGCGTACACCACCCACACTGGAACTATCTCCAGCGATGTAGCCCCCCACCCCTGCAGCCCCAAGGCTAACAGGCCCTTATTTCCATTGTCACACCTGTTCTCTGCCAGCATCCCACTCGCACTGCCTCAGCCCTACTCTGCTCTGCTGTGCTTTCCTTTCCAGCTAGAGCACAATTCGATTCCTCCCCCCCCCCTTTATTTTTTACAGGCCAGCGACTAGTTTGCTTGCTTGCTTGCCTGCTTGTTTAGAGACAGGGTCTGAAATTCCAGGTAGTTAAAAATGACCCTGAACTTGTAAGCCTTCTGCCTGTACCTCGCGAGTGCTGGGATTACAGATGCACACCACTGCAGCCAGTTTATGGGGTGCTGAGGATGGGACCTAGAGCTTTATGCATCCTAGGCAAGCACTCTACAGAGCTACATCCCATCCCCAGCGATCTTTTATATTTTTAAACCCCTTGTGCGGTGCCTGCTCCCTAGCCCCAGGCTCCCACTGAGTGGATTACTCTGGGCAGAGCAGGCTGCAGCTTCCACTGAGCCCTGGGTCTCTTTCCTTTGGTCATTTCTCTCTAGCAGCTTCAGGAAGCCTAGAGGGACTTGTGTGCTTGACAGATACTTTTATTTAATTAATTTATTTATTTAGGTAAGAGTCATGCCTGTATAACTTGTTTGTTAACAGCACCTGCCGCATGCTGGGTAACGCCATTAGCTCTTTCGGTGTTACTATGGTAACACATGGGGCACTCTTTTTAGAATGGTGCCATTCCTATGATGTTCACAATTCTACCTTTCTGGTAAATTCATGTCTGTACTGGCCAAAGGCACAACTCCATATTTCTACAGAAATTGAGAGTTGGAGTTAGAACTCAGAGATCCTAAAGTAGTTTAGGAACATATAGTGTGGGGGTAAAATGTCCCCCACAGACTTCCATTTTGAAACTTGGCTCCCAGCTGGTGGTGGCATTCTGAGAGACTGTGGGTCTGGGGAAGGGTATGCTTTGGGATTTATAACCAGCCTTATTTCCAGCCCTGTCTCTGCTTCCTGATCCAGAGAGATGTAGGGAAGTAGGTCCACTATCTCCCACCACCATGGAGCCACCTCCATAGTGGACTATGCCTCCTCAAACTGTGAATCAAAACAACCTTTACTCCCTTATGCTGCAACCACATCCATACCACCAAGTCCCTTGACTGTCTGAGCACCCCAACCTACAGAGCACAGCTTGAGGACTCCACAGCACGGGCTCTAGCCTTGGGCAGACTATGCTCTGTGGCGTCCTCCAGGCTCTAACAAGCCCTCTCTCCACCTAGTCTTTCTCAAGCCTTCCTGTGCCTCAGGATCCCACACCATCATTCACTCCTACCTTGCAGAAAAAGCTAGGAACCATCCACCATCAGTAGAGTCACCCATGCCAAGAGCCTCATGGCACCCATATCATCCCAGGGGCATTTTCAAGTTACTAGCTTTCACTGAGTGCTTCTAAAATTCTGACATGACTTGAATGCAAACAAAG
>NC_022019.1:13923745-13927403 GCF_000317375.1 Microtus ochrogaster | reverse complement strand
TCTCTCTCTCTGGTACTTATTAGTCCACGTTTCCAATCCATCAGCCTCTTCCAATTAACAGAGAAAGCACTCAACTCAACAATGAGAAAGAACCTCACAGCATTCATTTTGGCTCTAGTAATTGTGTCCTTCGGTAGAGGAATTCCTCCATGGCCAGACTCAGGCAAGAGAATTGGGGAAATCAATTTCCAACCAATGTCTCAGCTGTCCAGTCTCCTAACAGTGTCTCCCATTGGCCAACACACCAGAAGCAGAGCCAGAAAGCCCTTTTGTAGCCCATCCAGGCACAGACGAGGGTACAGAGGGGGGTCTAGAAAATCAAATGGATGGATTGCGTATAACCAGAACTGATTCTGAGCAATGCTGAGGGCTCTACAGGACTTGAAAACAGTGAACCCGATGTGTGTGGTCACACTCCCATTCTCTCCTACTGCCTCTTCTAGCCTGGGAGTGGTAAAACTGATACCAGCCCCTGTGGGCTCTGCTTACCCCATTGGGCTCCCTTGACCCTGGCCACGCCTTTGTAGGCAGTGCCTTTCCTGAACTGCTGTCCCTTAGTCTCCCTGAGTGCACGTCCTCTATAATCCCAGCCTGCCCCGGAATCTTAGAAATACCCTGTAGAGACAACTTCAAAGTTCATTGTCCCCAGTGTGTTACACGAGTTACAATTCTAAAACGCAGCTCTCCAGCCACATCGCCTGTTCGGCACACAGGCTCACCCTCACTGACCATCTGGAACTTTCCAAGAATTGAACACTCAATACTTTTTTTAAAATCTACCACAACATCTTTGAACAGTTTTCTCTTCAAAACGAGGGCTTTTGAATGTGAATCATCCGGTGGACCCACATGCTGATCAGAGAACCAAACACACAAAGAGACACCTTACCCCTATTGCTCCTCTATGCAAGAGGCACCCACACTTGACTCATTCAGCCCACACCAGTAGAGAATGAATGCAATGGGTCTTCTGTCATTTCCTCCAGATGCTGAGGAGTGTGACCAACAAAAACTCAAATGTCAGGCCTTGCTGTGTCCTGACATCTTGCTCAACAAGACTCTTTTCTTTTCACAAAGGCCTGCTCATATTTTATTATAAAGATTTGCATTTTATGGACAAATTATATATCACTATTAGAGTTTGCCAGAAATAATACCCCAGATAATGGGTCTCCACGGAGCTAATAGCTTCAATTCTCCCAGTGATGTTAGAGGGTGCTTACACAGATATAACTTTGCATTATAAGGAGGCAGAATTATAGTCTATATAGAGTCCAAGAGGCTAAAAGGTAACCTCTAGATACCCCATGTTCACAAGAGGCTCCCAAAGTCCTGGAAACAGAGGTATTTTGTCTATAGTCTCAAAAAAGAAAGAAAGAAAGAAAGAAAGAAAGGAAGAAAGAAAGAAAGAAAGAAAGAAAGGAGAAAGATAAAAGCTGCTGTAAGCATGGCGACAGACTACAGAAGTCATTACAAATGCTTCAAATTGAGGACTGTGTCAAAGATAACATATTGGGGTAGAAGGGGAAACAGTGGGAAATAAGGACATCAAGATGGTTACAGCTTAGCTGTGGTAAACTTCAGAGACCACACTCAAGCATTTGGACTTTATTCTAATGGTAATGGGAACTCACAGAAGTCTCCAAGGGAAGACAGGTTTAGACCCACAGTACTCCCTCAATGAAACTCCTAAACTGCAAGTAGACCTGGCCTCTGTTGCTGTCTATATCATTCAGGGGCCACTCTTCAGATGGAGCTGTCCCCTTCACATCTATTCATGTTCGTGGCACACAACTCTCAGTTGATGGCTGGTGAAGAAATGGCTAAGAACATTTATTGTGTAGTCTTTCCTATAAAGAGGATGTATTCCTACAACTAAATATCCCCACCAAGGTTTTCCAAGCAATGAAAAAAAGAACCATTACACAGACAAGAATTTAGACTCATAAAATTCAGCGTATGCCAAAGATTCCCAGCCTCTGCCATGCATCCCTGTCACTCTTAGGGGATGGGGAAACATAAATAAAATGGTGGGGACTTGCCCTGAAACTTAAACCTTTGACTCAGCACCTGCATCTTTCTTGATGGAGGAAATTAAACATCTCCTCAGAGTGATGAAGGGTTTCTATGTTCATATTTACACTCTGCCCTGGTCAAGATGATATCTGTGTGACTGCAAACAGGAGCGGGAACCTAGGATCTTTCACTGTTGAGGCAATCAGAGATTCTTTCATGAAAATGAGGGCAAATTTAGGTTTACTCTGATGGTTTCGTAACTGGCTCATCAGAGCAAATAGCCCAAGATATGAAAAATTTAAATGTAGCATAGAACCCTCACAATTAGGGCACAAAGAGTTTGGAATGCAAACTCTTAAAGATACCAACATCAGTAGCTTTAATTACTTATTATCTGTAAGCAAAAGATGCTGTATTTGATGAGTGACAGGCATGAGCCCAGAAGCTAAGGTCCCCTCCAACATCCAGAGTGGAGATCTTAGAGCCAAAACCCACACTCCCACAGCCCTTTCTAACTAAACACATCATGCTGGCCTGTGCTGGATCAGGAGCCCTGCAGACCCTGCCAGAGAAAGGTACAGATTTTTCAGGTTAACTTTGCTGCCCCATCTAAGGACTGTTCTGTGCGGATCAGTTTTCCCTTACTGTGACATACTACTTGACACAAGCAACTTTCGGGGGGAGCGCTTTGTTTCCACAGTCTCTGGAGTTTAGGTCCATTATCATCAGCTCCACAGTGAGGCAGGATGTGCTGGTGAGAAGACTGTGAGGCAGAGGCTGCTTGCATCTGCACAGCTGAGAAGCAGAAAGAATGCCTGTGCTCTGGGCTTTCTCATTTTATTCCATGAAAGCCCGCAGCCAATGGGTTATGTCGCCCACCTTCAGGAAGGTTCTTCCCCCTTTAGTTAACCCTCTCTGGAATCACACTCAGACACACCCAGACATGTGCTTTACTAATCTAGCAGCTTCTTGTTCCACTCAGATGCACAACCAAAACTAATCAGCATGCTTCTCCTTCAGTGCCCCAAGCTCTCCTAGGCCTGGAGAGTTTTGGTTTCCAGTCTCTCCCCAGACTGCTCCATCTTGTCCCATCTTCCGTCATGGGATTCAGCGCTGAACAATGCAGGTCTGATTCTTTAGAAATGAGACTGCAGCCCTGCTTAAGAGGTGTTTGAAGAAAGGACACTTGGGAAGTCTAAGACAGAGCCAGTTGTCAGTCTCCACATGGCACTTCAGGGAAGAGTCACACAGAGAGGGTTTGAGCAGAGACCAGAATGGTCTACACTTCTCAGGCTGCACTAGATAACTAGATAACGTGCCACCTTTCTCTCTGCATGGCATCCACAGTGAAGCAGTAGCTAACCACAGTAGGGCCTAGAGAAAGTCATGGAACTGGACCATATCATGCAGAATGTTCTGGGCACAGAAAGGTTGGTTTTCAAATCCATGAAAGGCTGTCCCATGTTAGAATTAGTATTTGGACTGAACAACCCTTGAAAGTTAAAAAAAAAAGTTGGGATATAAATAGGAATGTAACAGTAAAAGAGGGGAAGACCACAGCATCCAATGAGGGTGTGAATAGGAAAGAAACAGTAACAGAAGGGAAGACCACAGCATCACATGGGAGTGTGAATAGGAAAGA
>NC_022019.1:13917611-13923385 GCF_000317375.1 Microtus ochrogaster | reverse complement strand
GAAAGAAACAGTAACAGAAGGGGAGACCACAGATGCGCAGCTCAGGAAAACAGCTTGCTGGAGATAACCCAGGCCAGGTGCTGGTGATAAAGAGGGAGCTCCACTGTAAGGACTAAGGAAGACACTTGACACGGATGCTGCAAAAGATATGGAAGGACCAGAGGAGAGACTCTCCTGGTGAAAATATGGAAGCCATGCTCCATGAAGAGAGTGTAACAAAGACCAGGACACATTTCCAGATGTTCTTCCAGTCATGTTCAACATGCCAAGTGGTGAGAAGTGGGCTTATGTATATGTGGGCTCCTCTAAACAAACCCTAAACCTTCCTGCAGCAAGAGGAGCATGGTTGACTCTCTTTGGGCTCCAGACACCCTCCACATGGGAATACTGATGGCTAATAAGCTAGGAGAGACTACAGGAAGAGCCCACAGAATCTACAGCCTGAAAAAAAATTATCCAGATATAAAACAGAGAGGGGGAAACATGCCTACTATAATTGTGTGCATGTGTGTGCATACACTAGTATATGTGTAAAGGCAGGCACACACATACCACAGTGTGCATGCTGAGGTTAGGGGACTGCCGCGGGTATCATTCCTGACCTGGTTTGAGAAAGGCTCTTTTCATTGTTCTTCTGTTGTATATGCAAGCCAGCTGCCACTAACTGCCACCAGCTCCCAGGCATTTCCACGTCTCCATTTCTCATCTCTCAATAGGAGCCCTGGGATTGTAGAAGACTAGGCTATGCTTCAGGAACTCATGTGGGTTCTGGAGATTGAAATTTGGGTCCTCATACTTGTGTGGCTAGTGCTCTTACCACTGACCCATCTCTCTCTCCCCAGTGTCTCTTACAATCAGAACAAAAATTTCATCAGAATAGGTCAAGCCTTGCTTGTTTCAAACCCATCCTCAAACAACACATTAGTGAAATAATGTAGAATGACAAAGGTCCAGAGAGTGAGCCTCAGTTAAGATAACATAGTACCACTGGCCAGGGATGTCTGTGGGATGTGCGGATGTCTGTATGATGTCATCAGACTCAGTCTCCTGCCTGAGAGCCTTGGAATGTAAAGCCTGGGCTCTTGAGAAAGAGCAACACTTGCCCCACGAAGGGAGAGCATGATCCCCTTGACCTAACATCCTGTTAGTTTCCTATTACAGTGATGAATACCATGACCAAAAGCAAGTTGGGGAGGAAAGGGTTTATTTGGCTTACACTTTCACACCATAGCCTATCACTGAATGAAGTCAGGACAGGAACTCAAGCAGGGCTGGAACCCGAAGGCAGGAACATGCAGAGGCCATGGAAAGATGCTGCTTACTGGCTTGCTCCTTATAGCTTGCTCAGCCTGCTTTCTTATAGAACCAAGGACCACCAGCCTGGGCCCTCCTCCACTGATCACTAATTAAGAAAATGCCCTACTGTCAGGTCTTATTTTCAGCAGAGGCTCCCTCCTTTCAGATGACTCTAGTGTGTGTCAAGTTGACAGCACACCTAACTCTGTAGATGTCGGAGCTGCAACTTGATTCCAGCTCACCGACTTTTCACTTCCTCCTGGTGTTAAACTCCAAGCTGGAAAAAGCTTTGTTGCCAGTAGTTTGGACTACAGGATATTGCCTAAACATTTTCACGAGTAGTTCTATTGTCCAAAAGATATCCAATGGGATTCATGAATTGAATGACTTCACCTCCTCACTAAAATTCCTCATCACACAAAAGACCTGCCAAACTCCTCCATCAGAGGTCATATAATACAGTTTCAGATGCATAAGTTTGGATGTCAGTGTTGCACCTTAAGAAACGAAGCAGCTGGGCAGTGGGGGCACACCTTTAATCTCAGCACTCAGGAGCCAGAAACAGGTGGATCTCTGCAAGTTTGAGGCCAGCCTGATGTACAAAGTGAGTTCCAGAACAGCCAAGACTGTGCAGAGAAGCCCTGTCTCAAAAGAAGAAGAAGAGTAGAGGAGGAAAGAAAGAAAAGAAGAAAGAGAAAACAAAGAAAGAAAAGAAACAAAGGCAGCATGGATGGTCTTAGCATGCCAATGCTATGAATACAACTTAAGTCACATTGAAATTACGCTCTAGGAAGGAAAGTGTTAACACTGGCTTGGCCTACAATATCCAATAGGGTTCCTCTGCCAAAGTACTTACTTTAAAGGCAGTCACTGCATTCACTTCGTCTCCTGGCCTTAATTTAGGTTTTGCTATGCTCGACAATTTCAATGCCAAGAGGAAGAGACTGAGTGAGAAAGGGGACGTACTGGTCTGAACCTGGAGAGTTGATCTAATTGAACTGAAAAAAAAAAATTAAAACCCTCCTCCATCTGCTCGGCACACCTGCTGATGGAGCATAACCACAGGTAGGGAGGAAATCCATCAGAGACCAGTTATAAATAGACCTTTATTTCATCTGCTAAGAGCTTGGCAGCCGAGGTGGGAGGGCTGCCTACGCGCTGGCAGCCACGAGAAAGTACTGTGCTGCTTTTATGCTTCAGTGGAAGGATCAGAGAGAAAAGAGAACTGAAAAACAATGAAAACTAAAGTGGGATAAAATAAAACGAGGCAAACGTCCCAGAAGCTGATGTGGCCGCCAACCACCAAGCAGTTTAAGGATGGCAGATGCTGATGGTAAAGGGGGAGGCCACCTGAAGACGGATCATGCCCCTTCACAGGAACTGAGTGGAGACAGATGGGTTCACCCATCACTTTTAGAACAAGGCTGACTGGTTATTTATAAGATAAACCAAGAAAAAAGAACACGGCTCTAGGTTCGGTCTCCACACTGCCCTACCACCAACTGATGTGTTCTTAGCATTTGGTGGCTGAGGCTAGAGGAAGAGCCATCTTTCTTCAGGGATGTGGCCCCTGGGAGGCTGCCCATGCTCCAGGGGATGACTCTATACCCACGCACATGCCAGCAGCATTAATTAGACTCAATGAGTTCTTTTGAGAGCAGGGGCTGTGGGGAGAACATGAAGTTGGGAGGAAGATATAACTGGAGGGTCTAAGAGGAATTGGAGGCGAAGAGGGAGGGCATGATGAAAACACATTGTATACGTGCATAAAAGTGGGATGGATGGCTCATTTTGATCAAATTTCATAAGCAACTAAAATGTAAACCAGGAGTAGGAAAATGTGTCCATGAAGAAGAAATGGGTGTGTCAGAGGTCTTGGGCAGAGGTCTTGGGTTCCTCCCTCCAGGTAAGTGAGAAGGAAACTGCTCTTCATATCCTTGCTGCCTCTAGAACAGGCCTCACAGCCAAGTCAGCAAACAGCAATTGGTAGTGCTATTTCATTTCTATTTTAATAAATAAAGCTTGCCATACAGGCCAGGCAGTGATGGCACACACCTTTAATGCCAGCAGCCACACTAGTTAGCAGTGGTGATGCACGCCTTAAATCCCAGCACTAGAGAGGAATATAAGGCAGAATGAGACAGGAACTCACTCTCTTTCAGCCTGAAGATTTAAAAAAGGTAAGAGCTCTCTAGTGGCTTGGCTGCTTTGCTTTTCTGATCTTCATGTTGAACCCCAATATCTGTCTCTGGGTTTTTATTAATCGTGCTACAGCAATTAAACGGGGGAACAGGGGGAGCGGGGAGAATCACCTGCAAGGAAACAGATGAAAGGGTCCACCGGAAGCAATGACTGCCCAAAATGGGCCTAATTTGGAACCAGAGACTCAAGGGCAAAAATGTCAGTGGTTCTGTTTCTAAATAAGGCCCTTGAGAAAGAGGTGAGGGAGAAAAGGGGTTTATATTTATCTCACTTGCAGAAGTGTAGGCTCTCAGAAACCCCCTGCATCCCCAAGAACATTAAGGGTATCATCAAGAAGATAATGACCCGCTATTCTGTCGCCACCAAGGACAACAAGAGAAATGGGATTGACTGTGTCAAGGGAGAACTAGGTTAAATGGAAGAGCTTCCTGGCAGCAAAGGTTATTAAACACCGGGAAGGAGAAGCGATGGAGATTAGGGTGCTCCCTGGAGGTCTTTTCAAAAAGCAGAATAGCTTGCCAACTACCTGGGGTCACTTAGGTACAGTTCTGCCCGCTCTTCTGGCCTTGATCTGGAAGCTAAGGCATCCCCTGGCCCAGTCAAGGGACAGCTACTGTCATTTTTTTTTGTAATGAGCTCTCAGAAGGAGAATAAGCATTAAGAAAATGAGAAAAACATGCTTGGAGCTAAAACTCGCTTTTCTTTATTTAAAGAGTACACTGGGTTTTTGTTTTCTTTCTTTTTCTCCTCCTCCTCTTCCTCCTCCTCCTTTATATATTTCCAGAAACAACCAAACTGCATCCTCACAGATCTGCTCTTCTGAAGCGTTAACAGGAACATGGGTGGGAGATGGTGTGTGTGTGGGGTTGGGGGGGGGGGGGCCCATTCTGAGCTGATGGTGCAGCCAACCCTGCTGTGCGCCTCCACATAGAACACCGCTCATCTGGGAAGCCGGGACTCAGCCTGGACAATCTCACTCATCTAGCCACAAAGAAACCAGTCCAATGATCTCCTTACTGTACAATTTTAAAGAATTTGAAGTACTTTGTGTTTTTAATTGGGTGTGCGCGTGTGTGCTGCATATATTGCACATGAGCGGAAGTGCTCACAGAGGCCAGAGAGGGCAGCAGGCCTCCTGGAGGTAAAGATGTGAGCAATGGGAATACTGGGAACCAAACTCAGATCTTCCAGGAAGGACGAACCTGCTTGTAATAGCTGAGCTATCTCTCTGGCCTCTGTTTGTTTGGTTTTTCTTTTTTTAATAGCTGTTTGTATGTATGTGCCTATGTGTATGCATGTAATGAAACACTGAGTAAATAACTATAAAAACGAGGACTAGAAAGATGACCCAATTGTATGTAAACATACGTACACATATACACAGAGAGATATGTTTATATATGCACGCGCACACACACACACATATCCAAGATGACTGCATATTCTCTAAGTCCATGCTCTCTTTATTGTCCCTGTCTATATAGAGAGAAACAAGCCAGAGAGTGAACAGACCTACAATCCTGGCCATTCTTCCTCTGCTGTCACAATGGCGGCATACCAGGCTGTGTCTAGGCATCTGTTGATCTTCTCCACCCCACTGAGAGCTATCTCATCATTTAACCCTGAGGGACTCAGATAGGATGAGGAGGACAGACTGACTTACGGGTTAGGTGAATGGATGAATGACCTGGGACTTACCAAAGGACACATGTTCCCTATTGGAGGAGGTACAAGCACAGAGAAGGAGGAAGAAGAGAAAAGAAAAGAAAGGGAAGACGAGTAAAGGGAAGCAGGAGACACTAACAGCAGGAGCAGCAGCATCTTGCACTAGGGAGATTGCTCAGCTGCGGTAAAGTGCTTACCTTGTAAGCATGAGAACCCAAATTTGATCTAGAACCCACTTAAAGAAGGAGGAAAAACAGGTCAGGTCTGGTAGTGAGCATTTATACTCCCAGTGCGGAGGAGGCAGAGATAGGTGGATTTCTTTGGCTCACTGGCCAGCCAGACTAGCCTACTTGGTGACTTCCAGGACAATGAAAGACTATGTAACCCAAAACATGCACAGTGCCCGAGCAAAGACACCTAAGAAAATTCTTTGGCCTCCATACACACATGCACACACTTGCATGTGCACCTACATACACACACACACACACACGCACACACAGAGTCACTCACTCGCACACACACAGTCACTCACACACACACAGTCACTCTCACACAGTCACTCACACACACGCAGTCACTCACACACACGCAGTCACTCACACACACAC
>NC_022019.1:13871712-13917104 GCF_000317375.1 Microtus ochrogaster | reverse complement strand
GAGAGTCTGCAATTACATGTAGCATTACTTTAGTACGCTCTTTATAAGACTTAAACTGAGACACAGAAGGCAGGTGTACAAAGATGCTAGCATGGAGGAGAAATTCAGCAAGGCAGGAAGAAGGACCCAAGGCTCCGAGAGAAGGGGACCCTTCCCAGGTACCCCTACCTTTCTGTCTACAGCTCACTCACAGACTTGAGTAGGGATCAAATTCAAGAGTCAGTAGGCACAGAGGGAGAACCAGGCTCCGCCCTTGGGGAGGGCAATCCTCCCAGATCCTGTCTGGAAGACTGGCCCAGCAAGCCTAGTTTGGCAAGACTTGGCTCTCACCAGCTATTAGTTCCTACTCAGAACTTTATTGACAACCAAGATCCCTGTCGAATGGTAAAGAAAGTGCCTGCAGAAACTTTACGAAGTTTTATAAAGCTTCCTAAACAGATTTCTGCAGTAATCAGCAAGTGAACAGAGGGGCAGTGCCCAGAGCATCCCATCCACCACCCCGCCCCTTCTTGTCTGCATCCTCCCTGTGTTCTTTTGTTTTGCAAAGTGATTTGGGAGATTAAGAGGGTTTTGTTTGGGTGGGAGGGCAGCACCCTGGGTAAGTAAGTGCTACTTGATTGCACAACAAAAGACCACGAGAGCTTCAGCCACAACTCAGCCCCACTGGCCCCAACAGTTTGCTTTTCTCAATTAATTTATTTTGTTAGAAGAACTAAGAGGGGAAGGGGAAAGCACCCACAGCACAGAGTACACTCGCTGTATAGAAAAGGTTGGCATTTCTTCTAAGGGCAGAGAGCTCCTGTTTGGTAAGCTGCAAGTGGGCTGGGACAGCGCCTGCATTGCTGCTGCGGTCTAAGAGCTCAGTCAACAAAACTTCACAGGAGCCATGGGCTCCAAGACTGACTCCTGGGAAGCAGGAATTGGAAATTGAGCAAGTCTATGTGGAAAATTCGAACTTTATCCCCTAACTATTAAGAGGATACAACTGCAGCCCATTGAAAGAAATGTCAGTTAGTCCATTTTGAGCATGGACTACAAGCATTTATTGTGATGAAAATTGTCTCTGAAAACAAAAAGTGAAAGCACTTCAATATTTTAAACATATGCAATAGTTTATTTCAACAGTCACCACAAAGAGTACATGATACATATTTGTAATCCCACACTTGGGCGTTAGCTGCAGGAGAATCAGGAGTTCAAGACCAGTCTGGTTTAAGGCCAGCCTGGACTATTTGAGACCATGTTTTTTAAAAGAAAGGCACTGCCAAGAAATATGAAATATAGAGCACAGATTAGGAAGACATTTTCAACTCATAACGCATATAATAAAGGACTCATTGCAAAGCATGCTACAAATTTATAAGGACAAAGCAGCCAAGAGAAAATTATAAAGAGGCTATATAATATACAGAAAAGGAAATATAAATTACTGATACAGAAAGATACTCTATCCCACTAAGCAAGCAAGCACAGAGATAAAAACAACAACAAAATATACTCTGGCCACTGGATTGGCTCAGAGTTAAAGTTGGACACAGGCAGGTGTGGATGAAGATGAAGAGAGCTGTTCCCTCCCCAGGGGCAGTTGCCTAGAAGTATAAGCCTGTGTTACAGGGGCAAGCGGACATACTCAGCAGTGAGAACCCAAGTTCAGGTCTTGCCCAAGCTGGCCCATGTACAGGCAGGTGATCCGTCAGAGGAAAGTATGACAGCATCCTTAGCATTAGGCAAAGACCCAAATATCCATCCACCAAATGCATGGACTGCAATGGACCCATGCTGTCAGCATAGATAAATCTCAAAAATACCTGACTTTGCAAGACAGGAGATAGCAACAGTTCCACACCATTTTAAAGCTGGTGTAAGTTGTAATTGGGTAACACAAAAGTTACATTGTATACAGTGTGTCTAGCTAACACTACAAAGTATGTACCAGAAAGTTGCCAACTTCAAGGCTTTAGTTTACATCTCAAATAATATCACTTCTTAAAAAAAAATTAAAAATACCTGAAGAAAATAAGTACAGGCATGTGTTCATCTGGGATAATGGGTAACTGGGTATTCATTCTGCCTTATTCTCTGTACTTGAAAGTTTTTCCTGAGTAAATATGCTTTAAGCATTTTAAAATATACTCACATAGTCTCTAGGCATGTGCAGCTAAGAAGCATGAGCATCAGGCACAGTACCATTATCCATCACCAGCATGTGCTTGGGGAGCTAAACTAGATCATTATCACTCGTGCCTGTGTCGGGCCCATCAGCTAAATAGCTCCAGGCACGGTACTCCATTTGGTATTCTTGCCAACCCTTGGATACAGGTATTAGGACAGCCATTTTACTGACAGGAAACAGTGATCATTAGAGTTTGAGGAATTTTTCCCCAAGATCACTTAGTAATGGATCCATTACTGAGATCCCGTATGGACAGTGCCAGGGACAGATGCCCAGAGAGATCTGAAGACCTATGACCTCAGAGACACACACATCATCTGTAAGGTCTGGATCTCCACTGAAAGCAGAGCCTATTCCACAAATAAAGATCTCCATCAGTGACACGCTTACCACATCCAGTCAGGTCCACCTCTCCAGACAAGCCTTTTTTTTTTAATTTATTTATTTATTAAGAATTTCTGCCTCCTCCCCGCCACCGCCTCCCATTTCCCTCCCCCTCCCCCGATCAAGTTCCCCTCCCTCATCAGCAATCAAGGTTCCCTGACCTGTGGGAAGTCCTAGGACCGCCCACCTCCATCCAGGTCTAGTTAGGTGAGCATCCAAACTGCCTAGGCTCCCCCAAAGCCAGTACGTGCAGTAGGATCAAAAACCCATTGCCATTGTTCTTGAGTTCTCAGTAGTCTTCATTGTCCGCTATGTTCAGCATGTCTGGTTTTATCCCATGCTTTTTCAGACCCAGACAAGCCTTTCTAAGACCCGGGGCTGCCTCTATAGACAAGCTGTAAACATCACCTCAAAACTGATGATGTGTTGCTGAGGAGGGGAACGAAAAACCTATCCCGGTAGGATTTTTCAAAGACTGGAAAAGGTGGCTGAGTGGATGAGGCACTCGCACATGTGGGCTGGAGTTGGTATCCAGAGAACCCACTTAAAAGACAGGTAGGTGTGGCAGCTTTCCTGTAATCCCAGTGTTTGCCAGACCAAAGTACAGGATCCTCAGGGCAGGCTGACTAGCTAGACCAGCTACATCTCCCAGCTCACGCAGCCATGCTCCTCGGTAAAGAAAGTGAAAAGCAGCCAGGAAGACATCCAGCATTGATTGACCTTAGGCCTCAGTCCCATGTGTATGCACATCCACGAACATGAACACCCACACATCTGCATGCACACAAAACACACACACACACACACACACATACACAAAATGCTCCCTAGTTAAGGGAACTATAAAAAATTCCAAAGTTAATAGAGTAGAAACTGATATTTTATCTTTTGATGTCTTTTATTAGGTGTGCTAGTGACTATCAGCACGCACACTAGTCACAGAGAACAGAAAAATTAGAGCAGGCTCAGTTCCTGCTTTGAGGGTTTGTACCACCAAACACACACTGCACTAAGGTGGGAGGGAGCCCAGTGGTCAAAAACACTTGTTGATCTTACAGGGACCCTGGAGTCAGTTCCCAGAACCCACAGGGCAGCTCATGATCTGTAACTCTAGTTCTAGGAGATCCCATGCCCTCTTCTGAGCTCCATGGGAACCAGACAACTTCATGGTGTGCATACATACATGCAGTACAAATATTCATACATATAAAAGAAAATCTACAAAAATTAGCAACACACCAACACATACACACACACACACACACACACACACACACACACACACAAGAAAACCATAACACTGCACCCACATAAACTGAATTTAAGGACTATATTGCCCTCCCAGGCCCTGTTCAGGTTCAAAAGCAACCACAACATCAAGTTCAAAAGCAACCACAAAAATAACAACATTGGGGCTGCAGAGATGGCTCAGTGGGTAAGAGGACTGGCTACTCTTCCAAAAGACCCAGGGTTCAATTCCCAGCACCCACATGGCATCTCACAACAGTCTGTAACTCCAGTTCCAGAGGCTCTAACATCCTCACACAGACATGCATGCAGACAAAACACCAATGAACATAAAATAAATATAAACAAATAATTTAAAATACTTTAAAACAAATAAAATAACAGCATCACCTACTACTGAAGGCCATGCTTCACTCCAGCCAGCACTGAGCAGATCCCTCAAATCCTGGATTGTCCATGAGAGTTGATGAAGATCATGGACTTCTCCCTAACTCACAGAGAGAAGACAGTGCCCACTTCCCACATGGCTCAGTGTTAAAGACTTGGAAAAGATGCTAAAGCTCAATGAAGTGCCCAAAATGTCTAGGATAGAGTCAAAAATCACTAGTCCTACCAAAAGCCAAGAAAAATCTTCACTTGTACCAGAGATGGTTAAAAATGCCAAATCCAGCCTGGCAAGATGACACAGTGGTAAAGAGCACTTGCTACCAAGCTTGATGAACCGAGTTCCATACACACAACCCACAGAGTGGAAGGAGAAAGCCAACTCTCACAAGTAGTCCTCTGACCTACACACACACACACACACACACACACACACACACACAATTAAAGAATGCCAACAACCAAGCAACTTGGTGTTGAGGCTATCTGACACATTGAAACGTGGCAGCAAAAAATGTACAGTTAAAGATTACAAACACACAGGAAACAAATGGGAAAGACAGAACACCTCAGTAAAGACAGAGCAAATAAAACACAGTACAAGCTCAAGCTCACTGGCTGTGTTCAATGACAAACAAATGAATCTGTGAATCTGGAGATCCAAACAATAGAAAAAGAAAGAAAAAATAACCAAGGGATTGGGAAGGGACCTGGGGAGATGTCTCAAAGGTTAGGAGACACACTGCTCTTGTGAAGGACCTGACCAGCTTCCAGCACCCATGTTGAGTGGCTTACAACCACCTGTGACTCCAGAGAGCTCCAATTCCTCTGGTCTATGTAAGAACCTGCCCTCATGGAAACATATAGAAACACACACAGACGTATACACACACTCACACAATTTAAACACATATAAGATAGGAGTGTAACAAAAGTTCTGACATTCATATTCTAGAAGTAATTGAAGAAATAACGGGTGAAAAATTCCCAAATTCAGAAAAAAATACAACCTATATATTCAAGAAAATGAATGAGCCTAGAACAGAATGAACCAGACAAATGTAGAGTAAGACATATCTTAATCAAACTCCTTGAAAACTGAAGACAAGAAGGAAGATTTTGAAAGGAATGGTACTATCTTACGAGGGCAAAACACAGCAGATCTCCATCAGAACCCACAAAGTATAAAGGGACACCAAAGGCTGAAAGAAAGAACCTATATCAGCCTAGAATTCTATACCCAGCAAAGATGTCCTTCAGCGAGGGCTGAGGAGATGGCTGCACATGCATGAAGAGCTGCGTTTGGATCCCCAGTATCCATGTAAAAGGCCTGGCAGTGATGCATCTGTAACAGTGACTGGAGTTCACTGGCCAGTCAACCTAGTTATTCTGTGAGCTCCAGGTTCAATAAGAGCCCAAGTCTCAAACATTAGGGTACCACGCAATTGAAGAAGGCACCCAGGGTCGACCTCTAGCCTCCATATGCAGGCATATGCATATAAACCTACACTCACATAGGCACACACCTACACAAACATGAAACATGCTATATATACATACACACACGCATATACACACACAAAGATAGCATGTCTTTCAAAATTAAAAGGGGAACCCAAACAGTCTAAATGCCAGACTGAGGAGAAACCAGAAGGCTGCTACCAGCAGACCCACCCCAAAGCATGACTCCAGAAAGTTCTCCAAACATAAGTAGGAGGGATGCTTAAGACATTGCTTGGTGTGACAAATGAACTTCGACTGGGATAGCCTGGGACAGCCTACTGTTTCATCGGGGGAGTGCCCTGGTGGACACTCCAGAGAAACACAAGACGAAATAATTAGAGATGGCTTACTGTCGTACTTGAACTTGTCCCACACGAAGCTAGCTAAGTGCTCTGTGTGCATTCCCTCATTCCTCCTCCCTAGAGCCTCTGCAGGAGATACCAGGAACCCTGTTCACAGGTGGAAAACTGGATGTTTGCCCATGCCTAAAGGGCAGAGCCAAACTCCCTGGCCAGGCTGCCGAAGCCCTGCAGACATTTTCTCTCTGTGTGCATGACGGGCAAGACTGCTTCAAAGGAAGAGTTTCTCTGAGCATGAAGGAATTGAGCACACCGCTTCTGGAGAGCAGCTTGATCTTTTCAAATGGAAGACAGTAGCTTGAGGTGAATAGTGGCAGAAGAGACAGGAGAGGTGCTGACAGGAGTGGAGAAAAGGACAGCGTGGATACAGAGGGTGAGAGCCTCTTACCGTTCAAGATGGAGTGCCCAGACACTAGAGGGTCAGACCTGAGCTGTGGGCACCCTTGAAGCAGGAAGAATGCAGGACACTGAGTGGCCAGCTGGAGAAGGGTCAGGACTCATTTTTCTATGTGGCCTTTATTTTACATAGTCCCCAGTGGTGACCTTGGGGGAGTCTAACATAGTCACATCACGATGAATGGGGAGCTAAGCTCCACCCCTCTCTAAATTCAGAACCAGCAATGCACAATCAAGATTAAAAACAAGCAAACTGAATTTTCTCTTTTTCAAGCATGAGGGTCAAAATGAGATGAGAACCAGGCTCTTCATTCCTTTCGTGGGACTTACTAAGTGGTCATGGCGGCATGCCCATCCCTGTGCTGGCCTTGCAGATGGAACTAAGCAGGAGGTTTTGGCCCACTCTAAATGGAGATAAGCATTTATCAGTTATCTGTGTCCCCTACACACCCAGCTACAGTAGGATTAATCAAGTGTCATTTGTCTGGCTAGAACAGGCTTTCTGAATGTTGAACCTTAGGCACCTGTACTGAGCCTCTCTGTCCATCATTATCCCATCGGCCACATCAGGGCCACCATCATAACTTCCTAGCTCACCCCTAACACACGTGGTGTCTAACTCCTCTTCAGAGCCTGCACCTCCACTTTATTTACATACAGAATAAAGTTAAGTCGCTGAGTTCAATGCAGGGGATAGATCAAGCCAGCCCCCCTACTCCTGCAGAATACAGAGGGGAGACTCATTGCTCTCTCTGAAGAACACCACCCCTTTGCAAACACACTTTCAGAGACCATGATGGCTTAGCCAAGCCAGACTGGCCTCTTGGTCCTTGTCTATGAGACAACAGAAAACAAAGCAAATGAAAGAAGACCGTTCTAAACATCCACCGTTCTATGTGAAAGGTGCGTCTCTGAGAGCCCAATGAGCCTGTGGTAACACAGGTAGATTCTAATGTGAGCAGAGGGCCCGACCCCATCTACGTCCGGCAGTGTTCACCCCACACATACAGAAGACAACCCGAACCACTGAAGTGTTTTCGTCACGGAAATGTGGCATCCAAAACAGTGGTGAAAGCTACACTTTTAAAACCGGGTAGACTAGAGCGAACCTCCACTTTATTTTTAGAACAGTGCCCTAGAATGTGTATATTGCACAATAAACATGAACATCCTTTAATATATTGAAATAAATCCCATAACAACACTGCTTTTTTTCTGTCCAGGCCTTTTGAGCTTGGTGTGAAGTCTGTTCTCTCTTCCATTCACTGACAGACTTCCTTCCCAGTCACCCAGAATAACTCCATCGGTAAAATATTAGCATACATAAGTGGGTGCTCAGTAAACATTTGTTGAATACATGAATGAATAATTATAAAATACTGGATGAAAGCCCCCTGAGAGGTTTGCATTCGATTACAGAACAATGTGCTTGGATATTTAGGTGCCCACACTGAAATGGAACTCAAGAATAGTCCTGGGGGAGCAGTAAAATATTAACCCATTTCTGTCTTAATAAAATCGAATGAAGTCCAAGTGTGATGCCTATGTGCCTGAGGAGGGCTTCGCTTAAAATCAGAGCACAGTCTTCAGACACGATAGAATTAAGCTATTCGTGCTATTACGTTGCAGGGCTACTTAACAAACGCTGATATGCTTGTTGTTACAGGATCAAAAGGAAAGAATCATATATTAAGTTGAATTGTTCATTTTGGAAAACTTTATCCATACAATTTCTCAACTACAGCTATATGAAAAACTTATTTGAGGGAGAGTTATTGATACCCAGGTAACAGCAAACACGCAAAAAAAAAATTTTTTTTTCGTTTTAAGATACATAGCAAGTAGGCCAGAGAGAATATATTGGTAAGAAACTTTGTTCGATAAAGAGACTAATATTTACCAAATCTGAAGCACAGTTAAAATAAAAAATGCAGTTCTATTACTAACAAAAAATTAATATTTAAGGTGTATTCTAACATCTTTGTTTTTTAATATGCTTTCTTCTATTATTCTAGTCAAAACAATTAATGGTTTGGCTCAAGTTTGGTGCTTTACTGAATCCGCGACAAAGAACCTAAGAAATAAACGTGCAAATATTAATTCTCTTAACTTTAAAGGGAGAAAATGCTCTTAAGCCAAATCCGCAGTGGCAAAGGGGTGTTTTTAATGGCTGCGAAGCTAAGAAGACGGTTAGGGAATCTGAGCTGACCCACTGCGCTGCCTTTTCACTCCACGTGGTTTTCAGCGTGGACTTGAACGTTCTGCGGCTGGGCACTCAAGCGCCCCTTTCCAGTGCCCATTACGCTGCCCTTGGCTTGGCATCCGTTTCAGGGACATCCGCAGGAGAGTGGATGAAAGAGCACACACAACAAAGGTGGTCGTGTGGGAAACCACACAGACACTATGCGACTTCACTTCAGTAAACATCACAACGTTGGTTAGTTTGTTTTTAAAGAGGTGGAAGAAAATTCTTCAGCTTTTTAACTTCACACACCTGCGCTCGTGCGCCTTAAAATCGCCTTTGCGCACCAAACGCCATTTCCAGGATGGCTGGGGTGTCTCTATAATTTTATAAAAACCATCCCCGACAATTGATCGTTGAAGGCGTGCATCGACAGGATAGAATGAACAATTTGTTTTTGTCTAAGGATCACAAATCAATGGTTACGAACTCAAAACAAAAGCATGGGTCTCAGAACATCTTTCAGCCTCCCCCAAATGATCGGCACTCGCGTGGATATAGAATATATGAATTCCCGGTATCCTCTCGGTCCACAAGATAAAAAGAAAATGAGGATTGCAGGGGCTCATCATCTAAACCCACAGCTCCCACTCTGGAATACCTCTGACAATGAAGTGGCCCACAAAAAAAAAAAAAAAAAAAAAAAAAAAAACTGTCTGTCTGTGAGCCTCCCCTATTATAAAGCTGATGATTAAAAGCAAAACTCTCACACAATGCATCATAACCAGGCCTCACAGCAAGTATTTATTAGTAAGAAATTAGATAGAAAAGTATATATATATATATGTAAAACACTGGGTAAAATTTAAAAAAAGATCGATCAACTTTCTCCATTAAAAAAAAAACCAAAACATGTTGAGAGATTCAAGATACAGTATTGTTGAATAAAACCTTAGTCAACTCAAAACTGATGACATTTTTCCCTCCAGCTACTTCACATACAGCGCACAGCTTCTTCCCCAAAAGGTTTACACTGCTATTCTCTACCACTCCAGCCATTTCTGCCAACATCATAAAAATTACCTTTGCTCATTTCCTCCTCACAACGCGAATTCACCGACCACAAACATCCCTGCACAGACACCTACCCACCCACCTCCCCACCCACCTCCCAAAAATGGTTCAAGCAAGACACACATAAATATACACACACACACACACACACACACACACGTGCGCGCATGCACGCAACAGACACACACACACACAAAAAAAATAATGACCAAGCTCACAGTTCCTGTTTGCCCTTCAAGCGAAGTCGGGTGTCTTCAGCTTGCCTTTCTGGTCTTCGGTATTGTCACTAATTGCTGGGGGTGTAGTTTAGGATGGCATGAAGCTGCAGAAATCAAAGCTGTGGCTTTAAGACATCGTTTTCTCAAACACATGGATAAAACAACTTTGACTTGGACTCCCTGGCCAGGTTGCCATAAAAATCTTAGAAAGACTCCTTGAAAACTCAATATCTAGAAATGGGAGGATATTAAGTAAAATGAAAGTATTTAAATCTAGAAGCTGCTGCTCCAAACATAACTCCGAGGATGTCTGATTGGATTTGAAAGCAGGTTTGTATTGATGAGCAAAGTTTATTCTGTAAAAAACTACAATTCTCTCTAATAAGACATTCTGTTTGCCATCTTCTACAGTAATTCTGTTTCTCACAGTCATGATCATACATGCAAAAAAAAAACCAAAATAAAATAAAATACATTATTTCCCAAATGCATGGACACTGGGGAGGATGCCTTTTTTGAAACAGGCTAATTTTTTTTTCCTGAATGCTGGTGACTAAATGTCATAGTAAGAGCCAACACTCTCAAACAGCCCAAGAGACTTCAAAAGCTTTCTAAGTTTGAAAACCAAAAAGTTGTGAGTTTTCCTGTATCCCGGGACGTTTTCCTTTCTGAAGCTCAAGCCGAGAAACAGACAAAAGAGACTGATGCGACCGAGCTCTGCCAAGTCTTGCCTTTTCAAAATTTCCTCAGCTCTCCCTCTGCCTCTCTCCCTCCCTCCCTCCCTCCTCTCTCTCCTCTCTCTCTCTCTCTCTCTCTCTCTCTCTCTCTCTCTCTCTCTCCTGTCCCTCTCTCTCCCTCACTCCTTCCCTCCCAGTATGGCAACCTTCCGAGCAGTCTTGGCGGAGGTCCAGGCTATGCCAGTCTGTCTGAATTCTTGTCTCCAAAGGATGTCCTTTGCGGATCAATTAATACATCTGAAAACAGGAAGCTGTGGGGCAGTACCCAGATCCTGGCATGACAGCACCGGCTGCTGCCAAATCACCTCACAGATTTCCTGGTGTCCTACCTTTCCCAGGCATCACTAGCATGTTCCCCGCAGTGAGCTAACGTGTTCGCTGCTTGGAGATGGGGAAATCTGTTCTCTAGAAATGTCCATCTGTGACATGTGCTCAACCTGCAAACAAGCTGAGCTCCCCTATGAGGGGAGATGAATGGAACTTTAGGAACACTCTCGTTATACACTGGCTTCCCCTTGCCCTGCTGCAAAGAATCATGGGAGAGTAGAAAAGGAGGCATGGAGATTAAAATTTAAACTGTCACACCTCATCCTCTGGTGAATAAACATGGCTCTGGTTGATCATTTACTCTTATTTTTAAGGAAACTGTATGTAAACTATACTTACTAAAATTCTGCTTTAGGGAGGAAAAAATAATAAATCCTTTCAAAACAGAAATATCAAGGAAAGAGGAAGATAAAACATTAGCATGACTAGTAATATATATGTATACATAGATGACCACATAGTAACATCTGAGTTTTAGCCATTACTTGTTTTCTAAATTTGGGGTAATGGTAACTGAATAAGCATACATATCTTATTTTAAATTTGTGGTAATGGTAACTGAATAAGCATACATATCTTATTTTCATCTGTAGCATTGTGCACTTTTGGAAATTAAATAGCCAGGTAGAACTTCACTCTTTTACCTGGTTAAAGAAAATATCTTGCTTGATTGGTTGGCAGCATTAATAATTGAGACTTAGTACACCTAAGCTCTGGAATGACCAGGCTTTCACAGAAAGTCAAGAAGTCTGAGTCCTCATCCTTGGGTCTGTTGCTTTCTCATTTGGATAACCTCAAGGTCACAAACTTGCTTAATCTGTTCAAGTCTAATTTTCTCATCTACTAAGAAGGGTCAGAAAGTCATGAGTGACTCACTCTCTGGGCTCCTAAAATATCTTTCCATATTCAGGTCACCAACTGGATGTGGCATCATCACAGACAAGGTTATGTGTTACTTGCCTAGGAAAAGTGAAAGTCTTCCAAACCCCTCCAGACACAGTGTTCAGCAAATCTGCTAAGGGGACAAGTCATGGGAAGAGAGCACACAGGCGTCACTCTGAAGTCCTATAAAACTGTGCATACACACACTGCTAAGTCACAAAGCTGACAGATCGAGGGGATCCTACAGAAACACCATGAGGGCTAAATTAAAACACTAAAGAAACCAGGCAACATGTTAGCTATTCTTTCAAACAGGAATAATGAAACAAGGCTAGGACCTCAGCAATTTTAAATCCACAATCAAACTGTTGCGGCCAAAGTCAAAGAGAATCTTAAAAGCAGCAAGAGAAAGGACTCATTAAGGTACAAGGGAACCTGAATAAATAAACAACAGGATTCCTCAAAAAATACAGAGACTAGAAAGAAGTGGGTCAACCATTGGTTGTCCATAAGAATTTGCCGATAGACTATTGCTGAAGACACAGGTCACATGACAGAGAAATCATGCTGGTACTGACATAGAAGCTTCCTCCTTGCTAGCTGGACAGACTGTCAGAGGAAGAAAAGTCATCAACAGTCTTGCCAGCTGTGAACCCTGTGAACTATAATAACGGTCAGCATGGTAAGTTACGCACACCACTGCAATCGTGGCATGAATGCTATGGGAACAACCAATCACTTTCTTATTGAGTCCCACTCAATAAAAGGGAACTCATGCCTGGAATTGTAAACTGGACCAAGAACCCATGACTAGGGATGCCTTAGGCCCTAGGAAAGAAGTTGTTGTTGTTGTTGTTGTTGTTGTTGTTGTTGTTGCTGTTGTTGCTGTTGTTGTTATTATTATTATTATTATTATTTTGCTGCATAGCATCAAACTGCCTTCTGAATAAATTCTTTATCTGTATACTCATAGATTAGTGTGGCTCCCACCCCTCATCAGAGAAGCTTCCGCTTCCTTTTGCTTGAAAGCCTTGTCTAACCTTGTCACCACCAAAGCTCCACTTCCACATCCCATAGTTACGTCCCCACTTTCATACCTCACAATAAGGATTATGCTCCAAAATGTGTCTAATGGGGACATTCAAGCTATGGTAACAACTAAAGAAGAACTGACAAAGACTAGGGAAGAAGCAAGGGAAGAGAACAGAAATCAAAACACTCAGACAGATGTGAGGATGGGACCTGATATTGGCCACATGGTCAGTGTCTAAGAGAGGAGCTATCCCAGGAGTAAATGAGTGTATGATCAGCATGGGAATGCTAGGGGACACAAAACAAGTACAAAACCAGCATTTCAGGTTTGCCAGTAATCAACAACAGATGCAGAGGCACAAGTCTGTCATCCCTAGCACATGGGAGGTGAGGTAGGAGGATTGGGATGTTGAGGATGTTCTGAGCTACACAGAACAACCAATGAAGCAGCAACGGGGTAAATATCTAGTGGCACCATGTTGAAGAGATGGTTATACTTGTGTGTTAATTGTAGCAGTCTCCACAACAGTCAAGGGGCCCCATCAACAAATGGGTAAAGAAAATAAGACATAGACTCAAGTCGGAAGACTACTAATTCTTTAAAAGAAAATCCTGTTAACTAAAGCATAGTGGATGAACCTGGAAGGTACCCAGTGAAATAAAATAGGCACAAAATGATGGACATCTGCCACTCACTTCATCGTGGGCCCCATTAAAGGACACTGAAGCCAAGAGTACAACGCTGGTTTCCTGGGGCTGAGATGGTAGAGAGGGAGGGATTAGGGAAGATTGTCAAAGCGCATGACCGTTCAATCCAATCAGCAGAGAAGTTGAAGAGCCCACCTGCTCCACACCACAGCTGTAGTTCTGAACAACACACTGTGCTTTCAGGGAGCCTAGGGTAACCCCACAGCATTGCCACCACACACAGAATAAGCAAGTGAGGTGATGTGTATGCTGATTAGTCTGGCTAGGCCACTGTACAGAACATGCATATTTCAAAACTCATCTTGTCCTCCATAATTATACTTTTATGCCAATTTCAAAAAATAATAAAATTAAAAATAACACCACAGACCAACATCTCTTATAAGTGAGAATTTTCAGAACCAAATACTAGTGAGATCCTAGCTGAATCCAGTAATGTAGTCAAAAGATTGCCAGCCTTGACCAAGTGCATTGTACCCTGGGAACACAAGGCCTGTTTAACACCAAGAAGTGGGCAACACAACACATCACACTGGCAAAATAAAGAAAAGACACCACATGATCACCTCTGTGGGCACAGGAAAGCATTTACGAAACAGGCTTTGTGAGTTCAAAAAGAAAAGAAGCATACAGTCAACTGGCTGGAGAAAGAAAAAGAGAAAGAGGGGGAAGGGGAGGGATAGAAGGAGGGGGCAGAGGAAGAGGAAAGAGGGAGGGGAGAAAGGAAGAAAACTATTTTTTTTCTGTAATAGAAGTGAAATAACCTATAGAACAGGAAAGCATTTGCAAACCATGCCTCTGATAAAGGTCAGTTACTCAGGATTTAGATTTGTGTTTCATTTTGTTTTTCTTCAGTCTTAAGATTCCCCCACAAAAAGGGGCTGGCGAGATGGCCTGGCCCCTGAGAGAACTCACCACTCTTGCAGAGAATCTAAACTCTGTTCCCACTGAATCCACTTTTTTGGCTCACAACTATCTCTAACTCCAGCTCTGAGGGCTCAGATACCTCTTCTGGCCTCCTTGGGCACTGCACTCACACGCACATGTGCACACGTGCACACACACAGAGTTGGAAAAAAATTAAGTCTTTAAAAAATTAAGCATAAAGGGTTGTTTTGTTTTTTTGAGGCAGCTGATCCACTCCTGGATAATGCCTCAAGAGAACTTTAAAACCCATTGTGCACAGATGTTTGGAGTAGCATCATTCACATCAGTCAGAATAAGGACAATTCAGGAAGCTCTAAGCTAGCCAAGTATGATATAAACACATGGTGGAATATTACTCAGCAATGAAAAGGATGAGGCCCTGATACACTCTACAAGATGGATGAAACATGGAAGTGAGGTGGAGCCAAAGAAGCCAGGGATGAAGGTGCATGTATTATATAGCTCTGTTTACATGAAAAATCCACAATGGACAGATCTGTAGACACAAGGTTTTTCATGGTTGCCAGGGTCTGGACAGAAGGAAGGATGAGTGAGTGGTTGCAAATCAGTTTGGAGTTGGAGCTACACAAGCAGCGAGGTGAGCTGAAAGTCACAGGCTGAACAAGAGAACATGGTAAGTTTTGGGTGCGCCTGCTATCTTGTCGTTTTAAAAACATATCATCCTTCTTCAATGTCTACAAGTGCTCTGACTGGTCACTTGAAATAGCCATGGTGGCCCTTTTGGCCTGCTACACAAAAGGCTTGTCAAACACCAAGGCCCTCTGGAATCTACTCCCAGATGCATCCAGCAGCTCTAGCTCCTAGTGCTGCTTCAGCCTCTTAGTTTGGTCCCAGCTGACTCCAGCATTTCCAGCTCCACCCACATAGGGCTTCTCTGCCCACTCTCAGGGGCTGGTCTCCTTGGAGAACATGAATACTGGCTACCAGGCACTAAGGAAGTCAGAGTGTTGACAGCCAACATCTCTCACGCACTATGTCCTCTCTTCCCAGAACACCTCATTCTCCACACACAGCATCCTGGCAGCTCCTCGAGCTTCCTTCAGTCCTGACCCACAACTCACTTACCTCTGTACCCTCCAATTATCTGCTTCCACTGTTTTTAATCCCAGCCTCCCACAAAGTCAGGACTCTGTCCTCTGTGCAGTGTGGGACACTGAGCAGCAGGACTGTGCACACTCATAAATATGCCGCTTCCCTTTCCATTTGCACATGACTTACTGATGGCTGTGAAGCCTTTGGACTCCAGTTTTCAGACAGAAAAGCCCCGGAATTCATTAGCAACTTTGGATTCCAGTTGTCAGACAGAAAAGCCCCGGAATTCATTAGCCAGATGTCTCAGCTGGTCTTCAGTGTATGTCAGGATCCCAAAGAAGTTGGCTCTAATGCAATGAAGGAATGCCAGCAGAATGAGGGCAAGCAGGGAAAGAAGGAAGTGTCTTTCTTCCTTATCTTTTATATAGGTTGGCACTAGAAGGTGTGGTCTAGATTTAGGGTGGGTCTTCCCACCTCAAATGATCCAGATTTAAGGTGAATCTTCCAATCTCAACTGGTATGAATTTAAGGTACATTTTCCTATCTCAAATGATCCTATTAACTAAAAAATCCCTCACAGGTATGCCCAGTAACTTGGGTTTATTTATAGTTAATTCCAGATATTCTTGACAACCAAGAATAGCCATCACAATGGCTTACAGAAAATTCTTTCCATTTACTTCTTTGTACCATAGGTTAATTTCAAAGAGATGGTCATATTAAACATATAAGATCATTTGCCAGAAATAGCAAATTCGTTAACAAACAAAGATGTCATCAAATTCTCCAAGTGGAAAGCTATCTGTAAGTTCAAGGCCTGTCTGTGAGCAAGCCTGGGAGAGAAGGTTAAACAGCCCAGCACTGGGCAGATTCCTTCACCCTGATGGAGTCAGAAGAGTGAAGAAGATTGGGAAGGGGTGCTTTCCTCTCTGTGTTAGTGACATTTGGTACTTCACCCTCTAGATATCAGTACCATACTATGTCTCTCACACTGTGAGAGAGGCCAGTCCTTAGCAAACTCTAAAAACAGGCAAAAGATCCAACAAGAATTGAAATTTGCTTAGCGTCAACCATGTACCCTGCTCTACTCCAGAGCCCTCATTCAGCACTTCCATCTTCCTGAGAACACTTCCAACTCACAAACATATTATTTGTGCCCTGTAAGTGTGTGTGTGTGTGTGTGTGTGTGTGTGTGTGTGTGCTTGGTGTGCTGGATGTGTGCCAGAGGTATGTGTGCTAGGTGTGTATGTGTGTTTGTGCATGTGTGTGTGTGTGCTTGGTGTGCTGGATGTGTGTGTATATGTGCACTGGGGAGTATGCCAGGGGTATGTGTGCTATGAGTGCTGGGTGTGTATGTGTGTGTGCTGGATGTGTGTGCTTGGAGTGTGTGTGTGTGTATGCTGGGTGTGCATATGCTGGGTGTATGTGTGTGTAACTGAACTAGATGTGTGTGTACATACCTATGTTTGCAAGTTTGTGTGGGGAGATTATAGTGGGGGTACATGCATACATGTATGTATACATGCACAAGGAAGTCAGAATACAGCCTAGGTGTCATTCTGTAACAGAGCCCCAGACCTTAGCACAACTGACTCCATGTTGGAAGTACCATTTAGTCCATAAAACTCAGCACATAGATAGCACCATCTGCCAAGATAACAAAAGACCTAATCCACCAAACTCATAGTTCTGAAAACGTCTCTAAATGTACTAAATGTACTACCCTTGCTTTTTGGCTTCTGTAGCTCTGCTTCTAGCTAACTGTTCTTGTTAACTGAGGCATATCAACTTAGGATATGGTTTTGCACTTAAAAGCTCTCCCTGAGAAAGGCTTGGGGCTACCCTGAGATCCCGAACACCCAGTGTGATGGCCTGCCAGCTAATAAAGACTTTCTATTGGCTTAAAGCCATGTCTGAGTGGTCTTCTCTGGAGGATATCCCATAACATTTCCTCAGGCCATCTTTATTTGAAATGGGCTCTCTCGTGGCTTGGAGCTTCCCAGGTGAGCTAGGCTAGCTGGCCAGTGAGTGCTTCCTGTCTCCACCGCCCCCTCAGCACTGCCAGAATTGTCAGCAGCACACCACACCTTGCTAGCTTCTTATGTGGGCTCTGAGGACGCTGAGCTTGGGTCCTCACACTTTTGAGGCAAATACTTTTCCAAAAAGCTGTCACCCCAGGTCTCATTAAAAAAAAATACTACTAACCCCATTTTTCAGATCAGGCAACCCTGACCAACCTGCCCGACATTCTACAATTTGCCAGGGCAGCAGGACTGACAAGCTGGGTCTGACAACAGGCAGTCGGCCTCCAGGCTGTGTATTCTACCTCCTATGGGATGTCATCTTGGGAAGAGTGTCTGCCTGTGATTTGTTTCCTGAACTAAAGGAAGAGTGGACCCAAAGAGTAAGGCAAGGATCCAGGTACCAGATCCCAGCTGGGTCTGCAGGGCTTGTTGCCACTTGCTTGGGCAGTAGAGGGCAGCAGAGATTGTGGGGCAAGAGCGAGTTCCCCACTCGAGCTTCTGGCCTAACAACTTAAGAACAAGGTCAGGTCAGTCATGCAAAGACTCCTCTGTGGCAGAAAGAGTTGGGAACCATCCTCTTAATTCTAGGAGAAAGCAGAACCGAGACATCAGAAGCCCCAAAAGGAACTGGGGTGCTCAGGAACAGCACCTCAGAACAGCAGGGCCCTCCCTACTCCTAGTTCCCCGATTGGCCACCCAAGATGCTTGGGCCATGCCCACACAGTCCATGGGTTTCATGCCTTCCAAGAGTCCGAAGTCTGGCTGTATCTTGCCCTAAGTCCCCACTTGTTAATTTCTAAACACTTGGGCAAGACTAGCATCTAATTCTCAGAAAATGTACTTTCAAACTAAAATTAGGCAATACATTGCACTGCTATGTCCAAACTGCTGACAATATGAAGCATCTTAAATATAGACATTGTTAATCGACAGACATCAAAATTGTTCTATTGCCTCAACTCGTCTGAAATGATTGCTTGGGACCAGAGCGGGGGAGAGGGGGGTGGGAATGGAATACAGCAGAGAGAACTGTCAGAATAAGAGGGGCAGGAAGGAAAAAGTCTCAAAGGAAAGATCCTTTGCATGGTTAAAAATGAACCACTGAAAAATAAATAAATAACTGACCTGGAACCGCTCGATTTGATATTTAACTCAGGCTTTGTTAAATAAGCAGAAAGTAGACTTTGTAGGTTTGTGATTCTTTCTTGAAGAAATGTGATTTATTTCCCCAGAGAGACTCTTCAAGAATGCCAGCAGGCTTCTCTGGTATCAAATGTTTCCCTGTTATTGTGAGTAAATTATATTTGGATCAAAATCAGATGGATTAAACTTAAAATACCCATGAGATTTTTCAAAACTACAAGGAAATATGTCATGTGGCCCCAAACAGCACTGCCATGTAACAGCCCTCTGGCGATGTCTGCACACTGGGACATCAGCAGGGAATCCAAGCGCACCTGAGTGTCCCGCTTTCCTGAATACAAAGTAACTCTGCAAGTCTAGGCTGTTGCTGTGGTTACTAAGATAAAAGTCTGCAATTTTTGGTGTCTTTAAAAATCTCCAAAATATGGCCCTTCTGACATTCAGGTAGAGAAAGGCAGTGAGGGATGGGGTAGGGGAGGGGGTGGAGGAGTGATCTCTTAAATTTTCAGGGTGAAACCCGATTTTCATTTTTATCTCCAAAGCCTCCCTGGAATTGAAATAATAGCCAGGAAGGAGGGAACTGTAATGAAACACACACCGTCACTCATGCTGGGTCAAGGTCACCAGGAGACTGGCTTGGCAGCCTCTCTAGATGTAATGCATCTCCCTCGGTGAGGCGAGGCAGGGAAGGCAGTGAGAAGCAGACAGCAGTTGCCTTCACAGAACCAGGTAGCAGCATGGTGGTGAGCTGTCCTCCAGCAGTCCTTAGGTGAATCGGCACACCCGAGAGGAGCCAGGCCCTGTGCTGAGCTCTGTCCTAACTCATCTCCAGAAGCACCCACAGGAAGCTGTTGCCACCATCCCCATTCATCCAAGGTCACCAAGCTAATGAGGCAGTGAAGGCCAAGTTCCTGTTTGTCCACTAAACCAACAGCTCCTCACTGGAAAACCCACTTCCAGGGCTAGGGAGAGAGTCTGGTCATGGAATGCTTGCCTCACAAACATGAGGACCTGAGTTCAATCCCCAAAACCCACATTTTTTTTTATAAAGGCCAACCATGATGACATGTTTATAACCATAATCCCCGTACTAGAGAGATGGAGACTAGAGATGGCTGGGTCCCTGGGCTGGATGGCCAGCTAGTCTAGTCTGTTTGGCAATCCCCAGAACAGTAAGAGACCCTGTCTCAAACAAAAAGCAATGGCACAGGAGGTCATCTTCTAGCATCCAAATACATGTGCACATACGTATACACACCTGCACACATGCACCCGTGCACACATACTACAAAGGGAGTCCACTTCTGAGCTCCACCATCTATATGGACCAACCATGACGTGTGGTCATAACAAGCCCTGCAGAGCAGTAACAAGCAGACACTGCTTCCCAGCATCACACGCTGCATCTGCAGCGGAAATGAGTTGCATCAAGGGAGGAAAGTGGTGCCCTGGGGAGAAGCCTACGAACAGCACTCAAGGAGCCAGCAAACGCAATAAATCCAGGGGCTCATCTTGCCGTGTGATCTCCATGGCAGTTACTCGGGTGCTGATAAGCCTGCAAAGGTTCTGTGCAGAACTTGTTAAATCATAAAATCATTTCTTGATTCCCAATCATAAAACAATGTCTATTTTATGTTAACACAACCTTGGGGAGACTGCAGATAACTGTGGATCTTTTAAAAGATGCTTTCTGCAGACTTCCTGGGGACAATTTCCTGCGCCCTCCACTATGTCTCCATATTTGCAGAAAGACATCTCTTCCCCAAATAGTAAACACAAAGAGTAACACAGAGGGCAAGAGCTCAGAGCTCTTATAAATAACAGTTTGGAAAACCAGCCATTGGACACACACAAGCAGTTAGAGTCAAACATCTAAAAACGGATGAATTGCGCTTCCTGGGAAGCTGGGAACAGAGGCCCCTGTTTGTGGTGATTCATTAGTACTGATATCTATTGACCTGTGCACACAAAATAGGACTTATCGAACAAACAATTTCCAAGCACAACATCACAGAGTGGAGGCGCAGTCGCTTTTACTTTTGTTTAACTAATAGGTACTGTGCAATGTGGCAAGGAGGAGGTGCGAGAGCTCAAACAAATGGGGTCTCACCAGATGCAGACTAAAGATGCACGTCTATATGTGCAAGAGGAGAGATAACAACAGAGACCATCTCAAACAACAGGGCTGTAGGGAAAATGGGCAGTGAAGAAAATAAGAGGCGCCTCTGACGGGGCTCACTGAAGGAAGAGACTGGAGTGAAAGGAGAAGCCCAGATGAGGAGAGGGCGGCAGGTGTGGAGAACAGACCAGCAAGCTGCAATGGCGTGTGTGCGCAGATGCCAGATGTAGCATCTCTGCCAATTAGCATCCAATAAGAAGGAACCGCAATGGTCCATATCCCCGTGACTGAAGCATCTTCGCTCATTCCCTGACTTCCCAATCTTCAGGCAAAGCTAAAGGAACTAACATTCCCTTAGGTGGGATGAGAGGAGGGGATGTGCGTGGGTAGACAAGATACAATAAATACTATTTAACAAATTCATACCTAGAGAACTCGGGGCCACTGGACCCTTTCCAGTCACCAGAGTCATATGGCTTTTCAGTCTGCCAACACTCTGAAGGTCAGCAATACAGACAGTGAGCTGGGCACCAGTAACTTGTCTAGGGTGATAGTCAGGTACAGTGTTAGTATGAGTTCTGAACCACCTATCATGCGGTGCAAATACAGAGTGGAAGGGGCTTCGGGCGGCAGCTGCACCTCCATTCATCTCCCTGCTACACTCGAGTACAGCCTGCCAAGGACTGGGGTTCTAAGTCTTAGTGAGGCAATACACTCATAAGGAATAAACCAGATGACACAAGTGAGCAAATACCCGACAGCTAAGACAGGGGAGGAATCAGAAGAACAAGGTTCTAAAACGGTAAAGGTCTTCAAAAGGCCTTTGCTGCAGAAGTCCTAATGATAGAAACCTAGACTCAGGCTTTTAGAGTCCAGTGGTCTCACTCGCAGCTACTCAGTTCTTTGGTTGGACATCAGGCACAGACAATAAAAATAAACAAATAAGCACAGTCGTATTTCAATACGACTTGCTTTATGAAAAGCTGGTAGAAGACGCATTTGGGAAACACTCCCAGGAGGGCAGCAGAAGAGAATGGCTGTAATCAGTACTGCAAAAACCTGGAGTCACTGTGTGCCTAGTGGCACTTTTAGAGATGATCTGACCTCTTGGCTCCTAAGACTGGGGAAGTATATAGTATTAAAAGTTCCATCATTGTAAGAAGGCAAGAAAAAATAATAAAGAACACACAGATAGAAACTGTACTTCCAGATGACATGGTATCTGTATAGGAAATTCCAAGAAGTTTATAAAAATATCTTTTTAATCCTAGAGCCAATAGAGCAAGGCTGAAGGCCCAACATCCCCAAACTCAGCATTCAGAAACTCATGTGTAGTATATATGAACATGAACACATGAAGACCCAAACTAAAGACTCATTAGCATTTACAAACACTTCAAAGAACATGCAAAAGTTAAGTTTGAACTTAACAAACATGTTGAGTTTTTCTATGCACAGGAAATAACAAAAACTAAAAACTAAGCCAAACTGGAATCAGTGTGGGACAAGCTATGGTGCTGGACTGGAAGGTAAGATCCATTCTCTCCAAATGGATCTCCGGGTTTAACAAAATTCCTATCAAAATCCTAGTGCAGATTTTCTTAGGCATGGGCAAGATTATTCTAAATTTTATATAGCACAGCATAGGCCTTATATGAAACCAAATAAAGTACAGTGGTAGGAGCCCTTCTACCCACATCACGGCCCTCTGTGATTACAGGGATGGAGACAGTCGACACTGACAGAGACCCGTAGATCCTCACAACTGTGGCCATGTGCTTAGTGATGGTTGTTTATTTTTTTGAAACAGAATCTAACTATGGAACCCAGGCTGACCTCAATTCACTGTATAGCCCAGGCTGGCCTTGACTGCAATCCTCTTGCCTCCTGCATGCTAGGATTACAGGTGTAAGCCACCATGCCCAGAGGCTACATGATTTTTTTAAACAAATACAAAAACAGTCAACAGCGATGTATTCAACAAATACTGACATAGCGCTTGAACATCCATGGGTCGGATACAACTGTTAAGAAAGGCAGTGTCCTGCACCCAGACAATCTCCTGACTGTGCTCCTAAAGACAGACCTGGAGCCTGAAATTCTTCTACCCTCACAGCTGTACCAGGAGTGTGCCTTACATGACCCAGCTTCTCGTGCCGCAAGCTCAGCAGGTGCCCTTTTGCTTCACTTGAGTATGTCCCATGACAGCTACCCAACCCTGCTATCTATCACCCACCAGGAAGGTTTAGAAACAAACTGTGGGCAGCGAGGCAGAGGCAGGCGGATCTCTGTGAGTTCGAGACCAGCCTGGTCTACAAGAGCTAGTTCCAGGACAGGCTCCAAAACCACAGAGAAACCCTGTCTCGAAAAAACCAAAAAATAAAAAAAATAATAAAAAAAAATTCTTTTATATGTGTTCTTGGAGACACTCTGTTCCTCAGTGTTTTTCTTCATCTTCATAAATGTAGCATCAACAGGATGTCTCCAGCTTCACTCCAGTCAGCCTTTGCTATTGCATAGTGTGAATTAAATAAACTCCTTCAGGAAAGGTAGAAGATCAGAAACAAACCCACCGTGAAACTCCAGAGACCCAAACAAAGCTAACAGAAATATAAGGAACCAAGCCAGGCATGGTGGTTCATGCCTATAATCCCAACACTGGAGAGGCTGAGGCAGGAGGATCACTGTGAGTTCAAGACAAGCCTGAGTCACACAGTGAGTCTGAGGTCAGCCTAGGCAACAGAGCAAGACTCTGTCCCCTCCCCCCAAATAAATAAATATAGAAAGGGGAAAGAAACAGAGAAGGTGATGAGGTCATATACAAGGCCCAAGTCTTCCTCATGCTGGCAACAACTTTGTCACCTTTAAAGGCAGGCCCAGCTTACAGAGGAGATTCCACCTGACCCCATATTTGGAATGAGCCAACACTGTCATAGATCTCACCAAGGGAGAAGAGAGTTAGCACAGAACATCGGGTACATCAGTAGCTGGAATCCAAAAGTCTGGCTATGCCAGCAGGATGCTGCCAGCAGGCTAAGGGTTCAGACCACGCAGGGACAAATATATCTCAGACTGAATGCCAAACAAAAGGGGAGAGTCTACCTTCTCCACAAAGAAAACACTGGAAGAAGGGCCAGTGAGAGAGATGGGGAAGCTAGACACACAGCCCCTCCCGTGAAAAAGAGAGCGGGTTCTGGAACTAAGTGTGGAGACACAGCAGCACCCACACATCCTGTTACAGCAAGCCCTGCACATCCTGAGGATGTTGGGAAATGGAAAAGCAGAGCATTCAAATGATGCTGTGTGATCTTCGGGGGCCACACAAGGGTGAGAAGGTCTGGTACCATGAAGAAGCCAGGCATCAGGGGGAGAAGAGAAAGCAGAGGACAGGGAAGCATGACGCAGCCACACTCCCAGCCTCCTACCACCATTTAGACTGCAACATGGCAAGGAGATGGAAATATGACTGCACTGCAAAATGACTGAGCCGCAGTATGACGACAACCCTGTGCTCACAGCGAATCCCACCGTGCTCAACCTCTAAAGCAGCCTGGAACAGCCTGTCCCATGAAGCCAATCCTGAGCTAATTCCCTGGGCTAGGGAGGGGGATGTGGCAGGCCAATAAACTGTCAAGTGTCACAGGGCAAATGGCACGGTCCACTCCTACCTGGCAGATTTCCACCTAGCTGCAGAGAGTCTATCTAGCCAGTAATGCTTTCAGATGAGATGTACGATCCAGTACCATGGAGTCCAGCAACTCGAGACCCTACCAGTCCTGACGTCTTCAGCTTTCTACATGACTCATTCTCACGGGCGTGAGTGTGCAAGTGCGTAGCACGGATGCACAGGTGCAATTGCAGATGTGTGCGTGTGTATGTGGGATTCAGAAAACAACATTAGGTGTCTTCCTCTAATCAGTCCCATCTCATTTGGGGAAACAAAGTTTGTCGCTAAATGTGCTGTTCACTGGCTAGACTAGATGGCCAGCTAGCCCTCAGGATCCTCCTGTCTGTACTTCCCAAGTTCTGGGATTGTGTGTGCAATGGCACATCCAGCTTCTTACGTGGGTGCTGGGGATCTGAAGTCATGCCTTAATGCTTGGGTCACAAGCACCTGACCCACTGAGCCACATCCCCAGCCTTCACCGTCGCATTTCCTAACTACCTGCTAGTCACCTTGAAGTAGCTCATATATGCCGTTATTTTGTCTGACACTCACTCTTCCTGGTGGCCCTGCCCACACAGCATGCTATTCAACAAATAACCGTTGTCCTGCAGTGTCCCAGGACCAAGGGGTAAGACCCCCCTGCCCTTGAGCAGTTCGCTGTCTGGTGCTGTGCTCACACGCAGGGCTACAGTGAGTCTCTGCCCCAGAAGGAACTTGGGAGGGAAACCGCTAGAGGAGCATCTTCAGGAAGATTTACAGTGCCCCTCCCCACCCGCACCGTACACTGACAGCCCAAGGTCACCTCCTGCACAATTCAGCATTTCAGCCATCATCAGAGCAACCACAGTTTTAGTTAGCTCAGGGTGGCAGGACCAAACAGGGACTCTTCATGGGAAAGGGACCCATTACCAACTGGAAGCCCCTGGGACCCATAGAGATGCAAGAACAGAAAGTACCTCAGCAAAGAGGTCTCTTCACTCTGCAGTTACTGAAGCTTGGAATCCATTCAATCCCCGAAACCTGTGCCTAGCCTACTTCACCAATCCAGGTTCCCAGGGGTCGCTAGAGGGGTCCTCGCTCTCCCTTCTCCAATCATTTCCCCTTGTCCCGCCCCAAATAGAGATCCAGGTGCAGGCCCACTTGGTAGTGCTGAGCTCATCCCCAACACACATAGCCCCACTGTAGGTGGGGTTCAGAGATGGGGGACCTACCCTTCATCCTAGCAAAAGTAAAGCTTATCATGGCGAGGTGTAAAGAAATTGGCTCAGATTCATTACCAGTTTGGGGGCAAAAATTTAGAGCGCATGCCACAGACAAAGGGTTGACTGCATTGGCAACCCTGCATCCCAGTGCTCACACAATGGACAAACGGAAAGGCCACATTTTCTGTATTTGTTTTCAGACATTAATTGTTCTCTGCCCAGCAGCCATAAGCCATAACTGAATGTTTGGCGTGGGCATCCTCCTTTGTAATGCACTATAGATCTGAGCAGCGAGCACAGGACTCCCTCCAGGAGAGACACGCGGCTTCTCTCCTCGGGAGCTCATTACCGCATAGAGAGAAAAGGCACAGATTTGGTAACTGGGCAGCAGAACATCTAAGAAGCAATGGGAAAGCCGCCGGAGCCGAGCCGATGGGAAGGAGTCTGAAGTAGCTCGGGGGAGTCGCCCAGTGGAGTTGAAAGCCGCCACTTAGGCCCTAGGGAGGAGGGACTGGTTTACAGGACAAACAGAATTCAAGCTAGGCAAATTTTGAAGAAAGAGTAAAATAAGGAATAGAGGGAAAACTACAACACTTTACCTATGCAAGCATTTAATGAAGAAATAAATCAAAAGATCAGAGTAGTAAATCCGCAAGGATATGATCACGTGGGCGACCGCAGAGGCGGAACACAGAATCCTGTCAGGCAGAAGATGGGCTCCGTGGGGGCCTGGTGGGAAAAGAGGCTGGGGAGGGAGGTAAAGATCGGAAGGTGGGAGGTGGGAAATGCCTTTCCCCAGCGGGGGCGGCAGGGAAACAGAAGGTTCTGGAAGAAAGCATAAAACAATCTAAGAGCTCTGGGCAGGATGCGAGAAGAAAAATAACAGTTCTGCGTCCTACAATTTAGAAATTAATCACACACTAGGGAATTTTTTTTCTAAAAGGAGAACAGCTTCCTATCGTTTTCTTTTTTAAAAAAAATCTATGTACACCCGTCACATAAAAGAAACACATAATGCCTTCTACACCACAGTGGAAGGAATCCGTCCCCAAAGGTCCTTCCTTTGTATAAATCATGCCACCACAATCGACGCTTCAATAAAAATGAATATTTATGAAATGTAAAATGACTTGGATTAACTTATTCCAATTTCACCCTCTAAATTTAGATTTTTTTTAAATCATGCCAAAATGTAGATTTTGATTACAAAAGCAAGTTGAGGGGGAAATATATATACATACTTGACAAGAAAAAGGGAGCAATTCTTTTTTAAGTTTAAGTATGACAAAGGATGACAGAAAGGTGGCTGATTGGGCTAAAAACAGCCAAGACTATCTTCAAAGTAGCTGTTTAATTCAACAACAAAGCCACATTAGACAAAGCAAGTTGTTTAAAACAACACAAAGTGTAAAGCCTAAATATCTCAACCACCTTCATCTCACGGCACGGTCCAAACCCAGCCTTTCCTCTTTTGGCTAGCCTTTCCAGGCTTCCTCGGGCATATGGATTGTTAGCGTGCTCCCTGTCCACACAGAAGTCAGCACGCTGATCTGGTCTGGCCTTTGCAGCTACTGTGTCTTGACAATCTCTCTGTTCCTAGAGAAGCCCCATCTTTTATGCCTGCGTGCTGTATCCTTGAGGCTGAACCATCGCTCGTTGATGGGCACCTGCAATGCTTCCAATCTCTGTCTACGCAGATGAAGCTCCAGTGAACAGCCTGGTGCAGGCCTCATTTGGCGTGTGTGTGAGCAAATCTGGAAGGCAAATTCCCAGAAATTGAATTCCTGAGATCGAAGGTAAATGTGCATTTAAATTTTTGGTAGATGCAGCCAAGTTGCCTTCCATAAGAGTGGAGCCGGCTGACAGCCTCTAACAACACATAAGAGTGCATGCCTCTCTCTCTCTCTCTCTCTCTCTCTCTCTCTCTCTCTCTCTCTCTCTCCCCACCCCCAGCAGAATGGATCATTGTTTCTGGAGTTTTGCCAATCTGAAAATGAAAACCGGTATTTGCATTTTCCTCACTGAGTGAACTTGAGCGTCTTTTTCTGTGTTTAAAAACCAACTGTACTTCCTTGGGGGTAAATTGTTCAAAACCTCTGCCTGATTTGTAATCACTGCTGACATTTTTCTTACAAGCTTCTAGAAGCTTCTGCTCTATTGGGGAAACTAGTCCTTGCCTTTTAGTACATGTTGCTGTACCCTAAACTGTCTTCTGACTTTGCTTCTGTGATTTTTGTCACATAAGATTTTTTTTATTATTTACGCATTCTTATTATTTATTATTTACGTACTTAATGTGTGTGGGTGTTTTGTTTGCATGTGAGTCTGTGTACCGTGTGGAAGCAGTACCCCCAAAGGCCAGAAGAGGGTGTGGGATCCCTTGGAACTGGAGTTACAGATGGTTGTGAGTCACTCTGTAGATGCTGGGAACTGAGCCCAGGTCTCTGGAAGAGCAGCAAGCACTCTTGACCCCTGAGCCATCTCTCTGGCCCCACACAGACTTTTAATGTGATCTAACTATCAGTTTCCTGATTTTCTAGCTGTGGATACAAAGGCCTTCCTCACACAATTATAAATAAATTCTCCTTTTCTCATACTTATTATTTCATTGTTTTGCTCTTAGCTAAAGAAAGCAAGGTTGGTGTTAGATATCAGTAACCCCAGCACTCAGCAGACTGCAGCAGGAAGATTGCTGAGAGTTCACAGCCAACTTGGGTTACATAGTAAATTCAAGACCAACCTGAGATGGACATTAAAACTGTATCAAAACATGCATGCATACATACATGGGAAAAGAGTGGTTATATCAGAAACTCTAGAATACAGTGCATATACTAGCCCCACTGTATGACCTTGGATAAGTTATCTGACCTCCTGAGCCTGTTTCCACATCCATAATGAGGATAATGATGGTTAATGTTATCACCACATTATTGACAAAATTAAATGTATTAATTTAGTTTCCCAAGGTGCCTGGTATGTGATACACCAGCTATTACCATCACATCTGCTTGGGATTTAACTGTTTTTAAAGGTGTGGTGACCAGAAATAGCACCAGTACACCCCACTAGTCTCTCTACCTGTCCCTACACCAGTTTCTTCACCGACCTGAGATGTCAGTTTCACCATACCATCATCTTCCCATACACATCTAAGAACTTCTGATTTTTCCTCCTCTGTGTGCATGTCTCTAATCAATTGCCATCAGTCTGGCGCACTGCCACATAAACAACAACCGGCTACCCAGGCCAGTCTGCTCATGTTCCCATCCATTCAAGGTGGCCCAGAGAAATGAAACATTAAAAAGGCTTGAAGGTTCGAGTCTTACCTTCTTGCAAACTGTAAATCTACTACTAGGCTGCAGCCGATAAAAGGGTACGACAGTCTTGCCACATACAAAGGAAGAAGGACTGAAGTTAAGATGGCAGGGTTAGCTCCAAAAGCACTGGATGGAGGTTCATACCTGGGACAAGATAACGCAACCCTATACAGGTAGACCTTGTCATCTAAAGCGGGGCACACTGGCGACAGAGCTTCTGAGACAATTGGCTACAGTTAACAACTGGCTTAGATAGATGATATAGAGACATGAGAAGGGCTCAAGACGCAATGTAGAAGAATGTAACTTTCGAACTAGGGATATGAAGTCCATAGCTTTCAAAGACATGGACACCAAAACTCACTATATGGAGTACTACACACCGTTGCTGGAACCGAAGGCAAACCGAAGCAAATTCTCTAGCCTCCCTTGCTTTCAGTGACTTCCTTTGGACCCCTCCCCACCAGAGACCCTCTAGCCTACCATGTGGGTGGGAGGTATGACCCAAGATGGCTGCCCATGCTCCCCTTTCCACTTGGCTTTAGAAATCACTAATTTTGGAGACTGTACATCTGGGTAACATATTAGAAGTCTGTTTCTATCTTTGCTGCAGATAACCCCAGCGCTGTGCAGGCTGTGGCGGACGCTGTGTGGATGGCTTCAGAGGCGACTCAGCCTCACATCCTCCATGTTGCATCCAAACCATCTTTCTACTTTGTGTGGGCACTTAAGAACTGTTTCTCTGAACTGAGGAGCACAAAGTTAACGGCTTAGCAAAATCTCCTAGCCTCTCCCCTCCCCCGTCAAGTCTGAAGAGATCAAGGTAAGACATTTTCACTGTCTACTGGAGCATCCAGTGGCCTTGTGATTACCGGCCACCAGCTTTCTGACAACCCACTCCAGACTGCTAGAGCGATGCCTAGAGGCCTACAGTGATCTGTTACTTCCTAACCTAAAGCCCTCTCCCAGGCCCTCTCTGCCTGAAGATAAAAGGGCCCTGAAAAACCTGTGCTGGTTTAAGCCGGTTTACTGTTAGGGTCCTTGGAGAAATCCCTTAAAAGACTGCCATCCCTGTATGCAATCAGCAAGGACGTTTATTATTCCATCATGCTGGGGCCTGTCAGCCATACAAAGGCAAAATGGCGGAGACCCTGAGATGAGGTGAGCTCAAGCACAGTCAAGGGGAGGTCCTAGGGCAGTTAGGTCCCTTTAAATATGATTAGCTCAAGCAAGTGGCAATCATATTAGTGTGTTCTAATGGGCTAGAGCTAGTCAGGGGCTGATTAGGCCTCTAGTTTTCCATTTGGGGTCAGGCCTGGACAAGTCTCAGACTTTGTCCTTATTTGGTTTTCTTCTTGAGCTGTTTATGGCTTGGGTCACCAGATCCCCTCCTTGCTGGTGAGGGTGCTGGAGACTGATTGTCCTTTGTTTGTGGCTCTTCCTCAGAAACTGCCTATTCAGTCTCAGGAAATTGAAATTGAGGCCTGGTCTCTGAGAGAAGATCGAGCAGACTGTTATGGCATCTGCTTGGTTCTCTCATTCCCCTGCCTCCTTGAGTAGTATATCATCTCAAATCCTTGAAATAGGTTTGCTTTACAGGCTTATATTGTTGTCTTTTCAATTCTCTATCATGTAGCCTCTTTCTAAGCAGGGCTATGGAGTACCTGATAATCCCAGAGTGGCTAACATAGAGGCACAGGCCTCTTTTATTCTGGAGTGCTATTTTTTTTTTAATTTCAAAAAAAGTTCTTTATTGGCATAAAAATGAAAGTGTAAATAAATTGGCACCAAATATCCCAAACATGGGGGTCAAAAACCTATTTTTTAGCCCTCTTTGCTGTTTTTCCCCCTTCTGCCCACTTTCCTGGGTGTTGGGGGAGCTCACTGACAACAGTCACAAATCCAGCGCTACCTGATGGAATAGCACCAAGGCCCACACAAAAAGTATGATAACCTCTATTTCAACTAGAGAGGAGAGCAATGTTTTTTAAATGTGTAGCAGATTATTTTTGGTAGGGCAGCAACTGTGCATCTATTGCCGTTCTCAAGGCCCTTCAGCTCTGATTCTGTGATGACAAGGTGGAAGTTCCAATTCCTATGGTTCCAGCTAAGTTGACATCTAGGAGGGTGAATAGGTATCCACAGTTAGCTGTGTTGACTTCATTTTTCCCCATCCTGACTTTTCTAATGGGTAAAAGATTGTATTACCAGGGTAGTAGACTCTTCTGGGGACTAACTGGACCAGGATATAAGAGTCTTTGGTTTGGTCTAAAACCTGAACATTAACATAGGGTGTCAAGCCAGAGGCACATGCCCATCAGATGTCATCCAGTGGGATCCGGAAGCTGGCTCCCACTGGATTCTGAGTGAGATTACAGAGGTGGGCATAGCCATGTGGGGGTTGTTCCAAATAGAGACTATTTCCCATTATTTTCCCATTATTAACAGCAGAGTGAACCTCCCCTTATCCAGTTGCTGTCATCTGCAAGTATGTTTGGTCCAGGGGCTGATATTGGGATTTTAGCATCATCACCTTAATGGTTCCCAGACAGGAATTACTATTTAGTTAAGGCTTCAGTGATGTAAAAGCCAACAGCAATTAGCAGAAGGGCTAAAAGCCCTGTGGTGGCTGAGAATTCCTTATCTAGAAGGAACTTGGAAATGAGAATGGGGACCAGTTAGTATTCTATCTTAGGTTCCCTAAGATAAGAAATTCCCTTTTGATCTAACATTTGGGGGAGGGGGGGCGGGACCAAGGAGCAATGTGCTGCTCGGTCTTCTCCTGTACCAGGCCACCTTCTGGTTTTACTAACTTACCAAATAAATCTACTTGTCTCCACACACACTCTCTCAAATACTAGGGTGCCTTTCCAAGTGGGAAGTAAATGAACTTGGATTCTTCACCAGGGCCAGTAAGAACCTGCCAAGAATGAATACCCCCATGAGTGGAGGCTAGAAGTACAATAGGGCTAACGAGGCTTATCAGGTAAAGGCGCTTACCAGGCAGCCCCACAATCTGAATTCAATTCAGGCTCCTAAGTGGCACAAGGAGAAAACCCGAGTCCCACACGTAATCGGCTGATCTTCCAAAGTGCACCTGGGGCTTAAGTGTGTGAGCACAAACACCTCCAGGAGGCCTCATTCATAGGACAAGCAGATCCTGCAAACCGAGGAGAAAGCCCAGCAAGGCCTCGAAATAACTAGAAACTGGGAAGGATTCTGACAACCAGCTCGGGCCTAAAATTCCACTTCAAAACACAGGTCGCAACGTTAGGGCTCCCTCCAGCACTTCCCGGGAACCGGCAATAACCTGACTCTCCTGGCGGCCTAGGTGAGAAAGGAGTCTAAGGAAGCTTTCAGGCTGCACCCTTCCTAGCTCCAATCAGGGAGCTGCAAGCCTGCAGCCGAGCTGAATCAGATGCCGACGCTAGATTCTTTAAGAGCGCCCTGTTTTGCCTGTTTTGTCTTAAGAGACTCAAACAAAGAGAAGCACTGAGACAGGAGACTGCCCTGCTGAGCACCCACCCGTCCCGGAGCGGGAGAAGTGGGGGGGGGAGAGGGGGTGCGGTAAAGACAGCCGGAGGGGGTTGTGGGAGGAGAAAGAGCTGTCCTCCGCGCACGCGCAGACCCCGACCTGGGACCCGCCCGAGGACCCGCGGGGGTTTTCTCGGAGGGTGCAGTGCGCAGACTCGGCGCGCATGCTCAGCGCTCGACCCGTCTTACCTGACACGGGGATCGGCTCGGGGCGGCCGGGCAAGGCTTCTTGCGCGCTGATAACCCTCGAAGCTGAGTCGCCCATTCTCGGTACCGGCATGGGGCCAGAGAGTAGCTTGAGAGCCCTTCTGGCGGCGGAGAGCATGGGCGGCGTATCCGTCCCGCCGGCCGACCTCCAGACCTGGCTGTCTCTGAGGGACAAAGTTTTCTGAGTACGAGAAGCGGCTAGGGCCAAAAATGATGCTGGCTGGACGCCACCGCGAGGTATTAGTTAAAGTTCCTGCCGTTTCACCACGTCCGCGGCCCGTGTTCCGGGTGCCCAGGAAGAGCTTAGCCAAGCAGGGTTTCCAGTGTGTTTCTCGTGCTCAGTCAACCACAAAGCAGAAAAGGGAAATCAGTGTGTGCATAAAATGGCAGAGAGCTAGAAGGCAGATTGTAAGAGGATGGATGGATAAACAGCTAGAAAATTTGTCCGTTTCTATTGGATCCATCTTGATAAGTCGAATTGATCCAAAGCACGATTCTCAACACCACAAAGGATTACGTACTCAATGTGAAATATGTGTACGTAGATAGATATTTAATATTATATACATATATGAGTGTATGTGTGTATAAATACATTCTTCAGCCCATAAAATAAAGGATGCAGGCACAAATACTTTGTTAATGCGTGGGTTTAATGACGCAGTTGGATCGGTCTTCTGAAATCAGAATATTCCTAGAACAAATCTCGCCTTAATCTCAAGTACAAATCTCGCCTAGGTAACTAGGGCCAGATGAGTGACTTGAGAGGTCCTTCTATGAGATTTTGGTTTACACACTCGGCCAAAATGGGAGGACAGGCTCGTGTGAAGGAAGGAACAGGATTAGCACCCACAGGGATTTGAAGCTTTGAACCTAAGCTCTTCTGTGGGTTTAGTTACCACTTTGTGTTCATGTGGGGCTGTAATAGAAGGACAGGAGGATTAGCGTGCTGTATAGAATGTTGCCAACATAACAACGTTAAACAGATTAAGGTGTTTACCTTATATTGTAGAAGTCCCCTGGGCCAACTTGTATCCACAGTTTGCTTTAGATTTGTTTTTGCCATGAAATTATGCCAAGCGGGTCTTTCTACAAGGCCTTGCCTGAAATCATCCCAAGGTGTCCCTCCCTTCCAGGCTTAAAGGGGGTCTAGTCACTAAAGACAAAATGGTCTGTCAAAGAAAATATGTTTTACTTCTATTTTGCTGCCTTTTGATATGTACTGACTTGCTTTTTTTCTGTTTTGTGGTTGACGGAACATGGAAACATACAAGAAATACTTCGTAGCCTGGCAGTGGTGGTGAACGCCTTTAATCCCAGCACTTGGGAGGCAGAGGCAGGCGGGCTGATCTCTGTGATGAGTTTGAGTTCGAGACCAGCCTGGCCTACAAGAGCCAATTCCAGGACAGGCTCCAAAACAACAGAGAAACCCTGTCTTGGAAAAACAAAGCAAAACAAAACAAACCTTCATAACTAAATACTGTGAATGTGTAATGGAAGACTTTGTAATGTTGAGGGAAACGACTTATGTAATGCTAGGTGTACCAGAACCACAACCCATAAACATTTAGTATGTAAGATTTATAAAAATACAAGCATTTCTACTTACCCACTTAGGGAAAATGAGAAGAAATAAATAGAAACAATGTTTAGAATTTTATTGTTCAGAGTAGTGAGATCCTACTAAAGTTTCTCTCTTGCTTTGTGGCCCTGGAAACCCAGCTGAGATCATCAGGCTTGGTGGCAGGCACCTTGACCTGCTGAGTCATCTCTCTGGCCCCAGTCTGAACAGTTTTGAGTGTTCTTTGTACATTATTTAAATGTTCTTGAGGACCCTTGTGGTTACGCTACACTCATGAACACTAACATCTTTTTGAAGGAAAGAAGTATCCCAGTTTCTTTAAAGTTTCCTTTAAACAGTGGGTTCTTCCCTCATTTACCAAAATAGCTGTGATAGCTGAGTTGTTTGTTCATTACAAAGTCTCTCTTTATAGCCCTGGCTAGCATGGAATTCACAAAGATCCACCTGTTTTTGCCTCCCGAGTCCTAAGATTAAAGGTGTGAGCCACCATACCCAGCCTCTGAGTTTTGTTCTGTGAGGAGAGAAATAATGATGCCGTTTTTCAAGAGGAGGCCTTGCTTTCCCTCAGACTCTCCAACCACTTCCCTCTGAGCCCCCCCCCCCCATTTTCTAACACGTGCTGATTATATCGCTCCTGTAATTATACTCGGGCTTCCTGACAAAGTCTATCCTTCCCTAACAGTTCATATCCTTCAAGGCACCATCTACACATTCTCTTTGAGAAAACAGGTTATTTCTCCTAAGTGTGTCAGGCTCCTGGCAGGAAACAGTCTCTCATTAAGCAGGGCCCTGGCTCTTCTTCCATACTGAGTGGGCTAGAGCGAGCTCATGCTCCTTCTTCTGGGACCTTAGTCTATTCCCAGAACCCACATAAAGAGGCTGGGCACAGGAGCATAGCTGGCTGTAATTGAGGGTACAGTGAAACTGTACCAGTCCATGGGTAGAAAGAAAGGTTTATTGGCGATCAAACTAATCTTGGAGTGGGGGCAGAGAGACAAGCAAACTACCAGAAATGCAGGCAGAATTTATGTGCCAGGAAGGCAGGGATCGTTGAGCTGACACTAATACACACTGCCTAGATTACAGGAAACTAGGTAGCTGATGGTGGAGGGAGATTAAGGCTGGTTCCCAGTAAACAGAACCCTCCTTAGGAAACCTACTTTTACGATTGTTTGCCTGATAATGGTCCTTCTGTTTGCCCTACTAATGTCCTGTAGAACAGTATCCCCAGCACTGCCATTTTGAGGGCCACTTTGGACCTACCACTTGTAATCCCAGCACTGGAGAGGCAGAAAGGTACAGATTCCTGAGGCTTACTACACAGCCAACTTAGCCTAGTTGGTGAGCTCCAGGCCAGGAGTACCTACCTCAAAAATAAATGAGTACAAAAACAAGATGGATGGTGCTGTGGAATAATCCTCTTACACACTGTAAAGATTTGTCACTCGAATTGGTTTAATCAAAATGCTGATTGACCAGTAACCAGACAGGAAGCATAAGCAGGACAACCAAACTAAGAAGGATGGGGAGGAGAAGGGCAGAGTCAGGGTCGCCAGCCAGATGCAGAGGGAGAGGGAGATGAACGTGCCATGCTGATAAAGGTACCGCCACATGGCAGGGTGTAAATAAGGAATATGGGTTAGCTTAAAATGTAAAAGTTAGCTAGTAACAAGCCTGAGCTATCAGCCAATCATTTGTAAGTAATGTTAACCCTCTGCGTCAATTATTTGGAAGCAGCCACTAGGTATTTGTGAACAGGTGGAGGGAGAGAAATGCCCGTTTACAGAATGGTACACCTGAGGAATGGAGAAATGCCCCCCCCCCAGTGTTGACCTCTGATCTCCAGAAGCATGTACATACACACATGTGGGAAAAACAAGCATGATGGTACAGGCCTGTAATGCCAGTCTTTGAGAGGTGAAGGCAAGAGGATTAAGAGTACGAGGCTATCCTCAGCTATCCAGTGAGCACGAGGCCAGCCTGGGCTACAAGAGCTCTGTATCCAAACCAGAAAACACCTAAAACCTTATGGAAGAAATCAACACATAAAGCATGGATTAGAAAGTTGATTGTTATCTAAGTATTGACACATGACTCCCCTAATAAACATACTTGTTTCCTGATCATGACTGTCAAACAGCATTTGGCTGTTTTACCTTCATATGCATCTGTATTACTACGACTCAAGATTCTACTAGAGCCTTCCTTGGTTTATGAGTTTGCTGTGTCCCACCACAGACCAAGCATCAGCAGGACCATGCACTTGGAAGACTCAGGCCTTCTGAAGAAAAAAAAAAATGCCAGTGACTCAGAGAGGCTGCTGGAGAGCCAGCATGTGCCAGGCGTTTAGCCATCACCCATACTCTCTATGGAGCTTCAAATACAGCAAAGGTACCCTGGCACACTCAAATAGATAAGGTTTCACTTACCTAGGTAGAGAAACACCCTTATAAATGAATAAATAAAAGGCTGAAGCGACACTTCCATTTGCATACTTATAACCAAGTGGCTCTATATATGGCCTGTTTCCAGAAGATACAGAGCTGTCTGAGGAATTTAATTAATTGCATGGATTATTTTCCTGAATTTTTAAGAGGAAGGTGAAATAAGAATCGACTTCATTACTAAACAGCGAGCTCCTGTTAACGCCGCCCGCTTTATTTTTAACCTTCGCTCCAACCCATTTTCAAAGTTCTGTAGGTGAAGAAACACAGGCTCAGAGAGGCGCCCAAACCAACAGCTACTAAGAGAGAGAACGTGGACTCAAATCTAAGCTTTTCAAAGTCCCGAGTTCAAGATCACAGGTTTACCAAAAAAACCAAGCTCGTTGAACCTGACTCTCTTCAACACTGACTTTGAAGTTTGTGGTCTTTATGGAATGCAGAATGGAATGATTTCAGTAAAAGGTCAAAGCCCCCTTCATGGTCCTTCCCAAGAGACAAGCATATGTCTCCCACCATTATTTCACCTCATGTTTGGACACCAATAGAGCCACTAGGTTCAAACTGGGCCTGTCCTTCCAGGTGAAGATGACTAGGTGTGACCCTGTGATGAAGTGACTATTCCAGGAAGGGAGGTGCAGTTCTGTGCAACTCCAAGGTCATGACCTTAGAGGTAAGCTGTGCACTCCCCTTCTGTCCTGTCTCCTCTCCCAGTGACTGACGTGGAGCTGTGAGACTGTGAGAACCAGAGGTCAGCAACCAACAGGATTTCTCTGTGCAGCCCTGCCTGTCCTGTACCAGGCTGGCCTTGTACTCAGAGATTCTGCCTGACTCTGCCTTCCAAAAGCTGGGATGAGAGGTATGCACCACCACTGCCAGGCTAGGAGATTTATTATTTTTATGTATGTGTGTGTGCACGCACCTGCATGAGTTTATGCGTACCATATGGGTTCTCATGTAGGACAGGGGGATTAGATCTCATGGAACTAGAGTTGCAGGCAGTTCTAAGCCTCCTGATATGGGTGGTGGAAACCAAACTCAAGTCCTCTGAAAGGGCAGTAAATGCTCTTGTCCCCAGGACTGGCTCTCCAGCCCCTAAATCACATGTTTTAGAGCCAAGCCCAGTGGCACACTCCTATAATCCCAGCTACCCTGGATATCAAGATTGGAGGATTATAAATCCTAGGCATGTCTGGACTACAGAGTCCAAACTGAATAACTTCATGAGAACCTGTCCCAAAAGGAAGGGGGAAATATAGCTGGGATACAACCCAGTAGCAGAAAGCTTGCCTGGCCTTCATGAAGGCCTAGGTTCACTCCCCAATACTGCCAAAAGTAAATCAATAAAGAAGCAATCACTTGGTATTGTTTGATTGAGGGTTTTATTATTGTATTTTATTTGTCTTCTTTTGAAACAAGGGCTCGCTACATAGTCCTGGCTAACCTGGAATTCACCGTAAACACCAGGCTTAAATAAGTTAAGATGGAAACGTGCCTAGAATACGTCCTCACGTGTAGATGTTAGATTGTGACGGTAACAATATTTAATCCTATAATCAGTAGAGATATATCTTCTTTACAGGACAGTAAGCTCTACGCAGGCAGGGATCATGTTAGTGTTTGATGGTTACTGCTTCCCAAAAGCCCACTGCAAGTCAGACCCTTAGTTTACATTGAGCCAGTGTTGGCAGAACGACTGCCAGGACCAGTCTCAGCATCTCCTGACCATCTGCCTGGATCTATCTCTGTCTTCCTCATCACCACAGGATGCTCGGTGGACTAGATACATAGAGTATTCTTCCCACACTCAGAGGCAGACAGATCATGAGTCTGAGGATAACCTGGACTATGTAGGAAGGAAAGAAAGATGGGCACCTTGGCTCTTATTGCATTATTTGAATGCCCTCAGATCTGTATAAAAATTAATATCTCTCTCTCTCTCTCTCTCTCTCTTACACACACAAACACACAATAGCAATAATAAAAAATAAATAACAAACTCATCAACATTATCTCTTCTGTAATTATTTATTAACAATATAGAACAGTGAAACAAGAGGATCCCAGAGAGTGCATTCCACAGGCTGCCTAACTACACCTGTGACTGCTGCTGCCGCCGACTGTAGTCTAAGGGAAAGACAGAGCCCTGCAGGCACTCACAGCCTTTGTTGATGAGCAAGAGGAATCAGCATCCAAGGGAAGGCCTAGATGGAAACATGGTTTTGGATTAACCAGTTCTGTGACCTTTGACAAGATATTTACTGTGTCATCTCTTTTCTCATCTGTGACATTGAGAGGACAGGAGAGAGCAATCACGAGTTCTCTAAACTTGCTGAATCACAAACTTTGTAAGCAGAAAGAGAGCATTTTGCAATCTGTCCATCAGCAGGTATTTCTGAAATTTACCTGTCTAAAGGTGGCATTGAAAAGCCCCCTGCTGCCTGCAGCTGCCAGGATCTTTTCACAGTGGACAATACCCCCAAGCATATGAATTCTCTGGAATCCGTGTGCAGAATGACTGAGATAGTGAAGTGGTGAGGGTTGGGTAACTCGATGAAACCCATTTTAAGTACACTGTTTTCAACCATTAGTGTGTGTGTGTGTGTGTGTGTGTGTGTGTGTGTGTAAGAAAAAGTGGAAATGAGGCAGTAGCTGGTTATGGCGGCTTGTTCCTGTCATCCCAACACTTGGGAGGCTGGTGTAGGCGGATTGCCTCGAGTTTCAGGCCAGCCTGTGGACTCCATAATGAGTTTTAGACCAGTCTGGGATATAGTGTGAAACGCTGTCTAAAAAAAAAACAATAGAGAAAATGGGGAGGGGAAGGAGGAAAGCCTAGCAAAACACAAGCACACCCACACTGAACTCTCTAGACGGTACACGTTAGCTTTCTTCATCTTTCTCTCGCAACTATTAATGGCATTTTTTAACTCAGAAAAAGATAAATCAGTTTAATGGCTCATTTATTAAATAGTTTGAACTCAGGGCACATGATAAGCAGTTAATGAACTTTGTTGACTTTCTAATTACAAACACATTATCATTATTTGAGAAAGATCAGAGCTGAGAGGAGGAACAGGCGGGAACAGGCGCTGTCTCATTCTGCCCTCCCACCCAGTGATATCCAGGAGGTCCTTGCCAACTTTCTGTTGCTCTTTGAGACTAAACCTCAGGCCAGTTTGATCCACCTTGGGAGACTTCACTTGCCTGCCTGTGACATTCATACACCCCTTTCCCTCCCAGTCCAGCATTACCCCAGCTTCCCTCCTCCCTTTCCTAGGGTCAGGCTCTTACAGAGCAGGAGACTGGGGGAAGATAAAGAAACAGGCCCACCATCTGGTGGCTGGATTGCCAGCCTGTCTAACTACAGGTCACACTGCTGACTCTGCCCATGCCCTTTGCAAACCCTAAGCTGCTGCTCTGTCAGACTTCCAGAACATGACGCCTAGACACAGAACTCCACTACCAGAAAAGTCCCTGGCTGCAGGGAAGCCCTTCATCCCTGGAATCCTAGTCACACTGTGTCTTATATCAGGGATTTTATTTTTTTTTGATTAATTTATTTGTTTATTAAAGATTTCTGCCTCCTCCCTGCCACCGCCTCCCATTTCCCCCTCCCTCATCAACCCGAAGAGCAATCAGGGTTCCCTGCCCTGTGGGAAGTCCAAGGACCACCCACCTCCTTCCAGGTCTAGTTAGGTGAGCATCCAAATTGCCTAGGCTCCCACAAAGCCAGTACATGCAGTAGGATCAAAACCCAGTGCCATTGTTCTTGAGTTCTCAGTAGTCCTCATTTGTAGGGAGCCAGACAGGATAGCCATTACAAGATGGCGCCAACATCCTGTCTTGTTGGAAATAAACAACTCCATATTTAGCTATGCCTTTGGGAGCTGCGTGTCCCCCGCTTCCCGCATGCGCGGGTGGTTTAGAGTCCTTGGGCCTATCCCGATGCAGTCTGGTGTCAGCTGATGGTGGCAACCAATCACAGGGCGACCCATGTGCCAATTCCCTATATAAGCAGCTGCTTTAGTGCTCCCGGCTTCCTGCTCTCCTTCAACCAAGGGCACTCCAATTAAAGCGTGATCTGAAAAGAATCCTCGTGTGGTGGTTGTTCTTTCTCGCTGGTTGAGAAGTTCGCCACACTCATTGTCTGCTATGTTCAGCGAGTCTGGTTTTATCCCAGGCTTTTTCAGACCCAGGCCAGCTGGCCTTGGTGAGTTCCCGATAGAACATCCCCATTGTCTCAGTGTGGGGGTGCACCCCTTGTGGTCCTGAGTTCCTTGCTTGTGCTCCCTCTCCTTCTACTCCTGATTTGGACCTTGGGATTTCAGTCTGGTGCTCCAAAGTGAGTCTCTGTCTCTGTCTCCTTTCATCGCCTGATGAAGGTTAATATCTAGGAGGATGACTATATGTTTTTCTTTGGGTTCACCTTCTTATTTAGCTTCTCTAGGATCACGAATTATAGGCTCAATGTCCTTTATTTATGGCTAGAAACCAAATATGAGTGAGTACGTCCCATGTTCCTCTTTTTGGGTCTGGCTTACCTCACTCAGGATAGTGTTTTCTATTTCTGTCCATTTGCATGCAAAATTCAAGAAGTCCTTGTTTTTTACTGCTGAGCAGTACTCTAATATGTATATATTCCATACTTTCTTCATCCATTCTTCCATTGAAGGACATCTAGGTTGTTTCCAGGTTCTGGCTATTACAAACCATGTTGCTATGAACATAGTTGAGCATATACTTTTGTTGTATGATAGGGCATCTCTTGGGTATATTCCCAAGAGTGGTATTGCTGGGTCCAGGGGTAGGTTGATCCCGAATTTCCTGAGAAACCGCCACACTGCTTTCCAGAGTGGTTGCACAAGTCTGCATTCCCACCAGCAATGGATGAGTGTACCCCTTTCTCCACAACGTCTACAGCAAAGGCTATCATTGGTGTTTCTGATTTTAGCCATTCTGACTGGTGTAAGATAGTATCTTAAAGTTGTCTTGATTTGCATTTTCCTGATCGCTAAGGAAGTTGAGCATGACCTTAAGTGTCTTTTGGCCATTTGAACTTCTTCTGTTGAGAATTCTCTGCTCAGTTCAGTGCCACATTTTATAATTGAGTTGATTAGCATTTTACAGTCTAGTTTCTTGAATTCTTTATATATTTTGGAGATCAGACCTTTGTCAGTTGCGGGGTTGGTGAAGATCTTCTCCCAGTCAGTGGGTTGCCTTTTTGTCTTAGTGACAGTGTCCTTTGCTTTACAGAAGCTTCTCAGTTTCAGGAGGTCACATTTATTCAATGTTGTCCTTGATGTCTGTGCTGCTGGGGTTATACGTAGAAAGTGGTCTCCTGTGATATCAGGGCTTTTAAAACTTGCTCCACATGTGACCCCTTTTTACTCAAGAAATACTTACATGAACTTAGGTATATAAATATACTCCTATGGATAAAATATTTACTGATTATAAATCATCAAAAAGTACATTTTAAAGATATTCTTTGATATATATATATTTACTATTTATTAAAGATGAAAGCAAACTTGTAGAATAATAAGACAGATAATAAATAACTTGTTAATTTTTACATGAAGAATTGCATCTTTTCTGGTTATTTGACATTACAGGACTTAGAGCGACCTTAACATCTTCCAGAATTGACTGACATTTTGATTTTATAATCGTCAGTGCCGAAAACACGAGTTCACAGAAACACACAGTATAAAATGGCAGAAATATGTTTAAAGGCTTTTCAGGAATTAGACATTCTGTCCAATCCCAAACAAAAACAGGTTTAGCAATGTTTTATAAAAATGCAAGTCAGCCACTCAAACAGTAATTGTTACGACCACATGTTCTGATGTAATACAACACAGAAGATAAACTGATTTGACTCTTACACCCTGAGGAATGATGGCAGGAAAATCCTGGAAGTCTTTGCTTACCAAAATGAAACCACTGTGTCTATGAAGGCAGACAGTGGTATACATAGTAAAAATGCATATATACCATGCAAGAGTGTCTAACCTGAGCTAAGATACTGCAGGCAGTGTTTGCTGTTACTATGTGGCATATGTATAAGAGGAGTGATGTGTGTATATGCTCTATGTTCACGGTTGCAGTAAAGTCACACTATGCAACATGGACGAGGGCTTGCATACACTCACTATGTATCTGATTTTGAATTTATTTTCTACCCTTCAACATTCAAAACCCTTTTAACATTGCCTTTTTATTTTTTACAACCCCCCACATGATGGGGTTGTGCATCAACAGTCTAAGAAGTTGAGTTCTGGGGTCAAAATGAATTTATCTCATTTCCTTCCAAGGTATCCCTAAGTCCAGGAGGGATATATGCATGCATGCATGCTCGCTAAGTCCAGGAGGGATACATGCATGCATGCATGTTTGCCTCTATGCATACCAGTGGGACTCCTCTACAGCTCACCCCCCTCCACAGTCCTTTTCCTAAGAGCACAAACCTGATCTCCAGGCACACACTGCCAGCAGACACTCCCTTGGGAAAATCTGATCCCCTATTATAGACTTACCAGCATCCGTGGGTAAGTCCGGTTCCATTAGCTTTGGAGGGAGGGTCCTGGGGACTTCTCCCCAAGGCAGACCATCTATTCCTGTACTCAGGACACATCTAGCTTCTTGGAAGACTGGGGGAGCAGTCAGATGATCCCCTCCCTGATTGTATTTTTAAAAATATCTTTTGGGAGATGGGGTTCTAAAAATTAGAAATTGAACCTAGGGTCTTACACATGTTAGACAGCTTCCTTACTATCACCCTTAAAAAAAAAGTCCTTTGTTTGGGAGACCTTGATGGCTCTCCCTTAAGTTTTGAGTTATCTTGGCCACCTCCAGGCATACATACAGTTGGATAGTGTCCTATTAGGGTCATAAGGAAAAAAGACTGAAAGAAAAAATCCACCCCTGCCGTGTGTGTGTGTGTGTGTGTGTGTGTGTGTGTGTGTGTGTGTGTGTGTGTGTGTACTGTGTATAATTTGCCTTTTTTAAATTTTGAAATAAGGTGTGCTGGCTAGTTTTATGTCAACTTGACACAAGCCTCAGATGAGAAGATTGTGTATGATATTGGGCTGTAAGTAAGCCTGTAGAACATTTTTTAATTAATGATTGACGTGACAGGGCCCAACTCATTGTGGGTGGTGCCACTCCTGGACTAGTGGTCCTGGGTTCTATGACAAAGCACCGGAAAAAGCCATGAGGAGCATGCCAGTAAGCAGCCCCCTTCCATGCCCTTACTATCAGCTCCTGCCTCCAGGTTCCTGCCCTGTTTGAGTTCCTGTCCTGACTTCCTTTAATGATGATCTGAGATGTGGAAGTGTAAGTCAAATAAACCCTTTCCTCTCCAGCTTGCTTTAGTCATGGTGTTTCATCCAATAGTAATCCTGACTAAAACACGGTCTCGTTATAATCCTGACTGACCTGGAACTCACTCTTGTAGACTAGGCTGGTCTCCACTCACAGTGTGAGTCTCCCGCCTCTGCCTCCTGAATGAAAGGCATGCACCACCGTGCCTGCTGTGTGCATTTTCTCCACTACACTTTTCAATGTTAAAATTTCCAAGAGTAAATGAATAAACACTTTGTTTAACAAAATAAGTCAGTGCAAAGATGACCCGCCACATCTTCGTAAAAAGGAAGAGCCAGTCACCCTTCTGGAGCAGTTCAGGCTTTTCTCTCGGTCACTCGTACCAAGCGACCTTGCTAACCTCTATCCCATTGCTTTATTCATAGCTGGAAGAGAGAGATAAAATTTCTATTTCAGGTTTATCAAGGATTGTTATCCCTTCAGATGAAATCTATGCTTTAAGTAGTTGATTATCTGATTTTAGTTTACATTTGAAAGGGCTCTGGTTCTCTGTTGGGGGGGTTGTTTTACTCAATTCTTATTATCATACAAATATTTCTAACCCAATAACCAGTAATTATAGGACATGCTATGCTCTCAGCATTATGAAATAGTCTTTTCTGAATTCCCTTATATCCGATTCAACTTTTTTTCCCCTTTGATTCTTTAAGTCAGGGTCTTGCTATACAGCCCAGGCTGGCCTGGAGTTCTTGACCCTCTGGCCCTTGTCTCCTGAGCACTGAAACTGTGGAGTGTGACATCATGCCTTGCCTGCTTCAACTTTCATTCAGAATTTTTAAAAATGAGCTGATATTGAAAAGTGATTTTAAAAACTTCTCTGATGTGCGTCATCAATCAGCAGGTGCTACAGGAGCTGGGGAGATGGCTTGGTGAGGGAAAGTGGTTGTGGGGAAAGCATGAGGACCTGAGTTCAAATCCTCAGCATCTACCTAAAAAGCTAGTGTGGCCTCCACAACAGCCACAGCCCCAGCACTGCTGGTCATGGGGACAGGAGGAGCCTTTCAACTTGCCACCTGCCAGTCTAACTGCGGGTTCAGTGAGAAATTTCGTCTTCCAGAAGAAGGTAGAGTTGGACGCCCAGTATCCAGTTCTGGCCTCCAAGCACATACACACGGATGGAATTATCTTTAACTAGGCTTGCATGTAATTCCTTATGTCTCCAAATTTTTTTTTTTTTTTT
>NC_022019.1:13869193-13871408 GCF_000317375.1 Microtus ochrogaster | reverse complement strand
CATTTGAATACAATCTACCAGTGGTTTGTGTCTTTCCAGAGGGCAATACATTTAGGCTTAGCTTCAAATGACCTTGGAGACTTTTTAGACAAATAACGTCAACTCTGGTTTCATTATGCAAATGCAAGCTAAAACACGTCTTATTTTATAAATGCTGCAGTTGCTCACAGTCCCCGCTTTATTTCACTAATTTCACCCACAAATTACACACAGACATTTTCTCGGCCACCGTCCTCTTTCCACCAGCACGTCTCCTTGAAATGGTGACCTTAGCGCATGAACACAAAGAGAGAAGAATCCATCTTTGCCTTCAGTCTTTCCATACATTTTTCCGTGTCTAGCAAGCTGTGCTCCGGGTGGCATATGCTTCCACAAGCCGCTCAGAAGGTTTAATTGAGACTTAAGCACTCCACAAATATTTGTGGAATTAAATTGAGTTTCAGTGATTACTCTGTAATTCTTAAAGCACGGAGACATTAGAAGGTTAAAGATAAAAGAAAAAAGATGGTGTTTTCACTACAAAATCCGTCCAGAGCCATCAAGGATGTCAGGTGATGGTGAGGGGCTGTTGCTGGTTATTTGGGGTTCATTAAGGAGAAGCCTTTTGATTGTTCTCCAATCGCTGCTTTTTCAAGCCTCAGATTGCTAAGCTTTCTCGGCTGGAGATAAATTCACTTCCATAAGCCATCTGGTGGCTCCCACTTGTAACTGCATCTTTTGCTCAGCAGCTATGCCCAATGAATATGAGCTCCATCCTTTTCTGGCCTTCCCTTACAGGGTGTGTTTTGATGAACTGCTACCCAAGGAAAGCATAGGTATTAAAATTCCTAATGGTTCTAACCCTAAGGATACTTTAAAACAAGTATTGATAAAGGCTGTCCGTAGTGGAAGGAGAGGAAGCCCATGGGTGTATCCTATTCATGAAATAAGGCAAACCGTACTGAATGGTCTTTATCACACCAGGAGCGTGCCTAGATGCTGCAGTTATAAAAACCCAGTCTGAGGAAACCTATGCTTTCAGGAAACACAGTCCAAAGGACAAAAGCAGCTCAGTCAGTGTGAGACCAGATGTGGCACAGCAGAGACGGGAAACCCACCAGCTATGTCTCTCACCCCGTACTCAACCCAGGCAGCTGGCTCCCCTCAGGAACATGCAACACACACCAAAATAGAATTTCCGTTTTACAATCAGCACACAAGACCACAGAACTGCAAACGCGCTCTATACCTTGACGCCCCACCTCCCACGAAGCCAAGAACACTCACGTCTTTGTGTACTGCTTAACCCTCAAGGTCACGGTGACGCCCTTGAGCTGAGTCACGACTGGGAAAGCACGGGCTATGTTGGTAAACAAACTCCCAGGTGCAGCCCTAACTTAGCCAAAGGTTCCCTCCTCCAAGGTCCTGGAGGAGAGAGGACGAGAAAGAGGACACAGAACCTGCTTACCAGGCCATAGTCACACAGGCTCTACCTTCACCCCTAAGGAACGGCATGTTACCTCACAGAGAGGGAAGAGATCGCTCCTGCCTGAAGAAGGCTGAGGAGGCTCTGTGAGGCTTGAAGTTTGAGGCCATTTCAGAAGAGCTGATAGACTTTCACAGCCTAGAACAGGAAGAGGCTAGTTCGTTTTACAGAGGCAAACGTCAGGGTAAAGTATAATGAAGCAAGACCCACTTGGTAGCCGCAGGAAACTCAGCAGGCAAGGAGAGAGCAATAAAGCCATGGCTGCAAAGTTAGACACAAGCCAGAGGCACATGCCTGTGATGGGCAGTTTATGCCAGCCTGGACTATGTCGTGAGGTTATAAACAACAACAGAAAGTGGCAGGGGCTCCTCCAGGGGTTGTGTGTAACTGACATGTCCCCAGGATGCCCCACGAGTAGTGGAGCCACTAAGTGACTTTAAACAAGGACAATGATATAACGCCATAGTTGTTTGTGTTTTCAGAAGCAACACAGACGCTGTATTGGAAGGATGCACAAGAAGACTTAGAAAGCCTGCTAGGTTGATAATACACTCCAGATCGGGCTTTATGAAGGAGTCCAGGTGAAGAAGCAGCAATAAGACTGCGGAGATAATTGAGCAGAATAATGGATCTCTGTAACTTGGACATAAAGGACTTGACATACCACTAGGGCTATAGCTCAGTGGTAGAATGCTCACCTAATATGCCCTAGTTCTATTCCAGAAAAAAAGGATATAGAATTTTAGATGA
>NC_022019.1:13843000-13868984 GCF_000317375.1 Microtus ochrogaster | reverse complement strand
AATTTTAGATGACTCCCAGATTTGTGGTCTGTCAACCAAGAGGGAGGACCTTGGAGATTCTCCAGGTACTTTGTTCTGAGAGGGGCAACAAGCTGGGGAGACAAGCATGTAGAGACACAGAGTTCTGGAGGCAGTCACATCCGTGTCCCCATGGGGCAGTGCTAACTCACCATGGGTGGCAGGATGTGCAGGTCTGAGACACTGCAGGGGTCAAGGGAGAAGGTATAGACTTGGAACAGATCAAAAGCAATTTTTATGGGAAACGAAAGTGCTCATTGGTGACCCAACCCCTGCAGTGCCCACACTGAGATGTGTGCAGTGTGGAGTCAGAAGAAGAAAGGTACACACTCCTGTACAGCCAGTGCATGCAGACAGCCCAGCACAAAGCTGAACAGCTGAGAATCTTCTGCAGAGCCCAGAAACAACTCTGGAGCAGGGCACATGGGAGGCTCGGGAAGCGGGCAGATCCGGAGTCACACGGATGCGATGTAGAATTCTAAAAATAAGAATTGCCACCGAGTATGTCTGAATGCATGAGCATCCCATAGCCAATCAGAGCAATTGTCATCCTCATCCTGAGCTGGCTGTCACTTCTCATCTTCATCCATGACTAGAGCACTAAGCCCTGGCCCCAGCCAGTGCTAGGGATACAGATGAGAAGGGGCTGGGGAGCCTGCAGGTGTGGAGTTGAGAAAAATGTGCCTCTGTCTTTTTCTGGCTTCTCTCAAACCACAGGGAAATCCTACTCAGTGTCTCCCTGGGGAAATAACAGCATGATTCTTCAGCTGGACCTCTATATTAAAAGGCTACCTGATTCTTTATGGGGTGAGAGGATTGTTTCTCTCTCATCAATAAGTCAATTTGTTCCCTCTCATCTTCCATCCTATTGCATTTTATAAGGAATTAATTCCAGTTAATATGAAAATGAGAGGCCAGAAATTATGAAGGATGCTTATGGAAGCCATTGTAGTGATTCACTAAATCTGTCTGTTACTTGAGGTTTCAATAATACACTTATTTTTCTGTCATTTAAATTCTCTTGACATCCATCTGCTCGTGGAACCATGCACAACATCTTAGCATTATACAGGATGTGCTAATAGCAGGAGACTAAGCCCTCTATTAATGTTAAAAGCTCTATGTCGCTTTCAGAGAATCAGTAGGGACTGTCCTAAAGGGTGGGGTAATACCCATATAAGAATAGTATTGGCATGAATCTGACCCCTGGGGGGAATCTCAGCCCACTAGGTCAGTTGTGTTCACTTTTACACACAACATCCCCCTACACACAGACACAAATACACACATGTCTAAGCTAACCTTAGATGGAAGGATAAACAAAAAATAAAAACTTCCCAAATAAGATCAAATTCACATCTGTTTTGTTTTTTAAAACAGCATCTCAGGTAGTCCAGGCTGGCCTTGAACTCTGGTCTTCTTGCATCAACCAACCAAGTACTGTTGTGAGCCATCGTGCCCAACTCCAGATAAGACCAATTTCTTGCAATAAAATATTTGAGACTAGGGCCAGAGAGATGGCCCCATAGATCAAGGCCCTTAAGTAGGACATGGTAGTTATGGGGGTACCTTGGGCACTTAAGATTGATAATGGCCCTGCCTATGCCTCTCAACAATACAGTAACTTTCTGGGGTTCTGGAAGATTTACCATACCATTGGCATCCCCTGCCATCTTCAGGGACAAGTCATTGTGGAAGGGACCAACTGAGCTCTTAAGGTGCTGTTGGCCAGGACAGTCTCTCCAGAGGCTAGGAGAGATCCTCATCTGGCCTTAGCAGAGGTCCTTTTCCATATGAACTTTCTCAGTTTTGAAGACAAGGAGCTCAGCCCAAGCTTACAAGAACTGGGCATCTCTGCCAAGGAACACACCTTTGCCCCTGGTGAGATGGAGAGATCCTATCTCCCTCCAATAGCAGCCATCAGCCCCCCGATAACCTATGAGAGAGGGTATGCTTATGTTTTTCCTCAGACGGCCATGACACCAATATGGGTCCCTGTAAGAGATGTGCACCTAGTCACGGATCAGCCTGCTTCCACCAAGGAGGGAATAACCCAGGATGAGTAATGTATATACACCCCTTTCTTGCTTTCACTGCTCCCTCCAAACAAATTGATTTATCAAGAGTTATGGCCTTTGACTCTTCATTTATGAAAAAGTTTGGCATAACATAAAAAGGTTATTTGATCCCACCTGGATGCTCACGTATTCATAAATCAGCAGTATGGTATTGTTAATCCTTATTCTGTTTAAATGTCTCCTGTAGCATATCCAGCAGGCAGCAACTAAGGCAAATCTTCAGGCGTTAATGGCTTTTAGGCATCCTTCTCACAGTCCTCTGCAGGAGGCTATGCATACCTTGCTATGTATGTTGTAATTCAAAGGGCTACTGCCTAGTCCCCACCATCCTGACACCTCTCCAGGAAGGAATGAGCATAGAGGGCTGGAAGACAAGGATGCGTAAGAGCTTATTGGGCAGGCCAACTTAAGACAGGCACAGTCCAGTTGCTGAGCCCTCCTGAGGTGGGGTCAACAAAGGCCCAGTAAAGAACTCTGGTTCCCACTGGGCACCCATGTAATAAATAAAAAAGGGTGGATATGTAGGAAGTTAAGGCCTTCCAGGCCAAGAGGAGCCAACATGGCATATGCCTGGAGCTGTCAAAGGTCCCGATTATGCCTAGCCAATGAGGGGAAAACACACAATGTCAACAACACAGACACTACTGGGAATTTGGTGAAAGGGATACAGCAGACTCTTATTTAGCAGTGAGGAAAATCTTATACACCCTCCCAGCACCCAGGCATTCTGATCCATTGACATTGTGTGATCACTCCTCATTGGCTAAGCATGATCAGGACCTCTGACAGCACCTGTTGCGAGGCAGGCCCTCGGGTAGCATCACGTGGTTGCCCCTCATTGGCTAGGAACAATCAGGACTTTGGACAGCACCAGGCATTCTACAGGTGGCTCCTCTTTGCCTGATAGGCCTTAACTTCCTACAAGTTTACCCTTCCTAAGCCTGATGACCTGAGTTTGATTTCTAGAACCCACATGGCAGAAGGAGAGAAGTGATTCTTGCAAGTTGTCCTTTGACTTCTGTGTGTATACTGTGGCATACATATTCCCACACACAAGATAAGTAATTAAACAAGAAACAAGCTTTTTAATATTTGGCAACTAACAAATTATTTTTCAATATTATTTTGGTTTTTCTTTCCTATTCTTGATACAACTGAAATGAATTTGTCAATTTTTGACAGGGTTTTATTATGCATCCCTGGGTGGCCTGGACCTCATCAAGTAGACCAGGCTGGCCTCAAACTCACAGAGATCCATTTGCCTCTACCTCTCCCACATGCTGGAATTAAAGGCATGTGCCAGCACACCTGGTTGGGATTTGTCAGTATTCCTAAAAGTCCTCTCGTGGGTTGATTGGGATCATTTTCTACCTATGTGTAGACTGTGGATTTCCCATTTGTCAATGACTCTAGTTCTTTCTCTTTTTTTTCCTGCTTGGGTGAATTTTAGCATTTTCTTTATGCAGCTCTACATTTGAGTGACGTTCGTTCATTACTATTTCACTGCACTTAAAATGTGCCCAAAGAACAAGTTAGAGTGTTGTGTTTACTGGAACACTTAAGAAGTAGAATTATTTCTATGATGGCATTTTTAAATCACAGGATACTGTGGTCACCTTTTGTTGTACAGAAATGGTTCCTTCCATAAACTATATTTTAGTTGCTTTATGGAAAGACTCAGAAAAATCTTAATGCAACCACAGCAAATGTAACTTTTTGTAGAGCACAGCCTTTCAGCTCAATCCAATTTCCTTCTTGAGCAAGGTAGCTGGCTACTATTCAAGGGCAAAGAATTTGGTATGAAATAGCAGGGTTTCGGGAACCCTTTATGCTGACAGATATGGTTCTGTTGCAGAGAACACTGCACATGGTCTGAGACTGCCTACATTGCTCAGAAGGCACACCTGCAAAGAGGTATCTTCTTCAGTTCTGGCTTGTTTTAATTAGGAGAGAAGCAGTCTTCCGCAAATATGCACTTTATAGAACGCAGATGGTAGTTTATAAACTCCATTTATCATTGGTATGTGTGAGCACGTGCACCACAGTCCACATGTAGATGTCAGAGGACAACTTTGTAGTCAGTTCTTCACTTGCATCCTTATGCACATTCCAGAGGTCAAACGCAGTCTTCAGACTTGTGTGGCAAGCACCTTTTCATGAAACTGCTCCACATAGGAATACAGGGTAACCATGTTCTCTGGGCTTTGATCATTCAAGTTTGCCTCCAAAATAAACTACCTCTGTTTCCCTTTTCAGTGAGAGCTGAGGTCTGTGGGTTTTGTTTTCTGTTTGTTTGTTTGTTTGTTGCATCAACACTATAGAACATCTGTATTCAGAAGAAGATGCAAAGGTGAGGCCTCTTTTCAGAAATGATTAAGGATTTCGAGATAGTGACACTAAATCAGTGCTGGGCCCCGTGTGGCTATATACACTGCACCCTCGTGCTGAAGTTGGCCCTGCATTTACCCAACAGAAATCAAGACATGTGTTACTCCAAGACACAGGAACAAATGTTCACATGGCCCGAAGGTCTCTATTCCCTAATTCTCATCCTTTGGAACTTTCCCCATTCTGCCCCTAGGGGTGGTGGTTTTAGAAGATAAGGCCTTGGACATAAAGAAAAACTCTAATGAACAGGGTAAGCACTCTTAGGAAGGAGACATCAGAGTGCTGGCTAATCCCTTGCATAATTTCGTCAGTATCTTAGAAATGAATAGGGCTGCCCAATCCCCCAGATACATCACAGGTCGAGTGCAAGGTCCTTCACTGCCAGAGCAATGTCAAGGCTCCATTCCCAGCATCCCAGAATAGTACCTGGTAGACTGTGATGGCCTCTCCTCCAGAAGGGTGGAAGTTGTGACACCATAAGAGAATTTGTTTGGCTCACACTTGCCCTCCCACCATAATAACAACTCAATAACAAAGCCTTGCCTGGTGCCACTGACTTGGTCTCAGACTTCCCAGTCTCTAAAACCATGAGCCAGCAAATCTTCACTTATTCTAAACTGCCACTCTTTGGTATTTGGTTATAGCGGTGTGAAACAGCCCCGCTACTATCCCTCCCTGACTGTCTCTAGGCCTACCTCCCAACAGGCTGGGACCAGATGGGACTGGGGGAATTTTAGAGCACCAGTTCCCTTGAATGAAGTAGAAAGGACATCCTGTTTGCTTGTGGATGCTTTAAGTTCCTTCAAGGAGAATCACAGCATTTTAATTCCAGACGTCTAGAGTGGATCATGAATTAACCAAATTCCTTCACCTTATAGAACATCAACAATTCTAAGTGATTCCTCCTATTTCTGGCTGAAGGAGGAAACTAGAAAAGAGTGAGAAAACATGCTTTGGGGGAGCATGCCAGGTCCTACTTCAGCCATGAAGCAGAGCTCACCAAGACTCTCAGAATAGGAGCAAGATAAGGAGCCCCAGGAATCTCATTTCCATAAGTTTGAGATCACAGGCTTTCCCACCTCCATGTTCCAACCATGGCCCAATGGGTCCCAATAGCACAGGCTTAGAGAACCCCAAGCTCCCTGTAGTTTCCTCCATGACTTCCGAGACTATAGAACTGCATTTGTTGAGGCTGCAGCAAGCTTTGGGGTGGCTGTCCAAACTCCTAGAAAAAGAAGGCTGATTCTCAGAGGAGCACACAACCGTATGCACCCTGTCTTGCTATATCTGTCAGACTCCATGTTGCTCCTAAGACTTGCTGCCGTACTCCACCTTTTGAAGAGAAGGAGGTGTAGAGCTGCCCTGGGTATGGTTTGTACCCTTACAAGTTTAAGTGCTGCAGGTTTGGTTCTCAGTACAGTGATGCTGGAAGGTGGGATATCTTTAAAAGGTAGGATCTAAGGCCAAGTAATTAGGCTATTGTCAGTGCTGCTCTCAGAAGAGGATACCATGCTCACAGGAGCCCCATGAGAAGGGTCGTTATGAAAGAACTCCTCCGTAGCTTCCCGTCTTACTCTGTGATCCCTCTTTCTTACGCTGTCATCATTACTCATTTCACCAGGAAGTCATCACCAGGAGATAAACAAATGCAGCCACCCAATCTGGACTTTTCAGCCTCCAAACTGTGGGCTAAATAAATCCTTTTTTCTTTATAGCATTATCCATACTATGGTATTTTGTTACAGCAACAGAAAATAGAATCACACAAGAACTAACATGAGTTGAACAGCTTCTGTGTGCCAAAAGAGGACTGTACCTAAAATGCCCCAATTTCTCCCTCTTTATAACACTGTAACATAGACATTGTTGTCTTTCTCACCAGCCTGATGGATTCTTCCAAATACAGGGTGTAACTATTCTGGCAGAGCACTTTGCAAATACAGGCCATTAGAAGCAAAAGCACCCAGATGTCAAAGTACCTACCACAGCTTGACTTTTGCCCCCTAATACAATATGTGGAAATCCTACCCTCAAGCATAACCTTTGAAAGTAGAGTTGTGGCAGGTTGACCCTCCATGCTCCCACAGCACCCTGAGCAACTGTCTACAGTCAGCTTCTGTTATCCGCTGTCTGCTGAGAACAAAGACCCAGGCATGAATTGTGGGTGGTCTTTTTTAATCATCATGCCTTATGGATTGTAGAATCCCTAATACACAGGGTCTGTCATACTGGAAGATTCACGTGTGAGGACTAACTAGAGCAGTTCCAGCTGTCTTAAAGCTTAATGACAAGTTCAAGAACACCCCAGAACAACCCTCTCCATGCTCTTGTCAGCCAGAGTAGCCCCGTGGCTCCAAGGAGATTTTGTGCATGTGTTCTGTGTTTTACAGCGCCAGCTCTAATAGAGAGACAGCAGAGCCAGCCCTGCTCATGTCTTCACAGTTTATTATGCGGAAAAACACGAGCCTTCTGTTTTCCTGCATTGTTAACTTGGCACCTCATTTCACGTATGGGACTTGCATTAAAAGACACTACCCTCTGGGAGTTAATCAGCCATTTAAAGAGTAAAAGTACTTTACGATCTGAAGACTCTCGGAGCTCGTCTTCTGTGACGAATGATGCTATAGGCCAGGTGTGCAGAAATCCTTCTGAGCTGGGTGCCTGATCTTCCAACTCTCCCTCAAACAAGACAACGATGCTGGTAAAAAGATCCTCTTCAAAGATGCTGAGACCCTGAAGCTCACGTGACACACTCAGGGTCATAGGGATGGTAACAGAACAGAACCCTATCTCTTGGACTCGAATCAGGATATTTTGTACCTAACTCATTCATACATTCTTTCATTGTAATTGACAGTAATCATTATATGCATTACGTACGGCATGATGTTTTGAAATATGTAAACATTGCGGAATAGCTAAATCAAGCTGAGTAGCATATGCATTATGTCACATTTTAATTTTTTGTTATGAGAACATGCAAAAAAGTCAAGGGTTTTTAAGGAACTCCTTTTCATATTCTCCAAGCAATAAAATTTTAAAGAAGATAACATTTCCCACATACACACAAAATACTGAGACTTATTATTTGTTGTTGTGTTGTTGTTGCTGTTTTCAATTCTTTGAAAATCTCACACGTGTATACACTCTCAGCTCTGAGTGATGTTCCTCATAGACAGCCTATGGAAGGCTACACAGGGACTGATGCCCATCCATTTGGGGGATGCCTCTTTGAAGATGCAGGTCTTCAGAACAAGACCAAGGAACCATCTCTCCATCACTACCTCTAATGGCAGGTCCTCATCTTTGAAACAGGTGACCAAAATGAGCACTGGTGTGTCTTCATCTCAGTTCTATTGCTGTGAAGAGACCCCATGACCAAGGTAACTCTTATAAAAGAAAGCATTTAATTGGGGGCTGGCTTACTGTTTCAGAGGTTCAGTCCATTCTCATCATTGCACTGGAGCAGTAGCTAAGAATACTGTATCCTGATCCACAGACTGAGAGTAAGAAAGAGAGAAAACACTGGGTTGGGTGTGGGCTTTTGAAAACCTCAAAGTCCACCCCAATTGACACACTTTTTCCAGGAAGGCCACACCTCCTAATCCTTCTAATCAAGTTCCACTCCCTGGTGACCAAAGGCCTTAGTTAGGGTTTCTATTGTTATGATAAAACACTGTGATCAAAAATCAAGTTAGGGAAGACAGGGTTTATTTGGCTTACACTTCCATATCACTGTTCATCATCAAAGGAAGTCAGGATAGGAACTCAAACAGGGCAGGATCCTAGAGGCAGGAGCTGATACTGCTTACTAGCTTGCTCCTCATGGCTTGCTCTGCCTGATTTTTTTGTAGAACCTAAGACTACATCCCAGGGGTGGACCACCCACAATGAGCTGGGCTGTCCTTTATCAATCACTAATTAAGAAAATGCCATTTACAGACCTGCCTACAGCCCGATGTTATGGAGACATTTTCTTAATTGATGTTCTCTCCTCTCCGACAACTGGAGCTTGTGCCAAGTTGACATAAAACTAGTCAGCACATTAAGCATTCAAATATATGAACCTATGGGGTCCATTTTTATTCAAACCACAGAGTACAATGAACAGTGCCTGTAAGGACATAGCTTTTCCGTATGAGTTGTCAGCCAGATTTGGAAGCATGCAGAAGGATCTGAAACCTGCTCCTCCCCTTGCGTGACTGCTCTAAGCCTGTCTTCTGCTTTCTACAATGAGACCATCACCTGTCTCATAGGGCGCTGTTGTAATTTGAATATATCATGTTCCACTGGAGGCTCAAGTGTTTGCACACTTGGTCCTCAGCTGGTGGCAATGTTTCAGGTTGTGGAATCTTTGGATACAGAGCCTTGCTAGAAGGGATGGGTCACTGGGAGTGGGCCACACTCTACTTCCTGTCTCTCTTTTCTGCTTCCAGTTGTCACCGTAGCTAAGAGACGTCCCTGCTGACAAGCTTGAATGATGAACTGCAACTTCAAATCACAGGCCAGGATAAGCCCTTACCTCCTTACTTCTTGCCAGGCATTTGGTTACAACCACAAGGAAAGTAAGTAATACAAGTGCCTCTAAGAATTAATCTGAGGTTATATACATGGCGTTTACATAGGGTCAGGGCATAACAAATCATGACCATCATTTTCGATTAAACCAGTCTGCCCTAAAAATGTCATGAATAATAACACTAGCACCATTGATCATACAACTTCAAAAACAGTCGTTCTCCAGACCCCCAACCGTGGCTCAATTAGTAGTGTGCTTGCCTAGCATGCGTGAAGCCCTGCCAGGTTCTGTTCCTGGTACCATATGAACTAGGTGTAACGGTGCACACTGTCATGTCAAGCACTCCAGAGGCGAAGACAGGAAGATCAGAAGTTCAAGGACATCCTCAGCTACCTGCCAAGTTTGAGACCAGCGTTTGTTCAAAAAGCACACGCAGCCAGATGTTACACTCTGGTACCTGTTAGATGAGCTCGTGGCCCAAGGCAGGCTTCAGCGTCTCTTGCATTCTCCAAGGCTAACTGCATTCCAGCTATGTCCCAGTGGCACACAGCAAGGTCAGTCCTTATGATATTGCAGGAAGAAAATAATGCTATCCTGAAGACTTTTTCATTACTAGTCTATTAATTACTGCTCCTTAGGTTTCCAGAAAGGGGGGGGTGAGTAACAAAAATCGTAAGCGTATCTTGAAGAAGAACCAGCCAGTAACCATTAAGAGCCTCACCCCCTCCACAGAGCTGACACTACAGGAGAGAAATTGCTTGGATATTTATTGCAGTTTTACACAGTCAACTGGCTGACTAGGATTCATATCCTAAGAGAATTTTTTTTCTCGTGATGTATATTTCTTTTTCATTATGCTAGCAATATCTGTTCCTTGTAGAAAAACTAGAAATTGCTGACAAGCAAAAATAATACTTAAATCACACATAATTCAACCACCCAGAGATAAACACTGCTAATATTTTTGGTGAACATTCCTTTAAATGACATTGTGTATTTATCTATTTTTGTACAAACAGAATCATATTATACATGCAACATTACAACATGGTTTATTGACTGAGCAATACCAGTGACAGCTCTCTGTGTCGATAAATGTTCTTGCAGAGCGATGTTTTCCTCCAATGATGCATAGCAGTCTGGTTTTTGAAAAAAAAATCAACATATTTAAACAATCCTGAACTATCGAACCCTCAAGTCACTTCAGAATCATGTTTTGGGTACTATTGAGGGCACCTGGAAAGAGTATGTTTAGGAAGAAGACAAGCAAGGACCAGATGGCACAACAGGCTCTTGGGATGAAAGAGACCTTCAAGGACAAGAAAAGAACAACCCAAAAGCATAAAAGGAAAGGATGGTGTCCAGGCTAAGGACAAGGGAGAAGAAGATGTTGCACAGAGGGAATAAGATGGTTGTAGAAGAGTGTGTGGCCTGGTACTTATTCTTCCAAATACTGTACTCTGCTCTTGAAATCTTGGGGAGATGGCTTAGTCAGTAGAGTGTTTGAAGACCTGAGTTCAAATCCCTAGCACCACATAAAAAGTCAGGTGAGTGGTATATCTGCAATCCCAGTGCTGGGAGGCAGAGACAGTCAGATCCTCCAAGTCCCCTGTCCAGCAAGACTAGACACACACACACACACACACACACACACACACACACACACCCCACAAGAATAAAGAGGCCAGGATAATGGTGCACACCTTTAACCTCAGCCCTTAGAAGGCAGAGGCTGGCAGATCTCTAGATACAAGGCCAGCCTAGTCTACATACCAAGTTCCAGGACAGCCAGGACTACACAGTGAGATCCTGTCTCAAACATAAAACAAGAAGAAGAGGAATTAACAGAAATGGTTGGAGGAGACTCATCACAAAGAAAGGAGGGACTTTTGACCCCCAAAGTAGATCCCATTTGCTAATGAATATCTTATGTTCCCACTGCCACCCACATGAGTCACAACCGTCACTGAGCCACTTCACCCATAGCCCATAAACACCAGGCTATGTACACTTTTACAGAAACTATACACCCACAGCACGCCCACACCATCCTCCCACCCCCAGTTCAGCCCGAAGCTACTTTCTGGAAGCCTGACATGCCAACCACTGGTCTCTCTCCATTTGGAGGAGAAAGAAGGAGCCGGTTTCTCCAGGTCTAGCTTGGGCAACTGGGTGGGCAGACGTGATTTCACCTCCTTCTTTTCCTGTGTGTGTCACAAGGTCATTTGCTTTTTTGTTTCAAAGTCCTCCCAGCCACTCTCTGTAACAGTGCAGAATTCATTCTACTTACCTTGAGCCTCAAACACATCAACATCATTTTTTTTTCATTATTGTTCTCCTGATTTCTTCCCACTTGTCTTTCACAAACCCAAGAAAGTAGGAGGTACTGGGGAAGTAATTGCTTTCCAGTGTGGAAGGGCTATTGTCAGCCCATTTTCTGTACAGTCCTGCTAGTCTTCTGGTGGCATGGTGGCCTCTGGGGCTCCAAGTGCAACCTGCGGCTCTCTCATCCTGAAGAAGGGTGTTGGTTGTGCCCTGTCTCACACCCCCCCTTTACACTCTTGCCCCCTTCCTTTGCTGCAGCCAGAGTTGAAGCTGCCACCCACTGCCTTGTGAGCCTTAACTACTTACTCTCTCATGCCTTCTTGCAGGTGTGGGTTTCTTATGCTGTCAGTGGCAGGATGTTTGCTCAGTTCTGAGGTCATTGCCTTGCTCCTGGTAACATGAATACAAATGCTTGAATCGCCTGTATTTGAAAACCCTAGCTTAAATGCAGGTCAAACTGTTCCTCAGTATGATGAGGCCTGCAAGATTAACAGAAAGGGGTCACATGCTGATGGAAGCCTTATGAGAAACATCTTATGGAAATTAAACCACAAGAAAGCTTTCCACATGGCTTCCCAAGCATGGCCTGGTGTGAGTCCATCAGACCATCAAGCAGGAGACCGTTCACCGCCGTCTCCCTTACAGTCTGCACAGCATACTCTGGGACACCTCTTTTCTCTCTTTGTATGGGTATGTATATGTATAGGTGTGTTCATGCATGTGTTCGGGTATGCGAGCAGACCTATGCACATGCATGGAGGTCAGAGGCTGACACAGGTGGGATGGCCTTCTGTTTGGGTGTTGCTTTTATTGGTTAATGAATAAAGAACTGCTTTGAGCCTATAGCAAGGGCAGAACAGAACTAGGCGGGAAAAGTTAGGCTGTATGCTGGGAGAAAGAGGATGGAGTCAGAGTGAATTGGTGGAGCTGCCCGAATCAGATGCTGGGAACTTTATCTGGTAAGCCATAGTCATGTGGCGATATACAGATTAATAGAAATGAATTAACTTAATATAAGATTTAGCCAATAAGAAGCTAGAGCTAATGGGCCAGTCAGTGATTTAATTAATACAGTTTCTGTGTGATTATTTCTGGTCTAAGCTAGCCAGGCAGCAGAGAACCAACAAGCAGCCTTCTTCCAACACAAGGTGTCTTCCTTGGGCATATCTCCACTTTGTTTGTTCAGTGAGTCTTGCACTGCACCTGGAGCTCACTGATTTCACCAGGCTGGCTGAATGGCAAGCCCTACAAAGCCTTCTCTCTGATTCTCCAGCACGGATTTCAGGCATGTGCTACCACACCCAGGTTTTTGTGTTCATGTTCTGGGTCCAAACTCAAGACCCGATGCTTGCATGGAAAGCACTGACTGACCAAGCCATGTCTGCAGAACCCAGCCACCCCTTCTGTCTTTTGAGACAGGATCTAGTTATATCGCCCAAGTTAGCCTCAAACTCATGATCCTCCCACCTCTGTCTCCTGGGCGATAGATTTACCTGGTCTATCACACCACCCTTAGTGTCTGCTAACAGATCTCATATGGTCAACGGTTAGACACCACGCCATATAATCTGTAGCAGGTCTTACAACAAAGAATCTAAACATAAAAGCCCCTGGGAAACTGTTTGTCATAACTCTTCATTGGCAACAACTGGTAAAATTTGGTATCAAAGAATCAGTCGAGGGCTGCCACATATTTGACAGCCTTTTGTGAATGTCAAAGACTTCTCCTAATGACTCAAAGTGCTGGAGTCCCATCGCAAAACTCCAAAGGAAAGAGCAAGCTTGAAAATTAAAGGGAGTCTTTAAGTTGCATCTGTTTAGTGCTGTTAAACTTGCTGTAACGAGGCCCAGCCCTGCCGTTCTCCTGTGTGCGCATGCTCTAGAGGCTGTAGTTCCTTATAAATATTTTACTAGAAAAAAAAGTGCAAAACGAATGAGATGTGGAATGTCACGATGTGCTTCCAGATGAAACCAGACACTGACGCGCAATTCTGCCAGCGAAAGTACAATTCGCATGAGAGCAAGGCTGGGGAAAGCAAATGAAGTGTTTGTATCTGTACCAGGAGGAACGAGGGGCTGGAAACACGGCTCAAGGGTAATGCATTGCCTGGCATGCTGGAAGCCAGAGGGGAGAGGCACGAAGAGACATTCGGCTGTGGTAGCTTGAACCCTTGAGAATAATGTTGGGTGTAGCCTTAACACTGCCACAAAAGTCAGCACAAAACGAAAAGAACTTCTTCTATATCCAAAATACTTGTCATGAAACCAAGATCTAAATGATTGGGCAGGATGCTGAATGATCGGGCAGGGTGCTGAGTGTTGAATGTGTTCTAATAAGTCTATTGAAGGGCCAGAAAGGTGGCTCACAAGTCAAGGTGCTTCCCAGCAAGTCTGGCCATCTAAATTCAATTCCTGGGGCATCCACAGTAGAAGGAGAGAACAAATTTTCACAAGCTGTCCTCTGACCTTTATATAAGCACTGTATTGTGCTTGGTGTGCATGGATGTATAAGCAAACATACATAGACATAAAGATTTTAATGTTCGTTTCATACTTTCAGAATGACATCTTCTGTTCTCTGAGAATTTGTTATCATTCACATTTTAAATGATTTTTTTGAAATGTACTTAATACTTCCAGAATTTTTGCTATCAAATATTTATGTTGATATTGAATTAATATAAACCAGGTATTTATTACATGGCATGGATTATTTTCTATAAAAAGTCTTTGGATAATTGAATCACCACACCATATGCCAATCCACTGTTTTCTACCCACTCATTGTGACCTTTGGACTAATAAGTATGTGGGATGCTATAAAGCCAGGAAAATTTATGACGAGAAATTTCTGATGATTCTTAGAGATTTCAACTTCTCATCTTAATTCTTGAATATTCCTATCTATCTAGAGTTTGGAAGCATGAATTTCTTCCCCCTCAAAACATCGAATCCACAGTCCTGCTCAGTAGTCAGCAGGTCTTCATCACATGTGGGTAAACAAAGCCTGTTATTTCAAGGAAAGCATGGTGGGAGTAAGAGGCGGGGAGAAAAATAAGGTAATAGAATATATGTGTCATGGAAACAGATAGGGACTAGCGGGGAAGGAACAGTCCATGGAGAAAAGGCAGGGAGGGTAGTTGAAGGTAGTGGTAGTGAAAGCAAAACTCTTGGAAAACACCACAGTAGACCCATGGCTTTGAATGCTAACTTTAAAAATTAGGTTTAAAAGCCAGGTGGTGGTAGTGGCACACACCTTTAATCCTAGCACTCAGGAGGTAGAGGCAGGCAGATCTGAGTTCAAAGCCAGCCTGGTCTACAGAGCAAGTTCCAGGACAGCCAGGGCTAAACAGAGAATACCCTGTCTCAAAAAAGCAAACATAAAATAAAGCAATTTTTAAAATAGCATTTGCCTCTTCCTGCTGCTCAAATATATAGACACCTCTCTAAATTAGACTAAAACTTCCATAATGAATAAGATTTCATCTTAGTCTGGACTCACAGACACAGAGCCTGAAAAAGGACTGAGTCCTAACGGTCCACCAGGCAGATAGAGTCCTTGAGCTTTAGCAGTGATTATCAACCTCTGGGTCGTGACCCCCCTGGAGGGGGGGGGTGGTCACATCACATATCCTGTATATCAGATATTTACATTGTGATTAACAACAGCAGCAAAGTTGCAGTTATAAAGTAGTAACGAAATAATTTTATGGCTGAGGGTCCGTCCCTACACTGTGAGGAACTGTGCTGAAGGATCACGGCATTAGGAAGGTTGAGAACTGTTACCCGGATGCGTTATTAGCAAGAGAAAACGGAAGTGGAACCAGGAAGAGTGGGAAGCCATACCTGAAACCACATTGTATAGGACTGGCCCACTTCACAAGTTAAACTATCATACGCACCCAGGGGCTTCCCACCTCTTATTTATTTATTTTTACTTCTTCAGTTTTATTTCCTTATTGGAAACACTGTTATCTGAACCGATAGCATTTCTGTTCTAACTTTAACTAGCAGATACCGTGGCACTATCTTAACCCACCATCTTCGGGAAGCCTTTAGTTCTCTTTTGTTTTCTTTCCTTCTTAAAAAGAAATATAGCCAGGCAGAGGGGCGCACTTCTTTAATCCCAGCCAGGTCTACAGAGAGAGTCAGGGCTATGCAGAGAAACCCTGTTTTGAAAAACAAAAAGTAAACAAATAAATAAATCGAAATGTGAAAGTGTATACGCATCATGCAAAGCAAGTTCATGTTTTTGTTCATGTACATTATGAATTTTGCCCACTTTCTTCTTTCCTTTTGTTTTCTTTTTATATCTTTTTCACTATTTAAAACAATTTTAAGTTTAAATATATTTTGATCACATTTCTCCCCTCCCCAAGTCCTTTCAAATCCTCTTCCCCTTCCTATCCACCCAACTTTAAGTTCTTTCTCAAAAACCAAACAAAACTCCCAATACAACAACGAAACTTTAGCATCCAAGAAAACAAAATGAAACCACACCCAAAAAGAAACCAACAACAACAACCAAAAGAACAAAGCTGTGGAGTCCATTATATGTTGGTTGATCCCTCCTGAACATGAGGCCTGTCCTGCAGTGGTTGGTATATCCAGTGTCATCCATCGGAGAAAACTGAGTTCACCTCTCCCAGGAACTATCAATGACAGTTCTATCGTTAACCTTCACCCTCATGGCTAGGTTTCCATTTATTCATTCATTTTTTTAATATCACGAAATAAAGTATAATAAGATAAAACAAAAACAATCACACTGAAGTTGGACAAGACCACCCAATAGAAGGGAAGGCGCCCAGGCACAGTAACCACGGACTCACTAAATCACACACTCAGGAATTCCATACAAACACTAAGCTGGGAGCCATAATAGAAGCACAGAGGACCTGGTACAGATCCACATAGGCCCTGTGCATGCTGTTTCAGTCTCTGAATTCATGAGCTTCCATTATGCTGATTTCAAGGTCCTTGGGTTTTGTTTTGACGTCCTCCAGGCCCTCTGGCTCTTACACTCTTTCAGCCTCCTCTGCTAGAGGGATTCCCTGAGCACTGAGGGGAAGGATTTGATAAAGACATCCCATTCAAGGTTGAATGTTCCAAGGTCTCTCGCTCTCTACTAATGCCTGGCCGTAGGTCTCTCTATTTGTTCCCATCTCCTGCAGGAGGAAGCTTCTCTGATGATTACTGAAAGGCACTGATCTATGAGTTTAGCAGAATATCATTAGGAGTCATTTTATCCCTACATATTTTTTTCTTTTTTTAAGACCAGTATCATTTGGTTTTACCCTAGATCCCTGAGCTATCTAGTCTCAGGTTCTTGAGGTTACATCCCTGGTTCGTTTCTGTAAACTGGCTTGGAACCAGCCATGGGAAGGACTGAGGGTGGAGTAACCTAGCTGGCTCCTCCCCATATCCAAATTTCTTAAGACACAGCTTGAGCAACCTTCTCAAGACTTAGGAGTTTCATTTGGGGCCAGTTTGGGCTATTGGTCTGCACATGAGGTATGTAAGAAACCACATGGCATCCCATCCAAATTCTAAACGAAGGGAAAGGCCAGAAGGCAAAAGACTGGTTAGGCAGCGACTGGTCATAGTTTCAAACACTAAAGGTCTTCATTTTTAAGACTTATGTTATTTGTGTGTGTGCACGTGCGTGCACATGTGTGTAAACATGCATGTATGCATAAGTGCTTGTGCACACACACAAGCACATGTCTGTGGAGACCAGAAGAGCATCTTAGATCCTTTCATGCTGGGATTACAATGAGATGCTAGGACTGAACTCAGGTCCTCTGCTAGAGGAGCACGCACTCTTAACAATTGATTGAGCCATCTCTCCAACCCTCTCAAATACTATTTTGGCAGGAGTCTGAGGGATGAACTGTAACCCCTTCTGTGGTGGCTAATCTTCATTGTTAATTCCACTGAATTTTGATAACCTAACCCTAACCCTGACCTCTGGGCATATGAATGAAGGTCTATCTAAAAATGTATAAATGTGGAGGGAAGACCCACTCTGAACATAGGTGGCACCATCCCATGAACTAGGATCCCAGACTCAATCAATGACAAAAAAACTAGGCATGAGCATCTCTGTCTGCTTCCCGACTGTGGATACAATGTGACCAGCTGCCTTATACACCTGCCACCATGGCGTCTCTGCCATGAGGGGCTGTCCTCTCCAACTGTGAGTCAAATTGTGCTGCATTCAGCGAGCATTTTGTCACCTCGGCAAGAAAGCCATCACACCCTCCAAATGCCTGTTGTGAAGTTCTAAGCCCCCAGCATCTGGTAGCTAGCTAGTCAGGCTTGAAGGACAACCACGGAGAATGAACTTCATAATCAGCTTTGGACTCCAGCCTCCACGTCTCCGCTTAGGAAGAGATTTTAAGAAAGGGGAAACAGCACAATTGCTCCTCTTTAGAATTTAGACCATGACATGAAAGGACAGCTATAGATTAAACAAAAGCTGGAGGAAGCAGGGCTTTGCTGAGACCCATCAAGGCTATTTCGCCCTGGTAAGCATGGCCAAACTTACGGATTTATTTTTGTTCTCTCTCTCCTCTCTCTCTCTCTCTCTCTCTCTCTCTCTCTCTCTCTCTCTCTCTCTCTCTCTCTCTCTCTCTCTCATCTGCTCTGTCCCATGGTTTTTGGTCAAATAATAGGATCTGAGTTGCATCTTTACCCTTGGTACAAACATGACTTCTGAACTGTCAAGGAGATTGCTAAGGTCACTCTCTGGCAGGAGGCTCTCTAGGAAAGCAGCAGGGCAGAACTGTCTTGCTTCATCCAAATAGACCTGTCAATCATCTGAGCAAGAAAATGCCCTCTGGAAAAGTTAACTGATTCAAAGGCTTTAGAAAATACTATAGAGCCCAACTAACGGGTCAGGTGGCACAGTGGTCTCTCTGGCCATTGTCCACCATCAACCCATGAGAATGGTTTCCTCCACACTGGTCCCTTTGGTCTTTGTCTGCCCTCACCCTTGAGAATACCTCCTGCTGTTTTGTGATGAGCTCCCCTTCTCTTCCACCTTGAGCTCTTGTCTGAATCATTTGATGAGAAGCACAAGGACTGGGGAACTAAGGGCAAGCCACAGTGAGATCACAGCAACACTGCTACCTCAAATATAACTTCATCCGGAGACAAAGCCTTTGAAGAAATCAGTAAGGGGATCTGGCAAGACTGCTCAATAGATAAAGGTGCTTGCTGCCAAGCCTACCACTTGAATTTGATTCCAAGATTCCACATGGTTATAGGAGAACCAGTTTCCAAAAGTTATCCTCTGCCCTCCACACGCATGCTGTAACACAGGTATGCATGCACACATGTGTGCACGCATGCATATATAAGCACACAATTAATGTAAAACATTTATACAATTAAAAACAAGGGTTAATTAAGACAAAATGTGAGCAAATGGTTAGGCCCTCATATCAGTTATATTTCTATTAGTAGGAAGGACATGGGGACACAGACTTGGAACAATCATATAAGGAACAGAAACAAGATGGCTGCCAAGAAGTCAGCTTAGCTGAGTCCTTGGTGTCTTGGATGCCCACTCTGCAGACCTAGGAGAAACTAAACTCCTATTGTTTCAGCCCTCCCGGCTACAGCATAGAGGTAGAACAAAGATCTACCAAGCCAAATCCCACCCTGATGTATTTTCAAATCTGCCAATCATTTGCATTCCCTTTGAGCTCAATCCCTAAAGCAGCCAAATTATTACCTCTCTGAGTCTGCCCAAATGAATGGCCCTTCTTCATTTCTTTAATCAAAATGAGAGTCCCCAATAAAGCATGTTTTTGCTGGTAGGCTGTAACATAATCAAATAGGCACTATATGTTTTAATGAATAATTTATATATTGTGCTGGTATTAGCTAGGCAATTATCTTCCTACCGCTTGCTGGGACCTAGCCACAACTATTAATATGTTAGTGTGCTGATTATTGAGATTTCAGAGCAACTTCAATCAAGACAATAAAAGAAGTGAAAAAATAAATTATAATATGTTCTACCAAAAAACTAGAATACATAGGATCCAGAGATCCTAATTTAAAAAAAAATAATTAAAGCAAAACTGGCTAGAATTTCAAGCATTAACATAGCTGTTGTGGTGAGCAATGACTTTGCATAATCATTGGTTTATTCAGTTCAGTTGCTGTTTCAGGGATTGGGGGGAAAATCATGGGACCTGAACAAAATACACTTAAAGTGACCAAAGATAAGATCCTAAGGGAAAACCAGAACCAGAAAACAGCAAGTGGAGCCTGTTCTGTTTTTAGCAGAGGACTAGCCTACCCTGTGAGTGTGGCTTAATCAGACTCAGGGACACTACCAGCACGGTCCACGTTTTGTGAGGTCTGATCTGCTGCTCCCCGCTCCCCGCATTTCTCTGTCCCTAAGCCTCTCCGTTTCATCTGGAAGGTCTTGACCTGTTTCCACCATGCCAAGCATCCTCTTAGTTACTTCTTTTTCTGTTTCTTGGTTCCTATGTGGTGTTTTGTAACACATCCACATTCAGCTGGGTGCCTTTGCTGGTGGACCTACATCCTCAGAGCATCGCTCACGCAGAATAGGCACACTTTCAGAAGGTGGGGTCTATCCTTGTCTGCATTTCCTGCTGACAGAGGACAGAGACACGATTACCACATAAAGTCACTTAACTCCATATTCCTAGGACCTTCTGCCCCTGTCCCCTTCACCTAGGGCAAATTTTCAGTAAGAAAATGGATAAATTGTGGTATGTTCACACAGCATAAAACTATAAATGAATGAATGATACGGGTGAATGTCACTCATGTAATGCTGGGTAAAAGACACTAGACATGAGTGGTAACGTAGTGGATAGCGTATCATGAGAATGATGTGCCAAGGCACACAGACTAAGCTGAATGTCATAAGTCATGCAAGTGGTGGTCAGTGGGACCAAGAGCCAAGAGGCACAGCTCCATGCTGCAGCCTGCAGTGGTCTGCATTCTCTTCAGAGACCTCCCTTCAGGTGAAGTGGACTCTTAACTGTCAAAACGCTCTCCAAGGCAAGTCAGCATGAATCAAAACAACAGGAGAACTGGCCCTGCCCCTTGCTCACTGCTACAAAGGGTGAACTAGCCAGAGCAATGCAGGAGAGCTCACCTTGGTGGTGAGGACAGGGGAGAGTCAGTGAGCTGACCAGCCCTGCACTGCCCAGGCCTGGAACCAGAGTTATGAGTTGGCCCACCCCAACATCCACCCCATCTGTGATCTGTAGAAGCCTGTGAAGGGGCCGGTCCTGCACACCCAAGACTGCAGGATCTCCACAATACAAGGCAACAACAGGATATCTAAGAGGAGTCCCAGTGAGGGCCCAGCATCAATAGGGTAGCAGAAACCAGAGACCGAGAACCGGACCAGTGACTCTTTAGAATAAATTCTTTTAAGTAAAGGTATATGAATTTTTAAAAATGCATTAAATGTTTTAAGTATTCTCCCACAATTTAAAAAAAATAATTGTTTTAGGAGGTTTCGCAATTAAGAGTATTTGTTGCTTTTGCAAAGGATCCTGTGCTGGGAACTGATTCCCAGAACCCTCCTGATGGCTTACAACCATCTGTAACTCCAGTTCCAAAGGATCTGATGCCCTCTCCTGACTCCCACAGGCACCGGGCACACAAGTAGTGCACATGCATACATACTGGCAAAACATTCAAACACACAAATTAAAATAAATATTATAATAATAGCAATAAAAATAGATCTTGATTTAGAGCTGGTTGTCGTGGTGCACACCTTGAGTATTGGGGCACTCAAGAGGACAAGACAGGCAGATCTCTGAGAGTTATAGGGCATCTTAGTCTATATAGTGAGGTCCAAATCAGCCAGGGTTATATAGTAAGACCCCATCTCTAACGAGGAAGGGGAGAGGAAAGAAAAGAAGGGAGGGGAGAGAGAAAGAGCATTTTAAATCAACTTCAATCACAGGCATTGAGGGAGGGAGGAGAAGGGAAAATAGAGGAAGGTAAAGGGGAAAAGAAAGGGCAAGAAACACACAAGACATGAGTGAAGGCTTCTTGAGAGGGAAGTCATATCATTTAAAGGGTTTCTAAAGAACCATTTGTGGTTTTCTGGTTTTGTTTTTTAATAAATGAATTCATAAGGTGTAGTTCTGGAGCTGAGCTGGGCATGGCGGCACACACCTTTTTATTTAGTACATGAATGCAAGCATGCGTGCCTATGTGCTTCTGAGTGCTCATACGTGTGTGTGTGTGTGCATGCGTGTGCGTGTGTGTGTACATGTGTGTACAGGACTCACATGCCATAGGCTGATAGAGACATGACCACAGGTCAAGGGTTGAAGGCATCCTTTCTAGACCAGATCACAGGAGAGTTAAGACATGGTTTGGGACTGGAGAAATAGTTCAGTGGCTTAGAGTGTGTGCTATTCTTGCAGAGAACCCAAGTTTGATTCCCAGCACCCAAGTCAGGCAGCTCACCTGTAACTCCAGACCCAGGAGATTTACACTCTCTAATGTCCTCCAGGGCCCTCTATGGGCGCTGTGCTCACATGCACAGACCTACACATGTACATACAATTAAAACTAGACATAGAAGACATGCTTTGGTTTGTTCTCATTTGTATCCACAGGCTCAATAAGGTCTGGAGAAATTCAGATTGCAAGAGAAGAAATGAATAAATATGACTATAAAAAGAAGCGCTACATTTTGACTATGAACAAGTTTCTAGTCTTAGGAAATTCTCAGTAAAGGGTAGGTTTACAGCTAGGAAAGGTTAAAGGCCAAGCATTCAGGCCTCGAGTGTGGCTTTACCGCTACTTTAACATTCTTATTTGAAATATCTGTAAAAAGATGGGGTGGTGTGGTGGCTCACACCAGTACCCCAGCACTTAGGAGGTGAGGCAAGAGAACCAGAAGTTCAGAGTCAGCTTCAGCTACGGAGTGAATTCCTGATCAGCCTGGGCTGCTTGAGACCCAATTTCCAAAGAAAGAGATTTCCTTTTCTTTTTTTTAAGATTAACGTCTACTTATCTTCCACTCCTGAGTGTTTTGCCTGAATGTGTGTAGGTGCACTGTATGTGTGCCTGAAGACCCTGGCAAACAGAAGAGGCTGTTGAATCCCCAGGAACTGGAATTACAGGTGGCTGTGGGCTGTCATGTGCATGTTGGGATCTACACCCAGGTCCCCTGGAAGAGCAACCTCTCAACCATTGAGCCATCTCTCCAGCCCCATGTGCAGAATTCCTGACTCTCCACTGACAAGCGTCTTTAACTAGACTCAGTCTGAGTGAGGTGCGGAAAGTCGCTCCTTCTACCCAAGCTCCCGTCATTCCCTCTGTCTCATTATCCAGGCTCATGGTGCCTGGAGAGGAGGCGGGAGGACAGGAGTTGGTTGGGAGCGTAGGGTCCAGGGGTGCTGGCCACATTCTCTTTCTTCGGTCACTGGCTTAAATGGGTGTATTTGTTGTGAGAAGTCGCTAAGCTGAGCTCTTCTGAGTGCTGACCTCCTGTGTAAGTCACACTTCAACAGTTTTGCTCAAATGGCATCGAAGTGTGCCCACCAATCCAAAGCTTTCCTATCACTAATGATGACTGGGCTCAAAGTTTTCCTGGTTCCCACAAAACCAGACAGAAATAATGGCTCTCTGCGGCAAATACAAGGACAGGCATTACATTGTCCAATGTGTTGACCATGGTCATTCATGCCATCAAGGCTGATAGTAGACTCTGCAGTGCCATTGGCTGGTTTTAGCCTGCACTTGCTCCAACCTGGAAAGTAAAAGTCACAGGAAGTTGGGTCAATCCAACAAAAACAGTGACACTTGTATTTAAGGGCACCAAAGGGTGCAGCGTTCATATGAACTCCAATGAGAATGACAGCTGATTGAAGCGAATGTGTTTTGAAATTATATCCATTATCTGATGAAGAAAACTGCTTTTTTTTTTTTTTTTTTGGTTTTTCGAGACAGGGTTTCTCTGTAGCTTTGGAGCCTTTCCTGGAACTCCCTTGGTAGACCAGGCTGGCCTTGAACTCACAGAGATCCGCCTGCCTCTGCCTCCCAAGTGCTGGGATTACAGGCGTGCGCCACCACCGCCCGGCAGAAAACTGCTCTTTAAAAAATTACTCAGTCCAGCCTCAGAGGCTAAGAGGATTCATTGCTTTTCCAGAGGTACCAGATTCAGTTCCCAGCACCCATATTGGGCGGCTAACCCCTGTAACTCCAGCGCCAAGGGACCCAATACCTCTGGCATGAAGGTACTTGCACTCACAGGCACAGACCCTCATGCAGACACATGCATATATAGGTAATTTAAAATAATAAAAGTAAATTATTTTTTTAAAAAAAAAACATTCAAGCAGGCTGGAGAGATGTCGAAGTGACTGACAGCATGAGTTGTTTGTCTGAACGACCTAGCACCCATATGTTGGCTTCCAAACTTTAACTCCAATTCCAGTGGATCCAACAACTTCCTGACCTCTGAGACTTTATACAGACACACATTTGGATAAAACACCCATAAACATAAGATTAAAAAATAAAGAAAAAATTCAGTCATTCAATCTATTCTGGTACCCACAAAGTCAAAGACATCAAATGAATGCACCCCTAAGTGAGAAATAACAACTTTCAAATACCAAAAGAAAGATACCTTGTTTAACCATCTACACAAAAGAAGCATATACTGTCAACTGTACCAGATGAGTTAAAATAAATAAATAAATAAATATTTCAATATCCCCTAAAAGAACAACACAATCAAAGAGGAAATCAATTAAAACTTACAGAATAGAATTCATTCAGTAATTTAAGATCCGTAATTAATTGGTAGAATTGAAAGTTTTCACATCAATCTAGAGTGCATTGTATTTAAAAGTAATTCCACAGGTCCAAGCTGCAAAGGCACAATTAACCAAGACAACAATGGTGACCACCTTACATTCTATCGACCAAAACCAGGCCTCTCCTAACCTGATTAGAGCCACACTCAATCACGGCATGACAGACATGAAAGGAATCTATAGTCTACCCTTGATTTCAAACAAGGGCTTAGGAAAATGGTTCGGAATATAAAATTATGGAAAACATTACAGTACATCAAAGCAAAGCAAGTTTAATTAGGCTTAGTTTGATAATTGCCGAAAACAAAGAGCCCGCCTCACAGCATGGCTGGGATAAAATCCAGCAGTAAGTCCAGTTGATCCAAATTAAAACCGCCCTATCTACCATCCCACATGAATCCTTTTATCTGAGAGCTACGGAGAACAAAGAATTTCAATTCCACGCAGAATTACACAGGGCTAGTCTCTTTTCATCGGGGTTCGGTGTGGCTAAAACCTGCTGATGTATGTATCGAGTTGCTATTTTAAAATAGAGCATGGAAAGACTTGAAGATAAAAGCTCGACAGACTAACAAATACCAGCAAAAGTTAGTGTTCCTGCAGCATCGACAGACTCACAGAATCCATTTCTGCTTTTCCCCCACAGGAGTCGTGTGAGAACAAATGTCCCGGTCTTGCAGCCAAATCTGAATTATTGATTCTGTAGAAGGGGAACATAGAAACTGGTCTGTGAGGAGAATGACAAAATAGCCCCAAATTTTTAAATAAGTTAGGAACATTGTAAATTAATCAGGGTGGAGGGTTCTCGCTATGTTCATTTTCACGGGGAAGACTAGTGGAAAAGCAGAAGAAAGTTAGATGGGGAACAGGGTATGCTGACCCTGCTTCCTGCCTTGGCCCAGTTCACATCCTCCCTTCCCTCCCCAAAGTCTCTTCTGCACCTCCATCATGTCCTCCAGCCCCACTCCTCCTTACATCCGCCTTTAAACATACGCATGTATATACATACACCTATAAAATGTTAGCTCGTTTACAAAATTCTACTGAATTGTTTTAAAAAAATTAGTACTTACATGAAAACCTCTCAATCCCACTAATAATAAAAATACTAATTAAGACATCTATCAAATGGTACTTCTGTTTATCAAACAAGCACAGGGTGCATAAATGAATAAAGAATAATTACTTGTGGCAAGAAAGTTTTGGGAGAGACCTTCTAGAAACATGTTCAGAGGAAGCACCAAGTAAAATTACTCTTTCAAAAACCAGTTTGACCATGTGAAACTATGTGTAGTTTGATATTGCTTCTCTTTTTAAGTTTGTGTTTATCCCTTGTGTGTCTGTGAGGTGTGTGGTTGCGGGTGTTACAGCATACATACCGAGGTCAGGGGACAGCAATGAGGAGTCAGTTCTTCCCTTCCAGGGAGGGATCCAGGGATTGGCCTCAGGTCATCAGGCACCGCTGCCCACTACTCTGTCTCACCAGCCCCACACTGACACTATTTCTAAGTATTATGGAAATGATAATAATCAAGGCTATGAACAAAGATTTATGTAGCAGAGTGACAGTATATTAGATCAAAATGGCCACTCTTAGCAGAAGCATTATAAAAGCCCAGCTTTAAGAGAATGTGGCAGTTGGGTGTGGTAGTGCACACCTTTAATCTTAGCGCTCTGGAGGAGAGAGGCAGGGAGAGCTTGTGAGTTCAGAGGCAGCCTGGTCTATATAGTAAGTTCCAGGACAGACAGGACTGTCAAAAAAGGGACAGGGAGGAGGGATGGAGAGATGGAGGAGGGAGGGAAAGAGG
>NC_022019.1:13834200-13842900 GCF_000317375.1 Microtus ochrogaster | reverse complement strand
GGAAGGAAGGAAGGAAGGAAGGAAGGAAGGAAGGAAGGAAGGAAGGAAGGAAGGAAGGAAGGAAGGAAGAGAAAATGCGGCAAGCCTGGCTGTAGTGGCGATGGTCATAAGAGCAGCCAGAACTGGCTGAAGGCTGCAGCCCCTTAGGACAGGGCTAGGAAGGTGGCACCGTGGAAGAGCACTTGTACAGCATAGAGAAGGCTCTAGGCTCCAGTCTCAGCACCAACCAAAGTTTTACAGGTAACTCAGACGTTTCATATGTTGATTGACAGATCTCTAGAGGAAGATCAGACATTACTAAATCCACTGATGACTAAATACCAGGATATTGGCACAGAGCACATGAGAAGGAGCAAGCTGCCCTGTCCACAGTGCCCTGCAAAGTTGCTGACGCTGCATTTAGAAGATATATTGATGGTTTAATAACATCTATGTAATAAAGAATCCAAGTAATATAGAAAATATAAAATAAAGTTAAAAATCTAGCCTGAATACCAATACATGAAATAAATCATTATTAATATTAAAGTACACAAAGTTCCTGAAGTTCTCTCTGCATGCATAGACTAGACAGGGAAATACTGTTATAACAATAGGCTTACAATATAACTTCTACTTTTATTAAAAAAGCATTACATTTAATTTTATTTTAATTTAACAGAAGGAATAGAAAATAAAGAGAAACCAAAGGGATTGCTGATGTCTGGATAAATACTTATCATCACTGGAGTCAGCTTTCCATAAGACAGCTCCCCAAGGTGAAGCAAAAAAGAGGTCAGAGTTGCTTTGTTTCAAATCTGTACATGTGTTAACTTTAGACGCCACTAATATTGTCTATAATGAAAGATAAAGAAACAAAAACTCTTCTAAATTTTTTTATATTTATTATTAGTGCACGGAAGGGTACATGTGCCATAGCGTGTGTGTGGAGGCCAGGGGACAACTCTGTGGAAACAGTTCTCTCCTAGCTTTATGTGGGTTCTGGGGATCAGATCCAGGTCATCAAGCTGGGCAGGCAAGCATGTTTACCTGCTGAGCCGTCTCGTAATCCTGATCAAGCACACACATCTTGTCTCCTTTCTTCCTTTCTTCCTCCTCCCTCCCTCCTTCCCTCCCTCCCTTCCTTCCTTTTATGTTTTTGAGACAGTCTCACAGTGCAGCCTTGACTGGCCTGGAATCTATTGTGTAGACCAAGCTGGCCTTGAATTCACGGAGACCAGCCTGTCTCTACCGCCCAAGTGTGGGGTTAAAGGTGTGAGTCATGAAGCACAGCCTATTATACTTCTTTTTGCTTTGTTCTTTTTTGCAAGCAACAATAGTCTTCCTGGATTTGAAACACATACACACACATATACCAATACATAATGCTATTTATATTCAGTTTTGTCATCCTAATTCTCTGAGCTGTTTGGTCTTCGTTTTATATTCAAGTTAAGCATACAAGCATGACAAAACCTTTCTTTTTATTTTTTTAATTTGTATTATTTATTTATTTATTTTGGTTTATCAAGACAAGGTTTCTCTGTGTTGCTTTGGAGCCTGTCCTGGAACTAGTTCAAAACCTGGCTGGACTTGAACTCACAAAGATCCACCCATCTGCCTCTGCCTCCCAAGTGCTGGGCTTAAAGGCCTGCACCACCACCGCCTGGCAACAAAACCTTGCTAAGAAGACATGGATCAAGAGTCCTTGTCTTTGTTTGAGAGAACGAGGTGATGCAACCAGAAACATGTAGTGGTATATTACTTGTATTTTAATAAATAAATCTTGTCTGAAGACCGGAGGCAAAGCTAAAGCCACTAGAGGCCAGGCAGTGGTGACACACACCTTTAATCCCAGGATTTGGGAGACAGAGTCAGATGGATCTCGGTGAGTTTAAGTCCATCCTAGGCTACACAAGATCATTGCAGAAACAAATACAGGTGGTGGTGTGGCTCATTCCTTTCATTCCAGTCCCACACCTTTCATCCCAGCACTAGAGGGAACATAAAATGGGAGGAGAGAGAGGCTTAGTCTGCTTAGTTTTGTGGTGGCCCAGCCTTGGTAGAGGTAAGACTTCTCTAGTGGCTTGGCTGCTTTGCTTTTCTGGCTTTTGGGTTGAGCCCCAATTTCTCTCTCTGGGTATAATCATGTATAATCATGCTACAAACACACTGACATATCATTCCAGTTTCAGTAGATCCACAGTTGCCAGTGTATTTAATGTCAGTAAATACACACATTTCCACAACTGTAATCACATCATGTTCAAAAGTGGACATAATCGACATCTTTTCAAATAAATGATAGTAACATTATAGCAACAATCCTTTTCTAAAGAGAGTCTGTTGTGCATGCATGTGTCTCTGTGTGTGTACAAGCATGTGTCTGTGCATGTGTCTATCTATATGTGTGTGTGCATCTGTGTTTATGCGTGCTGTACATGCACCTTTGTATATATCTGTGTGCACGAGTCTGTGCATGTGTGCATGCATGCGTCTGTGTGTATGCATGTGTCTATGTGTGTGTGTGTGCATGTGTCTGTGTTTGTGTATGCTGTACATGTACCTATGTGTATATCTGTGTGCATGCATGTGGAGGCCAGAGGTCAGCATTGGATGTCTTCCTTGATGACCCCTACTTTTTAATTTTTGAGGTAGGATCTCTCACTGAACCTCAAGCTTATTGATTCAGCAAGGCTGGCTGGCCAGTAGGCCTCCAAGGACCCAGCCCCACATCCCAGCAACTGAGGTTACCAATATCATGCCTTGATTTTATATAGGTGTTTGGGATTCAAATTCTTGTCCTTATCCTTGCATGGTAGGCATTTCATTGCCCTAGGAGTTTGGTCTGCAATGCAGGAAAGAGAGAGAGAGAGAGAGAGAGAGAGAGAGAGAGAGAGAGAGAGGAGCTGTCCTCTTGGAGTGTTATGAAAACCTCCTTCCATGAGTGAAGGCAGCCCCCATCCTGAAGTTACCTGGTGACTACAAGCTCCCAGGCAACTTATCGCCATACAAAAAGATACTTGGTCATTTTGAGGATTCATGTATGAAAAAAAATTGTCAAAAAATGAACTAGGATAGCACCTAAGGTTTAAATTGAAATATTATACCCATGGAAGTGGATTCAGGTATGCTACCTAGCCCTTCAGAAGGCAGAAAAGTGCTACAAACTCGAGACAAGCTATTCGAGGGGATGTCTTTTTGCTTTCTATGTCTGGGATCAGGAGATAAAGACAGAAAGGAAAGAAACATTTGGGGCCAGGTCTTAGGGGAGGGAAGTCTTTGTGGCTCTTTTACACTGTCAAACGTGGTTCACACACACACACACACACACACACACATGTATGTATGTATGTATGTATGTATGTATGTATGTATGTATGTATGTATACACACACATATAAGATAAATAACAAAAAATCCCAGCACGGTGCTAGAAAGCCATCCATGGTTAGTAACTGGCCCAGTCCACCATCAAACTACATGGCTCAGTCTTCCAGGGTCAACAACAGACTCAATCACCTTCACCCCCACAGGTGTCAGTGTGGTGTAACTGAGCTAAGAGACAATACCAGCTCTTTCTCTGCCATCTTTTGAGATGTTAGTATCACATTGCCTTTCCCTCGCTTCTTGTATAACCCTCTTGCTCGTTCCTTCCATGTCTTTATTGGCTACTTTTCTCACTGCTGTGACCAAACATTTGACAAAAGCGACTTAAGGAAGGGGGAGCAGCACTGTTGGCTCATGGTTTCAGGCACAGTCTGTAGTGGTGGAGAAAGCATCTAGGCATCAGGAGTGTACGGTGCCTGGTCATGTTGGATCTACAGTCAGGAGCCCATTGTTTTTGGAGGGATACCTTGCTCAGCCTAGACACAGGGGGAGAGCCTTGGTCCTGCCTCACAGTGATGTGCCAGACTTTGTGGACTCTCCATGGGAAGCCTTACCTCTCTGAGGAGTGGAGAGTGGGTGGGGTTAGGTGGTGGGGGGAGCAGGAGGAGGGGAAGGAGAGGGAACTGGTATTGATATGTAAAATTGGAGAAGATTGTTTTGAAAAATATTTTTTTAAAAAAGAAAGAAACAGAGATAGATTAATGCCAGTCCTCTTTGTTTGGCCTGGGACCACAGTTCATGAGACTGTGCCATGGGTGGGTTAGGGTGGGTCCTCCCACCTCAAATAACTTGATCTAGAACCTCCCTCACAGACGTGTCCAGAGGCTTGTCTCCATGGTGATTCCAGAGCCTGTCAAGCTGTCAATCAGTATGAACCTTGGCACCCTTCTTCCCTTCGTTTGCGCACAAGCTTTCCCGTGTTTGAAAGAGACACTGGGTCTGTCGCTCCATTCATTCAGGCTGCAGGCAGCAGCAGGAGTCCAGCAAGCATCTCCCCTCCACAGTCACCTTTGAGACAGACTCGAAGGTGACAGAAATAAAGAACCAATGGGCTGGATCTAGCCCCTAGACAACTACATCCCCTGGTAACCCCAGTTTTGCCAGGCAGGGTGGAGGCACACTCCACTATCCCCAGGCCCTTAGGACTCCTGACACAAGATTAAAACAAAACAAAACCTTGCTTAGGAATCATCTTGTTTCCTACACTTGTAGTTATAACCTTGGTCCTGTGACTACTGCATCAGGCAGAGGAAAAAAAGAGATGATAAGGGGTGGGAGGGGGGGCATACAGCCATTATACTAGGATGCCCTTCCTGGGCAAGAATCACATGGTTATATCAGCATCACCCCCCTCTCGCTTTCCCTAGAGGGCAGGCCAGGGCTGTGACAAAGAGTGACCCCCCCCCCCGCCTTTCCCTCTCCCCATTTTAGATGGCCAGTGTTTCATCGCCTACTCTACCTCATTCCATGCAGGAAAGACAGAGAGAGGGTGAGATGTGAAACCGAAAGGGTTCAACCCATCTTTATACAAGACATTCCTTTTGATCAGGTGGTGGTGGTGGTGCACGCCTTTAATCCCAGCACTAGAGGGGCAGAGACAGGCGGATCTCAAAGTTCAGGACCAGCTGGATCTACAGAGTGAGTTCCAGGACAGTCAGGGCTACACAGAGAAACCCTGTCAAAAGAAAGAAAGAAAGAAAGAAAGAAAGAAAGAAAGAAAGAAAGAAAGAAAGAAAGAAAGAAAGAAGGGGGGAGAAGGAGGGAGGGAGGGAGAGAGGGAGGGAGGGAGGGACAGAGAAAAAAGGAGGAAGAAAAAATGAAGGAAGAAAGGAAAACAGAAAATCACTTAGGAGATAACAACACTTAGCCATTCATGAGGGGGGGACCACACTTATGTATGGGTATAAGTATTTAGAATACATTAGACATGATATTGGTTTAGGAAAATGTCAGCAGTTGGCTCTCCTCTAGAGTCCATGACCTCTTCAGTTGTGGGTAGCTACCTAGGTTTACAGTTCCAGGCATGAATTCCTTCCTAGGCCTTAAATGCAATTAGACAATTTTAATTACCCTTGCTAATCAGATCACTTTTAATGTTAGTATTCTTCTTTTGGAGAGGAAGTCATTCCTCATTCTTCAGAGGAGGGCAATTCTGATATCCAATTTCGCTTTGTCCTCCTACTTCTGTCTCTCCCAATATTAGAGCTTGGATGCTGGGTCACACATCTCTAGCAATGCAGCATTTCTTTATCTCTCTCTCTCTCTGTTTTGTTTTTGTTTTTCTCTCTGTAGCTTGGGGGCCTGTCCAGGAACTAGCTCTTGCAGGCCAGGCTGGCCTCGAACTCACAGAGATGCATTGCACCATTTCTAACCTGAGAAGCTCCATCAGGGACATCCAGACACAGTTCTCTATGACATATTGTCAGAAGCAAGGCTAAACTGGAAGAAGAGTCAAGAAAGAAGGTCCATTTAGTCACTTAAATCCATCCTGAAGAACATCAGCAGAGTGGGCCTCACCCAGGGCTAGAAATGAACCAACATCACCCGTGGAGCTTCCCCGAGGAGCCCACACAATCCATTTCACAATGGCACTGAAAGATCATTATTGAATTATTTAAGAGCCCCTCCAGTATAAGTATCCAAAGTTACAAGATGATGCTCAGTTAATGTTTATTGAGTACCTACTATGTGCCTGCTGCTGGGCCCGGAGCTCTGGGACACTAATGAGCACTCAACATCTTTGGCCTATCAGAACCCACCAGTTGGGGGATAAGAGGCACACCCCAAGACCATGGTAGAATGACTCGAAGCAGGAGATAAGCGCTCTTCTCTGAGCTCACACTGGGTCTGAAGGTTGGGATCGGCCTGATTAAACCTGCTGGGCAGCTCCTGAGAGGTCATTCTGAGCATCTCTTCACACCAAAGCCCTCAGCATAAACGCCTGTTTGTGAAGCCGCCACTGCCGGCAGTTAACCGTTAACTGCAAGCGACACCGTCAAAATGGGAAATGATTGAGCTTTTCGTCGTAAAAGGTTTTTGAACCACCTATTAGCCCGGCCAATTTTCCCGCTGAAGCATGTAAAACGGTCATTTTGAGTCACACGGAACCAGCCGCAGGCTCAACCGGAGCTACATTCGGGCAAGAGGGCAAAAGTGAGTTTCAAGCCAGCGGGAGGTGGGAGCACCCAACCCCACTGCCATCCTAGGTCCCCTAAAACTGGATGTGTACCTGTCACTCATAAATCACAGTCACTCTTTGCGAACATACATTTCAAATTGGACAGACATCCAGTGTGAAAGAAATATGGAGACAACTTTGGGTTCCAAACACATCTCTGCCACTGTTAGCTCTGTGACTTGGTTCCATGGATCTCTCATCTGCAAAATGGGATGGTAGGAAGCCTGCCACGAAGCTGTTGGAGGGTCAGTGTCATGAAACGAGGAAAGCACAGAGTGCCGAACAGTAGCCAGTAGCTGTGAATGCCCCTCCCTTCTAGATTCAGGAAGTTTTCTTCTTCTCTGGCTCAACCTCATAACTTTAATATTCTAGGACGTCATTCCTTTGGTATTGAGAGAAGCTTTGACAAGTACACGGTGGTGCTGAAATTTAGAAGGAAGAGAGAATACTGAGATCAAGGAGGGCTTAATGAAACAGGCAGGAATTCTAGAGCCACAGGGCTTATTGTGGAAGAAGGGGTAGAAACATCGTAAGAGCCAGAGGTAGTGGATGTCTACAGTGAAACGGTACTTACAGAACATGACAGCATCGCTATAGGCGTGAGCTCACAGTGGCTATGGCCGCAGACGTGAGACCTGCATGAGATCAAGCCAGATGAAATCCCAGCAAATGCTCCTCTACTCAAGCATAGACAGGCAGCCCTAAGTGGGACTCAGCGGGTGGAGAGAGGGCAGACAGGGATGAGGGACATAAAGTTGGGAGGGAACATGGAGGGTGAGATATGAGAGGAACTGTAGGGAAGAAGGGAGTGGTTTTGATGAAGATACATTATACGCATGTATGAAATTGTCAAACAATAAAGAAACAAAACTAAACAAAAAACTAGAGCCAAGCTTAGCAAATGTTCAAGCTTTGGGTGACCTGCAAAAAGAGGGAAGGACAAAGTGGAGGGCTGCCTCGGCCAGCAAAGCTGAGAGGCGGAAGCAGAAGCAGCGTCATGTGGTTGAAGACTACAACCCAACTCTGGAAAGAAGGAAAGCAAGGGGGCTTGTGGCGAAGACCTGTGCACCCAGCACCTATGTGCACATATGTAGGCCATACGTGGCATCCAGCCCACCCAGAAAGAAAATAAATGCACCTACTAAGTGGGTGCATTTATTCCATCCCACAATTATTTATTAACCACCATCTTCCTTGCTAGGACTTAGAAGACGGTAATGAGGTAAAAGCTGTGTAACCAACAAATGGCAGAGCTAGAACACACAGCCACAGCCTATGCAAAGCACCAAGCTTGTATTTTTCCAGCTACACATTGCTACCTCCACAGAGGGAGTAAAAAATAAGTAGCGTGAGCGTATACAGCATTCAGGGAGCCAATAGGTTAGTTATGTAATGCCAGACAGTTGTAAGGTGTGGGCTCATATGGTTATGGTGACTGCGAAGTCCCTACAGCCTGCAGTCTGCAAGTTATGGTCCCAGAGAAATTGGTGGTACAGTTCAAACAGTTGATAGGCAAGGACCTAACACTTACCATTCTAGTCTAAGTCCACAGGCCTGAGAAACGAGGCATACTAAAGACAGGTAGGGGTGCTTGTTCCAGTCCAAAAGTCAAGCAATACTCCATCTACCCTTTCGTTCTACTCAGGCCTTCAGCACAAAGGAAGAGACCACTCATATTGGTGAAAGCACCAACCCCAGTTATGACACCTTCTGGAAACATTTCTCAGAAAGACAAAGGCGTAAATCCAGCCCAGAGTTGGGGGTGGTGACACAGGCCAGTATCGTCAGCACTGAAGAGATGGAGGTAGGAGGATCAGGAGTTCAAGGCTATCCCTTAGCTATAAAGTGGGTTCAGGGCCAGCCTGGGTGCATGAGAGCCTGTCTCAAAAGGCCTATTTATTATTGTTGTTGTTATTCAGGGAGCCAGGAGGGCTGGTAGTGTCAGTTACAATCAAAGACCAGGACTAGCCTGGTAACCTGAGTTTGATCCCTGGAACCCACATTGTAGGAGAGAACCAGCATCTGCAGGCTAACCTCTGACTTCAACACACATAGCATCACACACACACCATCACACACACACCATCACACACACACACACACACACCATCACACACACACCATCACACACACACACCATCACACACACACCA
>NC_022019.1:13821119-13834025 GCF_000317375.1 Microtus ochrogaster | reverse complement strand
AAAAAATTTAACCCACAGTCCAAAGAATCAAGCACCAGTTTTGGGGGGCCAGAGAAGATGGCCATTCAGGCTCCAGAAGAGAAAGCAAAGCCATTCTTGCCCTGCATCTTCGCTCCATCAGGACCTCAGCATGCTGATGCTGCTCCCCCACATCAGTGAGTATAGATCCTTTTTACTCCATAAGCCCATCTCTTCCAAAAACATCTCCCAGCACACCCAGAAACAAAGCCTTGCCAGCTAATCTGGGCCCAGGAAAGCTGACACAAATTAACCATCAAATTCCCTACCAGCTCAGACCCTCACACTCTCGGTCTGGAACAGTGTCCTCCCACCCTTTCAGGTATTATCAGGGACTACAGGAGCTCAGGCCCCAGGACAAACCAGGACCACGCACTGCCCCATCTTCCCAGGTAACCTTCCCCAATGGTGTGCCCCACTGGGTTGACTTCCTTGGTCCTGTTCACTATTGGGACTCCAAACAAAGATGTGAAACCAGACGGAGAGTTCAGAGATCACAGAGGACGGCACTGGATACGAAAAGAAGTGTCATCTAAGGCAGACTTGACTTCATCTTTTCCCTGCTACGATGGCATTTTGAAATTTTTCTATTACTCATTTAGATTCCAATCTCTGAGCTTTCCCTCTCCTCCTGTCTTCCAGCTCCTAAAGTCAAACAGATTTTTCTCAGCAAAATAACCCTCAGTTACTACCAGGGACAGACTGGTATGTGGGCTACAGCAGATGTACACGACAAGTTCTACAGGCATTTTAAAGGGTTCGGTGTCAAGATAAAATTTGTCTAATGTTGCATTTCCTCTCAAGTGCAATTTATCTTCCCTTAGATGTCAAAGTCCTTATAAATATTAGATATCCTTCCCCCCTTCCCCACAAACCTGGTTTGTTATTTTACCCCTGTTCAGGACAAGTTTCGGAATTAAATTGACTCTTTCACTTCCGCCTGTCAATTTAGATTTACTTTCAATTTTTTTCTCCCTTTGCATTGAAATTCAGTGTGTATCTGACATTTTGAAAAACAATGTCAATTGGAATTCAGCACTTCTGTGAAAGCCATTTGTCCCCAAATGCCTTTTTGCATACCTCTTGATGGACTTACGTCTTAGGAAAACAACACTGACTATAAAGTCTGCCTGTTTGTACCCCAGAGGTCTCTTCAGAGTCATGAGGCTTTGGCTGGGACCCAGCAAAGAGTCCCACCCAGCTTCTAAGGTTAGGAAGTCCAATGGTGGTACAGTATTGGCACTCAAATGCTGTCACCTATACCAGACTATTTGATGTGGCGACCATGGAGAAGGAGTGGCCGGAGCACAGAGCCACAAACAGCTCGTGTCACAGCGGGGTGTCCAACGAGACTGACAAAGTCTGGGCCTCCTGGTAAGACCTGGGAAAAACAGTGTGTAAACAATGACGTCATAAGTCAGAAGCCTTGGGGATCTGCAGATCAGAAACATATACTAGATGGTGGCTGAAGCAGACGCTGTGACCAAAGGGACAACGGCCTTTTAGGGCTCTGGTCTTTTTATAAGGCTTTAAAATGGGCAGAGTCCAAACCTGTCAACCTATTTGTGCTTTTGAAAAAAGAAAAAAAAAAAAAGAGAAAGAGAAAAAGAAAAAAAAATTGAAAAAAGGCACAGGAACAGGCGGCTTCCTGTGAAGCATCCCCCCCTTCCGAACTGAAATGACTCAGCCCTCCCAGCTCTGCACGGCACTAGTGAGCCTTATTTACAACCCTTGAAATATCGGATGTGGAAGTGTTTTGTAAACTGAAAAACATTACACAAATGTCAGGTGTTGGGGGCTTGGCAGGGGAGCAATAGATAATGCATCTCTTCCATTCCCGAGTCAGGAACCAATTGAGAGACTCGGGAGCCAGACGGAGAGTGACAGTCAGACTTACTGCGGATAACAGCTGGCTTGGAATCAGGGCACCATGAACACACTCGGGGCTTCTCCCCTGAGTTAGAATCATCAACCCAGTGAAGGAGGTTGCATTCGTGGTGGAGACATGCGAGCTAAAGAGCATGTGCGCACTAAAGGTGCCGTTCTCCAGAAGAGGCCCGAGTGGGGAGCAGAGCCAGGACCAATGTGTTACCTTCAGAGTCTCTGTGTAGAAACACAGAGAGAAAACAGAAGGTGTGGTCGGGAAGAGGCCTGTGCTGTTGCCCCTTTGTGTGTGTGTGTGTGTGTGTGTGTATGTGTGTGTGTGTGTAAGACTCTGGGCTACACATCAAGGACGTACAACGAGTCCACCAGGGACTTGCAATCTAGGAGGGAGGAACTATCATCAATCCGAAAGTGACGACGGCGCAAGCATTAGGGAGGGTGGGCTGATTCTGCCTTGGTGGGTTGGAAAGGCTTCACAGAGCTGGTGATAATCAAGCTGGCTCTCCGAGTATGCCGAGAAGCTCAGCAGATGGAGAAGAAAGGGAATTATTCCCACTAAAGAAGGCAGCAGAGCAAAGCCAGGAAAGATCAACCTCTTTATGGGATGAAACGAGACAGAGAAATGAGCACCAGCAGCCACCAGAGAGGAAACTGGAAACTGCCATCCTGCCTTACCCCAGGGCCAAAGGCCCAGCTTGACAGCTCAGGTTTTTATAATATAAAGACAAATAGTTTTCCTTTCTAATTCTCTACTACAGTAATGAAAGGTTTTCTGGGTTTGGGTTTTGGGTTATTGTTATTTGGAGGGGGTAGGTTTTTGTTTCTTAACAGGGTCTCACTATATTGCCCTGGCTGGCCTGGTACTCACAGAGATCCACCTGCCACTTCTTCCTGAGTGCTGAGATTAAGGGCGTGCAGCACCATGCCCCAGTCTTGGTTAAGGTTGTTTGCTTTGTTTTGTTGTTATTATTGTTTGAGACAGAGAATCCTGCTATAGCCCAGGATGACCCCAATCTTGTGGTTGTTCTCAAGTGCGGGGAACCACCTTACCTCACTTCTCTTTCAGTTTTTTATTTGATTTTTTATTATTTTGTGTGTATGAGTGTTTTTCCAGTGTGTATGCATGTGTACTACACACATGTGTATCTGATGCCTATAAAGCTCAGAAGAGGTATTGGGTCCCGTGAAACTGGAGTCATGGAGGGTTGTGAACTAGTGCATGGGAGCTAGGAATCTAACCTGGGTCCTCTGCAAGAGCAACACATATGTTTAACTGTGGAACAAATTCTCCGGCCCCCAGATTTTCCTTCATACAAATATAAATACATCTTGGAAACGATCTTGAAAAGGGCACCTGTAGCCGGGCAGTGGTGGCGCACGCCTTTAATCCCAGCACTCGGGAGGCAGAGGCAGGCGGATCTCTGTGAGTTCAAGACCAGCCTGGTCTACAAGAGCTAGTTCCAGGACAAGCTCCAAAGCCACAGAGAAACCCTGTCTCGAAAAACCAAAAAAAAAAAGAGGGCACCTGTGTGAACTCAGACACCGTGACAGGATCCATTGACGAAGTGCACAGTTCTGAGGCCAGAAGAACAGCTCAGCAGCTAAGATCACTTATGGCTCTGGCAGAGGCTCCACTTCCCAGCACCCACATGGGGAGACTCACAACCACCTGCCACTCCAGTTCCAGGGAATCTGTCGCCCTCTTCTGGCTTCCATGAGCACCTGCACACATGTAACAGACACATACGCATATACTAAAATTTTTAAATCTTTTTTTAACAAAGTACAGTGTCATCGGGTCATGGTGGTACATGCATTTAAACCCAGAACTTGGGAGGCAGAGGTAGGCAGATCTCTGAGTTCGAGGACAGCTTGGTCTCCAGAGCGAGTTCCAAGACAGCCAGAGCTACGCACAGAGAAACCCTGTCTCAAAAAAAAAAACAAACGGCAGACAAAAATACAGTGTCATAGACAATAGAAAATAAGAGAAGATATAATTCTTTACTCATATTTCATCACAGAGGGAACTTGTATCGTATACACCATTAATCAATAAATGGAAAATGTATTAGTTGTTCCAGAGTAAAGCCCACATCCAAGCACACCTTCCTATATGTGCTACTCCCTGTATATGGAAAAGCAAGGGGGTCAACTACTCCCTCCCAACTTACACATCTCCAGGATCCCTGTACATTGTGGGGCCAAGGAATGTTTCCAAGCTGCTGCCTTTGTTTTAGAGACCGGAACTAAATCCATCCGTTATCTGAATTTTTTCCAAACAGCTTTCTAAGATCCAAGCCCAGCCTTGACCATGAGCTCGACGATGTCAGAGTCACTTTCTCTATCAGCTTCCATCGCCTCCCCTAAGCAGAAGCCTCTCACCTGCTCCACCTGGCCGTGCTCATCAGCTCAAGAGGTATCTGTGGTTCCTCGTGTCTCAGCTGGGCTTCACACCAGCATCCTCGCTAAACTAACATCAACGGCCACTCTGGGCCAGACTATTTCTAAATGTCAGCCTGCCCTCACCCTCCACATGGCGACCGCTTCTGTTCCCAGGAGCATTTTGTTCTCATTATGACTCAGGGTGCTGAATTGCTCAGAAAGAAACAGTATACACACCACACCACACACACACACACACACACACACACACACACACACACACACACCTGAAACAAAAAGACGAGAGTTTAATACAGCAAAGAATTATACCAAAAAACAATGAAGGCTCTCAATTGGTAAGTGGATGAATGAGTTGCTGAAATTAAATATTAGTGATTAGCAAACGGGAAAATTTTACCCTCTCAAGTACTCAAAGTAGTACAAAGTAAAACAATGAAAAAATAAAATTTGTTAAGAAAGATATATGAGGGGCTGGAGAGATGAAGATATGAAGGCTCAGCTGTTAAGAGCACTGCCTGCTCTACCAGAGGACCCAGGTTTAATTCCCAGCACCCACATGAAAGCTTACAATTGTCTGTAACTCCATTCCAGGGAACCTGACACCCTCACAGACATACACGCAAGTAAAATACCAATGCATATAAAATAAAATAAATAATTTTTAAAAAATATTTGAAAGACAATATCCACGGCCATCAAGATTTAGAAAGACAGATATTCTTGTACACTTCAGATAAACTGGTATAATCTTTGGTGAGAGCAATTTCAGAATAAATGCTTCCAACCTTTGATTCTAGCGATAAAATTAGAATCAGAATGTATGCACAAGGACACATATCATTATTTATTTATATTACTAAAATACAAAACAATAGCAGTAGCCTTAATGTCTTCTGTCTTTACCTGTTTTTTGCTGACATGAGGTCTTCGCTATGTAGCCCACACTCTCCTCACAAACTCCCCTGCCTCAGCCTCCCACTTAATGTCTATTCCTTTTTGCATTGTTTTGTCTTTTTTTCTCTCTCTCTTGGAGATTTGGTCAGGGCCTCGTGCTTGCTAGCTAAGTACATACATTAAACTACATACCCCAGCCTTCTTTTGCATTTTCACTTTGAAACAAGGTCTCACTAAGTTACCCAGTCTGGCTTTGAACTCTGTAAATCAGGCAGCCCTGAAACTTGTGGTCCTCCTGCCTCAGCCTCCCCTGAGTAACTGGGATTATAGGCCTATGACACTGGGCCCAACTCAATGTTATCATTACTGTTGTTTTTTAAACAAATGATTAAGTGAATTAGTACTAGGTATGCTAATAAAGATTTTAATACATCACAAAATATATCTGTATACATATGTAGCATAGTTATCCAAATAAAGTTATACCTAGAGAAAGGACAGGAGGGGATAAGCTAAAATACCAGGGACAGTTGGGTGCTGTTATTTTCATTTTCCTCTTATTCAAATTGTCTTTAATAAGGATGTGTCTTAGCTATGTAGGGATTAAAGTTTTAAAAGACACTGGAATCTGGAACCAAGAATCCTGGCTTCTCCTCCAATTTTGGCCACTTAAAAGAATTATCAAGCCTCCAGTAATATATGTCGTCTCTCTAAGTGTGATTTTTCTTTTCTGGAAGTCTCTGGAATGTGCCAGTGTGGCCAGTCTATGCTGGTTGTCATAATCCCTTTCCCTGTAAGCTTACAGATGGAGCATGTGCCCAGATGGAAAAGGCGGAGTCTTATGCTTATCAAGTTGCTGCGGAAACCAGTATACTCATCATCACTTACCTGCTGGTTCAGGTGGTATCATGGGACAGCAGTCAGGCTGAGGCTGTCCAGCCCTCCCTCAGATCTTCATCCAGCTCCTCTACATCCTGGACAAGATGTATGCTTATCTCTGTGACAAAGAACACTTGTTTCTCCTGTGGGAGATCTATTTGACCACAAAGTCAAACACAGCAGGAGCTGACAAAGATCTGGCCCATCCCCATGGATACCAGCTCAGACCTCTGGGTACCCTCTTGTCCTAACCCTCCTATACTTCACATTTATATACCTGCCCCAAGATAAAACACAAAGACATCTCCTAGAGTTATGTAAGGTCAAATATGTACAATAATGAAATACACAAATATCTAGGGACTTTGCTCCTCTGGATGAACTGTGACTGATAGAAGTGTGAAGTGGGCTTTATTGATTAAAGTCCACAATTCCACCTAGATAGTTTGGGGATTTATTTTTTAGAGTTTAAGATTCCTTCCAGTCCTTGAGATTCTGCGTCCAGAATCAGTTGAAAATCCAGAGGATCGTCATTTCTACACAAAGTGCACACCTATGTTGGATGGACAAGTTAGGTAAGTGACCAGTATACATGGCTATTTCCTTCCCTTTCAGAATCTAAGAATCTCATCAAAAGGTAAAAAGAATGTGAAAAGTGATGTGTGATTCCCCTCTGTGTGCTGTGGTTACCATTAATGAATAAAGAAACTGTTTTGGACCTATAGCAGGGCAGAACTTAGTTAGGAAGGGAAAACTAAACTGAATGCTGGGAGAAAGGAGGCAGAGTGATGAGAAGCCATGTATCCCCCCCGCCACCGGAGACAGACATCAGATGTAATTTTACCTGGTAAGCCACATGGCGATACACAGATGAATAGAATTGTGTTAAATTAATATGTAAGAGTTAGTCAATAAGAAGCTAGAGCTAATAAGCCAAGCAGTGATTTAATTAATACAGTTTCTCTGTGGTTATTTCAGGGTTGAGCAGCTGGGAACCAACAAGCGGTTCTTTACAACAGAAAGGGATAAACACAAAGGCCAATAAACGAGAGGGGTGCCAAGAGAGGCTGGATAACATAAAGCAAATGAAATAACGGTGTTCTAGTTTGAATACTAAATGTCTTGAAAGGCTCACGATTTGAAGTCTAAGTCCCCAGGTGGTGGCCCTTTCGGAGGAGGTTCTGGAAAGTTAAAAAAGGGTGAGGCAGAATTAGCAGAGATCCAATATCCACCAGTGACAAGGGCACTTAGCGGAAGGAAGTGGGGCACTGGGGCTCTCCAAAGGCTGTCTCTGGTGCCCAGTTCCTTCCTCACTCCTTAACTTCTTTTTTTTTAATTTATTTATTTATTAAAGATTTCTGTCTCTTCCCCGCCACCGTCTCCCATTTCCCTCTCCCTCCCCCAATTAAGTCCCCCCCCCTCCTCAGCCCGAAAAGCAATCAGGGTTCCCTGTCCTATGGGAAGTCCAAGGAACCCCCACCTCCATCCAGGTCTAGCAAGTTGAGCATCCAAACTGCCTAGGCTCCCACAAAGCCAGTACGTGCAGTAGGATCAGAAACCCATTGCCATTGTTCTTGAGTTCTCAGTAGTCCTCATTGTCCGCTATGTTCAGAGAGTCCAGTTTTATCCCAGGCTTTTCCAGACCTAGGCCAGCTGGCCTTGGTGAGTTCCCAGTAGAACATCCCCATTGTCTCAGTGTGTGGGTGCACCCCTCGCGGTCCTGAGTTCCTTGCTCCTGATTTGGACCTGAGTTCCTTCTGCTCCTGATTTGGACCTTGAGATTTCTGTCCGGTGCTCCAATGTGAGTCTCTGTCTCCTTTCATCGCCTAATGAAGGTTAATATTCAGGAGGATGCCTATATGTTTTTCTTTGGGTTCTCCTTATTTAGTTTCTCTAGGACCACTAATTATAGGCTCAATGTCCTTTGTTTATGGCTAGAAACCAAATATGAGTGAGTACATCCCATGTTCCTCTTTTTGGGTCTGGCTTACCTCACTCAGGATAGTGTTTTCTATTTCCATCCATTTGTATGCAAAATTCAAGACGTCCTTGTTTTTTACTGCTGTCACTCCTTAACTTCTGTGTGGTTTGTTTCCTGTCTGCCATGAGGAGAACAGCCTCCTCCTCCACATGCTGCCACCAGGATACTTTGTCTCGCCAGGAAATGAAAGAAGCAAGGACGCTGGGCTGAAATCTCTGAAACTGCCAGTCAAAGAAACGCTTCCTTTTAAGTTGTTCTGTTAGTATTTAGTTACAATTAGACAGAAGGAACTAACACAAGCAGAGACTAATGAATGAGAACAAAGGAAGGGCAACCTAGGATACAGGTGAAAGGGTCTTCTGGGCCTGAATGGTCTTAGTCTGAACCTGGAGAATGCAGAGAACTCTATACACAGGTGTGAGGAGTGGTCCTAGCCCACGAGGGAGAGTTCAGTGCCTGTGTAATAAACACACAGACAAGCCTCTCAGCTCCTCCCTCCTACAGCGAGCAGACCAATGGCAACCAGGACTGCTCTGCAGTCAAAAGCTTAGAGGAAATTCTCCTTTTTCAATTTTGAAAAACTTGAATAAAATGTGCTTAACATAAAATGTTCCCATCCTGGACTGGTGAGATAGTTCAGTGGTAAAGGACAATGCTACTAAACCTGTCGACCTGAATTCAATCCCTGGGAGCCTTATGGTGGAAGGGGAGAACCAACTGACTCAAGTTATCCTCTGTCATTTACATAGTCAGTTATACGCGCGCGCGAGCATGGGTGTGTGTGTGTGTGTGTGTGTGTGTGTGTGTGTGTGATAAATAAATGAATAAATAAATGAAAAAATTCATCATATTGGGGCTGGCAAGATGGCTCAGTGGTTAAGAGCACCTGTTCTGGCAGAGGATCCAGATTTGAATCCCAGCACCCACAGACATGGTGGCTCACAACCATCTCTAACCCCAGTTTTAGGGTATCCAATACCATCTTCCCACCTCCAAGAACACCAGGTAGGCATGTGGTATACATATATACCTGTAGGCAAAACACTCACACACATAAATTAAATGAATAAATCTGAAAACGTTTAAGTATCCCATCTTAACCATTTATAAGCCCACAGTTCAATGTCACCTGTTGCTGCCGTCTTTGGCATTCCTCTCCATCCCTCTTTTTATCTGGTAAAGCCAAAATTCTACCCACCGAACAATAACTTCCAATTCTCTCTTGCTGGCCCTTAGCAAACCCTTTCTCCCTGTCTCTGTAATGTCTGACTACTCGAAATGTCTTGTGTAAGTGGGGCAGTACAGTTTGTCTCTCTTGTGATTGGCTAGTTCAAGTAGCACGATGCCCTCAGACTCCACCCACCTACAGTGGGTGGGGGGAGCCTCTTCCATTCTACATACAAACTGCCTCTGACTTAAGATTCCATCTCATCAGTGCTGGAAACAGTACTGTGGGATTGGGGGATTGCTTTGCTTTGTTTCCTTTGTCCAGGCTAGTGATTTGTGACCCAGCACTCTCTCTGCCATCCTGGGCAGTAGCCCTGAGCTATAATTCCTGGTCAGATAGGTTCTACTGTGGCTAAACAACCAACACTTCACAGCACTGTGTGGCTAAGATCTGCTGTTTAGAGGCTGGATATTCTGAATTCACTTTTAGGGTCTGATGGTCTCAATTTGCAGTGGATGTCTGGGGACATGGCCCCATTCTGCCTTGAAGAACATCACAATATACCACACTTGGTTTAATCAGTAATCTGTTGATCAAAACTTGGATTGCTTCCATGTTTTAGCTATTGTAACTATTTCTGATGTGAACATATGTGCACAAACATCTCTTCATAATACTGATTTCAGCTGGGTATGTACGTATGAGTAGACTTGGATTACACGCCAATTCTGTATTCCCATTTTTTTTTTTTTTTGAGGAATTGCCACACTGATTTCTATAGCAGCTACCCATTTCACAGTCTCACCAATGTACCAGGTTCATAATTTCTCTGAAGCCTTAACTACACTCACTGTTTTCTGGGTAGCTTTCTATTATTGTATGTTTGTTTGTTTATTTGTTTGTTTGGCGAAACTGGGCCTCACTATGTATGCTTACCTGGAACTCTCTATGTACACCAGGCTAGCCTCAAACTCAATAGCTATCCACCTGCCTCTGCCTCCCAAGGGCTGAGATTAAGGCTTGTGTCATCACACCTAGCTCTGTTTTTTTGAACAGCAGCCATCCTAACAAGTAAAGAATGTGTTTTTGTTAATCCTTTGTTGCTGTGAAAAGTATCATGACCACAAGTAACTTAAGGGAAAGGGGTTACTTTTTACTTAGGCAGCGAAGGCAGGATGCAGGGGGATCACATTTCCTGTGCACACAGGAAGCAGAGAACAAGGGCAAGAAGCAGGGGCAAGGCTGTGAACCCCCAAAGCTGCCCTCAGAGACTTATTTCCTCCAACAAGTCTCCACTCCTGAACGTTCTTTAACCTCCCAACAACACCATCAAATGTCCAAACACAGGAGCCTATGGGGACACTTCTCATTCAAACCACCAATGTATTTATTTTTTTTAATAAAAATAAAGTCCAAAAAAGTATAGTTGTTCTCGGGGCCTGAAGAAATGGTTTAACCAGTTAAGTGCTTACTGTGTGGAACAAGGACCTCAGTTTGATGCTGGAACCCACATTTAAAAAGCCAAGCCCAATGATGCAGGCTTATTGTCCCAATGCAAAAAGAGCAGGGGCAGGCAGACCCCAGGGGCTCACTGACTGGCCTTGTCTAGTCCAAATAGCAAGTCCTAGGTCAGTGGGAAGTAAGGTAACCAGCACTGGAGCAATGACGCCAGCGATTGACCACAGGCCTCTGGACATATGCACACACACATGCTTACACATCTATATACACTTGTGTCCCCACACATGAACGCTCACACTATTTCATTGTTCTCAACTTTAAAACTCATGTGTGAAAAATTAGAGCAGCTAGCTAGCAGTTCCTCCATCCAGCTAAACTTTCCATTTGATCCCAGTAAAAGCTGCACCACCACCACATCCCTGCATAAGCTCTCTTTCCCCACCCCTTCAGAGGCTGACAGCAAACCATCCCTGCTCCATGCACAGAATTCCAAATTCACTCTCTTTAGTGCTGTGGTAGTTTGTTTGAGCAAAATACCTAATATTTACAAAGTAAGTGTCAAGATCAAACACCAAAAGAAGACTCCCTCAAAGAATAAAGATTCTTTTAATGCACAGGAAAGAGCTAAAAAGACAAAATAAAATCTGTAAAACCAAGAATTATATTTTCTAAATAAACAAGGCATAAGTGAGCAAGAAAGACTTCTTTGAATTAAAAAGTAAAGGTTGACTATACAATTGCAGAAATATTTGAAGTGTAATGGATGACCTGAAGTAGAAAAATAAAAGTATCCCTCTGAGCAGGAAAAAAAAAAAAGATTTGAAAAGTAAGAGACGATATTTTTATTATGCAGGATTATGTAAGGCCATTTCTTACAAGTAATAAGAGAATTTTAGGGAGCAAGTAATCAACCAACTCCAATCAATCAAGTCCAATATCAGATAGACAAGTGTTCTAGAAAGAGACGGTAAAGAAAGCAGACCCTACTGAGGACACAATAGAATATGCTAGAACTGAAGGACCCAAGTATTTCAAGAGGTCTTCTATAGATAACCCCACCTACATGTGACATCATGAAATCTCAGAGCACCAGGGGTGAAGAGCTTGGAAGGATATGAAGAAAAGGGAAAAGGATGACAGGTTGCCCAGAAAGGGACAGAAATCCATCAAGCTGACATCAGGCAGAGAAGCCAGAAGAGGGAAGAGAAGCAAACTGGGGAGGGGATGCGATTTCCAGCCCAGGACTCTATTCCCAGGCTGGAAGCAAACAGGGTACTTCTGAGTGGCCATCGTTGACAGCCACTGATCACAATCTCTTCTGGACACTCCTCGAAGACAGAACCCAAGATAATGTTGGTACCGAACAAGAGTGGAGGCCTGGGCTCAGAAGACAGACCAAATCCCATGCGGGAGGGCAGAGACACAGAGGCTCAGGAATGAACCCCAGGAGAAGTGTGGCTTCAAGTATGTAAACGCCATGCCTGAGATACAGAGGATATGGGAGAAAAAAATCTGTTTGAACAAATGAAGTCACTGTCTCCAGTGGACAGCAAAGTGGGTCCGTAGAGAATACAACCGAGGCCAGCAGTTTGCACATCAGTCAGCAGGCTTTCGTGGTCGTAATAATGTAGGCGAGGCTTGCCAGCTTGACGCTTACAGAGTCGACATGTGGAGAAGTCATGGGAAGATTTGATGTGGTTAAGGAATAAAGTGTAGCTGTCCTTGAAAGGAAAAGAGGAGGCAAGGGTGGAAGACATGAAGAGAATGAGGGTTCTTTTTACAAAACAAAGACTCGGTACACCCAGACTAGAATAAGAAATAAAGAGTGGCCTGGCAGTGGTCGAGCATGCCTTCATCCCAGCACTCAGAGAGGCAGAGGCAGGCAGATCTCTGATCTACAGAGTGAGTTCCAGGACAGCCAGAGATACACAGAGAAACCCTGCCTCGAAAAAAAAAGGAAGGAAGGAAGGAAGGAAGGAAGGAAGGAAGGAAGGAAGGAAGGAAGGAAGGAAGGAAGGAAGGGTGTCAAGTCCAGCCCATTGGCTCACTGGGTAAAGATTCCTACCACCAAAGCTGACGGTGAGTTTGATCCCTAGGGCCCACATGGTAGAAGTAAAAAATGTACTCTAGCTTGTCCGCTGACCTCCACTCAAGCACAGAGGCACACTCCCACTCATAATAAATAAATAAATAAATAAATAAATAAATAAATAAATAA
>NC_022019.1:13819988-13821019 GCF_000317375.1 Microtus ochrogaster | reverse complement strand
CTTTAAAAACCTACCTTAAAAAATTAATGAAGTATGTCATTTAAAGCCATCTAGGTGACACCACATAAAAGCTAGTATGGTGACACATGCCAGAAATCCCAGCAGTCAGGAAACAGAGGTAGTAGGATTAAAAGTTCACAGTCATCCTTAGCTACAAAGTAAGTTGAAGGGCAGCCTGAGCTATGAGAAACCCTGTCTCAAACAAAAAGAAATAATAAGGAGAAAAGTAGGGGAAGTATGGATTTTTTGTTTGTTTGTTTTTGGTTTTGGTTTTTGGAGACAGGGTTTCTCTGTATAACAGCCTTGGCTGTCCTGGAACTAATTCTGTAGACCAGGCTGACCTCAAACTCACTGAGATCTGCTTTCCTCTGACTCCTGAGTGCTGGGATTAAAGGTGTATGCCACAATCACCTAGCAGGGGTATGAATCTTAATGGCTCTTTAGTGCCAGAATGAGCCTTGGTGACAGAATTATTCCTGCCATTTGCTATTACACAATCAAGGCCTAATTTTGGTATCTGTCTGTTTTCAGGACCTAGGAAATCCTACTTAGCCTCACAGATTCCATCTTGAAAATCTTAAGACATCTGGTGACAGGAGGTTTTCAGTTCTAGAGAAAAACCACAGAATGTGCTGTGGCAGTAAAATTTAAACAACACCCCTAGATACAATCAATCAGAAGATAGGACAATAAAACTTACAAGCTCCAGATGTTTTTGCAGAATTCTGTAGGCAGTTTGTGGTTTCATGCCAATAGCCTGACCAGTGATTTTAAAAATTGCCTTATCCCATCGGGTGGTGATGGCGCATGCCTTTAATCCCAGCACTCGGGAGGCAGAGACAGTGGAGTCAATCTGTTAACAGCCATGTGGGTGCTGAGACTCAAACCTGAGTTCTCTGTAAGAGCAACAAGGGCTCTGAACTGCTGAGCCATCTCTCCAGTACCTCTTCAATTGTGCTTTATCCTATTTTTAAGACAGGGTCTCTCAGTGAACCTGAAACTTACCAATTTTGGCTAGACTGGGGATCCTC
>NC_022019.1:13816725-13819888 GCF_000317375.1 Microtus ochrogaster | reverse complement strand
ACACAGAAACCATATTAATTAAATCACTGCTTGGCCCATTAGCTCTAGCTTCTTATTGGCTAACTCTTACATATTAATTTAACCCATCTCCATTAATCTGTGTATCGCCGCATGGCTTACTGGCTAAAGTTCCTAGTGTCTGTCTGTGGCGGTGGCTCCATGGCTTCTCTCTGACTCAGCCTTTTTCCTCCCAGCATTCAGTTTAGTTCTTCCTGCCTACCTCTATGCTTTTGCCCTATCAGGCCAAATCAGTTTTCTTTATTAATTGACCAATCATATCCACAGCATACAAAGGGGAATCTACATCAAAACTCACCCTCCCCTGAGTTCATTCCCTCCATCCACTATGTCAGAGTGTCGGGTTGCGGACCAAGCTTGAGCCTGTCAACAAAGACCCTTGGGTGTTTGGGACAGGACTGGCTTCTTTGTAGTCTCATTAGGGGTCTCACAACACAGGCACACCACTTGGTGTGTTCTCTGGAAACCCGCATTACCCCACGTACCCAGGCCAGCTCACCCAAATCGGTAATTGTGATCAATAGCGGTTAGAGCAGACGCACTGGACAACCATGATCACAAGGGGCTGGAAGATGCTCCAGACCCCAGTGGTGGGGATAGAAAACCCTACGTCTATTTAATTGAGGATGAAGAGCCTCAGGTTTGGACAGTGTTTGGGCACATAAGTGGGTAGCTCCCACGGCATGAGGACAAGCTGTCTTTTTATTTGTTGCTTTGCTTTCAGTCTTGTTGGGGCAAACTTATTTCTAGGTGTCTCTGTCACCTGTGGTGTCTCAGTTAGTCTGCATTTGTGTTCCTGACTGTGACAAACACTACGGAGCTTCTTCTCCCCTAGACTTACTCTCGATTCATTACAAGGATGTCAACGTGCGGGCTCACTACCTCAGATGTAGGGTTCTCTATCCCCACCACCGGGGTCTGGAGCACCTAATCTGCCCGAGAACCCTGGGTATACTGAGGAAGATCTTGCCTGGATTAATACCCTTCCTATGACCCAGTATCTAGGCAGGTGGTGGAGAGCTGCAAACAGTAAAATTATCCCGGGAACAGCTGGGAAAGAGACTGCTGAACAAGATCCATTGATCCTCTCATATGGGAACACAGAGGATACGGGACTTGGTTAGACAGTCAAAAATCAAAGATGTACAACAAAAAATTATAAATATTGTCACCAACTGTAAAGCCTGTCAGCTCACCAACGCTGTTGCCAACCCTAAAAAGCCAGACCCAAAAAGAGGAACATGGGATGTACTCACTCATATTTGGTTTCTAGCCATAATTAAAGGACAGTGAGCCTATAATTCGCAATCCTAGAGAAGCTAATAAGAAGGTGAACCCAAAGAAAAACATATAGGCATCCTCCTGAATATTAACCTTCATCAGGCGATGAAAAAAACCATGAATCTCGACTCGGAGGAAAGAAGCCTGGAGACTCTTGTGAAGTAGACATCACTGAGATAAAACCTGACAAGTCTGTTACAGGTATTTGTTAGTATTTGTAGATACTTTTTCAGGGTAAACAGAGGCTTTCCCCACCAAATATGAAACAGCGCAGGTGATGGCAAAGAAATCACTTGAAGATATCCTGCCCAGGTAACGGCTTTCCAATGACAGGGTCAGACAATGGATCAGCTTTTCTATCCCAGTTTAAGTCAAGAATTTGGCCATCTTCTGGGGAGTGATTGGAAGCTGCATTGTGCCTACAGACCCCAGAGTTCGGGACAGGTAGAAACGGTGAACTGAACTCTAAAAGAGGCCCTTCGAGACTTGCGCGGACTGGGTGGTTCTCCACAGTCCCTCCATCCACTGTGTCTGAGTGTTGAGCTGAGGACCAAGCTCAAGCTGGTCAACAAAGACCCTTGTGTGTTTGTGTTGGAAGCCATCTCCTTAGTGGTCTCACTGGGGGTCTCATGACACGGGCAAAATAGGATCAGACCCTCTGTAGCTGGAGTCAATCTGTTAGCAGCCATGTGGGTGCTGAGACTCAAACCTGAGTCCTCTGTAAGAGCAACAAGGGCTCTGAACTGCTGAGCCATCTTTCCAGTACCTCTTCAATTGTGCTTTATCCTATTTTTAAGACAGGGTCTCTCAGTGAACCTGAAACTTACCAATTTTGGCTAGACTGGGGATCCTCCTGTTTCCATTTCCCCAGAGCTGAGATTATAGACATGCTGCCATACCAGCTTTTTATATGGGTTCATGTGATCTGAACTAGTTCTCATGTCTGCATGGCAAGCACTTTGACAATGGAATTATCTCCGCAGGCCCTAAAGTTTCAGTCTCTTCGTGGTCTAATCATCTCCATTGGCCCTATTTATTGACGCCCAGTCCTTACAGATGGTTAGCTGCCATTGTATGACCCACAGGGAGCCTTTTGTCTATAAATATACCCTCTGTGGTAATGGGAACAGATCCTAGCCCGTGAGTGACAGGATCCGAGGTCTCCTCCAGACTATTTATCCGAATGACTTCTGGCAAGGCACTTAGGATGTCCTGGAGGATGTCTACAAGTCCCTAACTCCATGTTGGCCAAGACTCTGGGATCCAGCATATCTAAGGTCTGGGGAATTGGGCCTTCCCTCCCTTGTTACCAGTGTTCAACCCTTACTCAGGCCTACTTAGTCAGAGAAACAGCAGCTATCTCACCAGGGGAAACAGGATCAATAAATTGGATCATTCTATGTATTTCAAGTTCAAACACCCTGATTTCCAACTGAACAGATTCAAAGTCAGCTCCAAAGAGGACTCCCACAAGGCTTTTTACAGGCTGAATAAGTCCACCCAATTCACGCTCAGCCATTTCCTAATCCTCTCCCAATCAGCGATGTTTCTGACCCAACACAAACCCTAACAAGTCCCTGCGAGACTCCCTCTGCACTCGAAAGCCCTCTTCTCCGCGCAGACTATTTCATGGCTTCTCGCCTGCTTCTGCCACCCCTAGTCACTGGTTTCTGTTTTTCCTTATTTAGTAACAGAGCCTGGGCTTAAGGGCCCTTCTTCAGTGATCAAGGAGGCCTCTTGATCTGTCTGTGGCAAGGATACACCAGCTGTCCGTGTTTGAGGACAGCTCCAGATCCACTGACATCTTCAAGTCCAAGGATGCAGTAAAGGAAGATGGAGGAGCTTTGCTGCCTCCTGTGAGCCT
>NC_022019.1:13754182-13816410 GCF_000317375.1 Microtus ochrogaster | reverse complement strand
TTCTGGTGCTCTGCTAGCTTTCTCCTTATTATTAAGTCTGGGAGCCCAGCCTATGAGACAGCTCCACCCATTTTCTTGGTGAGAGTTCCCTCCTGAGTTAAGCCTCTCCCTTTGCAGACATTCCCAGGGACCTGTGTCTCTTAGATGATTCCAAATGCAGTCACACTGACAATGAAGATTAACCATCACAAAGATATTGACCCCACAGAAGACTAAAAATCAGTGGATATCAATATTCAAATCACTGGGCATCATGGCTTATAATTCCAGCATTCAGGATACTGAGGCAGAAGAATCACTATGCATTCAAGGCTGATCTGGACTGCAGAATGAATTTAAAACCAGTGTTGAGGGACTTGTTCAAACAATCACATATGAAAGAGAGAGTGAAGGGGGTGGAGGAGGGCAGGGAGGGCATAGCAGCTACTTCCCTGTTCTGTGATAAACACCATGACCAAGACAACTCACAGAAGGGAGAATTGGGTTTTCAGTTTCAGAAAGTTGGAATCCATGATGGCAGAACAAAGGCATGTTGATGAGGGCGAGAACCTGAGGGCCTCACATTTGAACCACAAGCATGAAGTAGAAAGAACTAAAAATGGTGTAAGTATTTAAACTCTCAAAGCCCCTACCTCCAGTGACACACATCCTCCAACTTGGCCATACTTCCCAAACAGCCTTACCACCTTAGGACCAAGTATTCAAATGGCCAAGGAAATGGAGACTATCTCGTTAAAACCACCACAGAGGGAGGGGAAGAAACAGAAGGAGAGAAGGGGGAGAAGGAAAAAGAAAGAAAATGCTGGCATGGCTTCCAAGAACCCAGAGGATGTTGCCTGTCCCATCTCTAAGACACTCTTCTGTCTAGTGAGGGAGACAGTTACATGAGACAGAGCTGGTGATTTGCATTGAAAAGGACTAATGGAATACACCTAGACAGCTCCAAGTGGGAAGCTATTGATTACGTCTGGTGGGGGAAGCAAGACAAATATTAAAAGGTAAGTAAAACTTGAAGACTTCTAAGATATTCGGTTGTACTAAACAGTGGTAAAATATTTGACATCTTCGTCAAGCATTATGGTTTAGTCTCCTGTATCCCACGTGGTACCCTGAGTCCATACTTGTTCATTAACACTGTGTTGAAATATCAACTGAGCCTGTGTGCCAGGCACAGCAACGTATGGCTTCAAAACTGGAAAGACCTCGCTGGGCTTCCACAAGTTCACCCTCTGGTAGGACAGACAGGTGGACAGATGGCAACATAGTAAAGTGTGACTCCCACAGAAGAGCACCGAGAGCCCACGGTACAAAAAGGAGTGTGGAACTTAACCCAGGGTGGAGAAAGGAGAGAAAAATCAGAGACAGAATTAAGAGTACAATGTTCTAATCCATGCTAGAGATGACCAGGACAAGCCGGGACATGACGAGAAGAACCTTCGGGAGCAACACAAGCAAAGGCAGAATAGGAACCTAATCAGAAAGACTACAAAGAAGACGTGAGGGCCTTTGTGCCCAGCAGAGTGACATCAGCATTACTTGTGGCCCCTTTTCAAATCTTACACAGTCCTCCTGTCTGTCTCCACATTCCCATTTTCTCAGACCCACAAGGGTTAGGGCTAAAGTCAGGGTCAATGCCTCATAATCTCCTTTTGAAAACAAAATTAACAAAGAACTCTTCTACATAATTCTGATTGTTTCCGTATGCCCTGTCTCTCCTAGGTTATCATGAAGTCCCTGTGCTAGGCTTACCTAAATTTTAGTGTCCTGCTGTGACCCCCTAATCAAGGATATGGTTCTATTTTTAATTCCATCTGGTTACCATTAACAATGAGCCCACAGTTGGCAGTGGTGGCGCACACCATTATTCAGGAGGCAGAGGCAGGCAGATCTCAGTGTGTCCAAGGTCAGTGTGGTCTAAAGAATAAGTTCCAGGACAGCCAGGGCTACACAGAGAACTCCCTTCTCAAAAAAAAAAACAAAAACCAAAACAGAAAAACACATGGAGAGCCCAGGGCTCTGCGCACCAGTAGACAGAAGTCTTAGAATCTACTCTTTATTCCTCATCTCTTGCTTCACTTGCTTGGCCCTTGTTGGATGATTTCTCAGGTCTTCATCAGAGATGCCCTCTGAGCCATGTTTATACCCCCATGTGTCAGCACACACCTGATTCTAGAGCCCACGGTCAAATTCTTTTCATCCCTGGACCTGGTCAAGCCTGTGTGTCACCTCATTGGTCCCAGGATCCTGAGATTCCAGTGAGACTAGAGGTGATGGGGTCTTCCTAGAAGGAATCATGGGAGCTTTCTTTCTTTCAAACAAAAGAGTTAGAATACATACAGTCTTTAAGAACATGCCAAGACATAGAGTAGATAGAACTTGAGAAAGAGCAAGGAGCATGGCATGAGTGCCATGTGGGTATGTGGGCAGTTACAGAACACAGGCTTGAAAACTAGAGTGAAGCAAATCCCGCAAGAGCCTTCCTTATTCACACAAGACCTTTCTGTGGACTATGGCACACTCCACATCCGATAGCTCTGGGAGGATCGGTCATCTTTCTCATCTTTCCATCATCAGGCTTCTGCAACCCCAGACAATTTCTCAAAGCTAAAAGCACCACTTTAAAAAAGCTGGGGAGATGGCTCAGTTGGTAAAGAACTTGCCAGGCGACCGCAAGGGCCTGGGTTCAGATCCCCCCGATGCACATAAAAATTAGGTGTGGCAATATGGCTCTAATCCCAGCTCTAGGGAGGCAGAGACAGGGCAGATCCTTGGAGCACACTGGCAGTCCAGCCAACTGGTGGGCTCCAGGTACAGTAAGAGACTCTGCCACAAAAAAATAGGGGGTGGGCTGTGGTGACTCACACCTTTAATCCCAGCAGAGGCAGGTGGATCTCTGTGAGTTCAAGGCCAGCCCGGTCTACAGAGTGAGTTCCAGGACAACTGTGGCTGTTATACAGAGAAAGCCTATCTCATAAAATAAAATAAAAACAAAACAAAATACATATATAGGGAATGATTGATAAATGCAACCCATGTTGACCTCTCAACTCCACACTCACAAACACATAAACATGCATGTATCCCATACTCCCACACACATTTGAGTCTAGTAACGAAGGTACTGAGTACCCAGTGAACTACCTAGTAAAACTCCATGAAATCAAGGAATTTATATTTAAGATATATTCAAAAATTGATACGGGTAGGAAGCAGTGAGTAGCTGGAAGTGTCTGTTAGCTAAGAAGACTTGATTGCCAGAACATTCCACACAAAATGACAAAAACGAAAAAAGAAAGCTGATTCCTCCCTATAATTGAGGATCCAGCACTGGAGTAAAATTGACTCGATGCATCCAGACCTCCCTAGGTACCACCTTGTTCAACAAAACAAGAGATTTTCTTTCCCAGGTCACCAGACTGTTACGACCATCCTGAGGCAACCACAGAGATAGGAGGAGGCCACACACTAATGAGGTCTCTCAACCAATCTCTGAGTCAAGGAAGACAAAAGCTACCTTGATCCTCCATAACTAACCAGGACCCACCACTTGGGCAATGGGTAGGGTGTATTTTGCCCCAACCTCAAAATAACATCCTCAAACCAAATCTGTCAATGTCAAAAGCAATGGAGACAGGAGGGATGGATGCTAGGTAAACAGCTCACCCTTGTCCCTAACAAAGAATGAGGGCGCAAGGTAGCACAAAAGCCTCTAGTTCTGGTTAACACCCAAATGGAGGCTGGGATGCTTTTGGGGAAGAGTGAAGATGAGCAGAAAAAATTTACTCTTGGGTCTGGAGCGACTAGACACATGTATTGATGGCCAGCGATAAGTTTTGGAGCTTTCCGGTAACCCCCACACAAGCAAGACCACAACTAATTGGTCCCCCAGTTTCTCACAACCCCACACCACATCTCCTTGGAGTTCTGAAACACTGCGTGGTTATTGATTAGCCATTAGTGATTCCCTCTGTCCCTGCATGTGTATTTCCTCTTCTTGTTTAGGATAGCAGCCTCCAAATGACTGGAAATGGGGCTGAGCAGGTGCAGATCGGAAGAAAAAACATTCTTCTTAATGTGAGAAATTAATTTGTGGCCTAATTGCCTCAAACTCCAAATGAAAAAAAAATCCATTCTACCAGCATTCAAAATATAACACAGGCTTTATCTGAATAAAAAAATCATAATAATCTATCTGGGGGAGAATAAAAGGACTTAGGTTGCTAAAATGTCAGTCTTACCATATTGTTAAGAAAAAGCGAGTTTAATTATATCCAAATCTGCATAGAATCATTTCTGAGTGGTATGCGAAGGAGCCTAAAGGTCTAAGATTGCAGGCTTCACAAGATACGTTCAACAGAGGCAATGGGAAAGAGAGGAGCATATAGTGGGAAGGGGGCAGGGAGACAGGCTCCTGGCCTGCAGTTCCATCACATTACAGACACTGCCAGAGTGGAAATGCTCTGAAATTGCCTTGTGAATCTATGAGAATGTCACAAAAAAGTGAGTCTGTACTGTTTTCCCCAAAGTACTCCTCACCCTCTAGAATATAGCTTCCCTGGCTAAGTGCGTGCTCACGTTCCATAGTTGTGCCAAGACCCAAGAGTCTCCACTTTAAAAGATGAAAGATTTGGCCAGGAAATGGAGGTGCACACCTTTAATCCCAGCACTCAGGAGGCAGAGGCAGGAGAATCTCTGTGAGTTTGAGGCCAGCCTGATCTACAGAGTGAGTTCCAGGACAGCCAGGGCTGTTACACAGAGAAACTGCCTCAGAAAAACAAAATGAATAAATAAATAAAAAGAGGAAAGATTTGGTGTAGTGCGCAGTTACAGAGGGTGTCGGTCTATGGCTAGTTGTCTTCCCTGCCGTGGGTCCTCTGAGGAGGTAGATTGTCATGGCAAGGAGCATGTGGCGGAGCAACGCTGCTCACCTCATGGTGGTCAGGAAGCAGAGAAAGGAAAAATGTCAGGGTCCCAGTGTCTTCTTCAAGAGTGTACCCCCAATGACCCAACTTCCTCCCAATAGACTACCTTTCCTAAGGTTCCACCAACTCCCGCTAGTACTATGGGTTGGGGACCCAAACAACCATCAGCCTCCGTGCTTTTGTATTTACACCCCATGAAGGAGTCACAGGGAAACGACCTGGAATTTTCCACTTCGTTGATGCCAAAATAGAGCTAAGGGAAAGGTCTCATCTGCAGTGATCCAATGGGCCACTGGTGACTCCGAATTTTACAAGATGGAGCAAAGTCGCTTTCCTAAAGTCAAGCTCCTAAACAATTAAAAAGACAGTTCAGAGTCCTTGGGAAATTTGTCTAGAATTACCTATCTTCTCATTTCTTAGTCCTCCACACTAAAGGTGTGTGTGTGTGTGTGTGTGTGTGTGTGTGTGTGTGTGTGTGTGTGTGTGCAGGCTGGGTGTAATTATTCAGCCACAAATAAGACTGTACTTCCGGGTTCTAGAGCCATGCATGTGCAGGTAAGCTCTCAGGCAATTGCCTGAATGTTAAAGTCCCCACACCTCCCACCCCCCACCCCTCGATGACTCACGTGTGCTCATGCACGGGCTCCATCCATGTATGACTCAGCTAAACCCTTGCGGACATGCGTGAGCCCCTCATCTGCGTCATCAGCGTATGACGTAGTCACACCTCCCTGCGCGCATGCGCTAGGCAGCTTTTAAAAAGCTGGAGTCGTCATCTTCCTCTCTCTCTGCACACTGATCCCTCAAGCCTGTATGCACCCCCTCTAATAAACACCTAAGCGGGCTTGTTTGTGTGTTCTGTTTCCTTCTCGCTTGCGCCAGGTAATTTCACCGGGGAGACGGCTCCTTGGTTAAATGTCTGCCATGCAGGCATGAGGAGTAGAGCCCAGAGCCCTATAAACCCGTGTCTATGCCATTTAAGTGTGTGACCCATCTTTAACTCCAGCCCTAAATTTGTCCACCAGAGATCCCCAGAGCAAACTAACACACTAGGCATGTCAGTAATTTCTGCATTTAATTGAGAGATTCTATGCCATGAATAAGGTGGGAGAGCAACCGAGATTGATTTCTGACATCAACCTCCCTCCGTCCTCCACATGCTTGTGCGTACACATTCACACACACAGACTCATAAAAAACGTGTATTATACATGCAGGCACCCATACACAGTTGCACGCACATATTCAAAACATGCTTTCGCGCACACATGCACGCCATGACAAAAAAAAAAAGTAAAAATAAGAAAGGAAAGAAAATGTCAAGTCTCTGAACACATGGAAGCCCGGCAGGCATACCAGCTTCCAGGAGCTGTTGCAAGGGAGCATGTCTGTCACAAAGTGTCCCTGTCAAGGGCACATGTTAGCAGAGCAATTGCTCTGCCCGAGGGCCTATAAACAGATGTTGTGAGGGAAGAATGAGACAAGTCAGAAGACTAATCAATCTATGAAGACAAAAGGATGCATCTCAGAGAGGACCCTGCTGGCCCACAGCTGGCTGCAGAAGTTCTCAATCCCTGCTCCAGGCTGCTCTGCTTGAGCCTCGCGAATGATTCCTGCCTTGTCTCAAACAGTCGCCCAGCAATAACCTGCCTAACTCCCTTTGCACATGTGCCTGCCTGTTCTCTTCCTGTTCCCCTTTCTTTTTCTTTCCCGTCTATACAGAGCAGACTGCGTGAGAGACTCAGTTCTTGCACTGTAGGCCTTCTCATACTTGGGCTGAGGGTTCTGAAATCTTCGGATTCATCAAGAAAGAGCTGGGGGATAGGGAAGGGGTGATGACTCCGACGGTAAAGTGCTTCCATTAGAGCATAGGAAACTGAGTGTGACCACCAGAACCCACATGTAAAAGCTGGGCTGACACTGTACCAGAGAGAGGAAGACAAGAGGATCCCTGAAGGTTGCTGGAAAGTCAGTCTGAATGAATTGGTGAGCTGCAGTTTCAATGTTTAGACCCTGTCTCAAGAAATAAGATAGAGAATGATTGGAGAACACACATACACACACAGACACACACACACACACACACACACACACACTGATTTGCACTGCCCATATACCTACCCACAAACGAACTAATGAACTAGGGGAAAACACACCAGACAATAGAAATAGGCAGTAAACTGAAACTAAAGCTTTAGTTCCATGAAGAATTCGAGTGCTGATCTAAGTCGGAGAGACACACAAATACCCCAGGTGAAGTCCATTTTCTCCAAGGCCAATGTTTAGGACTCTGAGGCATCAGAGAAGTCCACCTGGCTCTCAGATCAGTCTGCAAGAACCTCGGAAGAGACTCCCTAAGTCAGGGCACCGTGAAGACAATACAAAGACAGCTAGTGAATCCGAGATTGTACACTGTGGAACGAAACCTAAATAAGCTGGGGACGTCAAGATGGTTCCAAGCCTGACAACCTAAGTTCTATCCCTGGAGCCCACATGATGGAGGGAGAGAACTGACTCTACAACTTGTCCTCTGACCTCTACACATATGCTGTGGCACACACATCACACACACATACCACACACATAATAAATAAGGAAATGTAACTTTGAAATGTAAACAACTGTATATGGTGTAGTGTGGTTTCAGTTACTCGTGGTCAATCCTGATTCGAAAATATTAGTTGAAAGAACCGATAATTCCAGAAGCAAAAATTATCCTAAGGGGGGCTTGGAAGGCTTTGAGGGGTGGGTTGTTGTTTGCTTGTTGAAACAGGTCTCATATAGTCCAGGTTGGCCTCAAACTTGCTATGTGGCAGAGGATGGCTTTGAACTCCTGATTCTGCAGTCTCCCCTTCCCAGGTGCTAGAATTACAGACATGAGTCACCACATCCAGTTCACGTAGTGCCAAGAATGGACAGGGTTTTGTGCACACTAAGCAAGTGTCCAGCCAACTAACGCCACACACCTCCAGACTAATCCAACTGTAAATCATGCACCTTATTTAGTTTTGTGATGAAATTCTACACCTTTCCACTCATGCTTGGGACATGAAGCGACTTTTGTCTAGGGAATGCAGCCTGTATACACTACTCTCTCATTGGTTACTTAGAACCATCTTGGAGATCAGACAATTGTCTAGTATACTTGTGTCAAATTGATCCTTATCCTACTCAATAATGACTCCAAAGTGTGAGAATGATAATGCCGCCATTTGTTGTAAGTGTATTGTTACAATCGTTCTATTTGAAACTCGATCATAAGTATGTTTTTCCAAGGGGAAAAAAACATTATCTCTATAGACTGTGGTACAAGCTATAGGTTCGTGCTTCCATTGCGGATCTCAGTATTTATTCCACACAGATAAGAGGGGATACTGTGTAGGGTTAACTTAAACAACAGGAAACCCATGGCGGGGTTCTTAGAGTAACTTCCAGTATTCCGTCATTAAGGCAAGGACGGAAGCCCTTAATCAGATGTGACAAAGCACAGCCTTTGCCTGGTCCTGGACAGTCCATTTTCTCCTCTCTGCCAATCTCTACGTGGTAGGTTGTGTTCTTGTTCTGTGCTATTCTGTGCTGGAATGGTTGCTTCCTGGTGTCGCCGTGCTTACTATTCATTTCCAGAAACTGCCTCTTTCTGTCAGCTTTTTTCAATAGTCTTCGCCTAGAACACTTAAGGAAGAGCAAGTGCCTGCCTTTGAGCCGGTCCTTCTCTGTGAATCATCTCAGGGCTGGGCGGTCATTTTGTTCACATTCACATCCCCTCCCCTTCTCTTCCTCTCACCCCACCATCTCCCTCCGCCTTGTAATACCGTGTCCCCCAGAGTACTAAAGGAGGACTGGGAACTTACCATTCTGCTGCTCTTGCCAGGAAGTGATTTTTAAATCCAAATAGAAATTGATTCCCTCCCCACACAGCAGAAACACTGCCAGTCTGAAGCCTTTGACACGCCCCGCCTGCCAACAACAGCCCTGGGACTGGTGACTTGAGGGGTTCACACCCCCCATCGTGTTAGAACAAATGTGTCAGATCTTCTCCTGCCCTCGATAAGCCCCTTTGCACCCTGACCCTGATAAAACAGTGTAATTACATCAGAGACTAAATTAAGACCAGGAACATCTCAAGGACACATGATCTTAGATCACGAATCATTTTATTTTCTTTCTGTGTCAAATGCCCCTTTGACTTTTTAGGTTGGTGGAGAAGCTCAGCCAACCGAACATTCTATCCTGACTCTGTTCAGATCTACATATGACACCTAGATCTGAACCACCTGACTTGCTCCCCGGGTAGCATGTCTGGACCCTGGATCAAAGGAACAGGACAGTCCCACGTACAAATCTAAAACAGTTGTCTGTGTGAGTCAACAAGCAGAATTTGTTCTTGGCTAAAACAGAGGGCTGCTGGATATTTTTTTCTTGATGCTGTAATTTTATTTTTTTTTTCTCCTACCCATTTCCCACTATTCTCACTTCTCTTTACCTAGAACAGCTGATATGTGAACTATGGCCATTAAGGAGAGAGTTGTAGGCAATACTCAAGCTATTTTTTTAAGAACAGAATGAAGGTTTTTATTTTAACACCAGTTAGTTTTTGTACGTGGAAGATACTTCTCATATTCAGTGGAATTTGACAGTAAGTCCCGTTGCCCATTGGCACCTTCATCGCTCATGTAAACAGAGGACACTAACACAACAGACCCCCTCCATTGATTTGCCTTCCTGCCTTGCCGTGACCTTTTTCAGTAGCCCTTTTTCCAATATTCCTGCTGAGGACCAATGAAAAGTGACTTCATTCCCTCAGCTGCAGGTGATTGGACCAAGAATGGCCACTTGATCCAAGCAAGATTAATCAGATGCTGTCGCTAAGACATGATCACTGGAACTGAAATTCTCGCTGGCCTCCTTCACTACTAAAACTGGAATGTGGTCTGAACTGTGTACACTGTGATGAGTCCAAAGGACCAAGAGAGAGAAAAGCCATGGCAAGGATCCAGAGAGGGGAGAAAATGAAAATACAGATACAAGATGAATGTGGCTGTGCACACTTATAATCTCAGAACTCAGGAGGCAGAAGCAGGAAGTGTACAAGCTTAAGGCTAACCTGAGTGACATAGCGAGACTCTGTCTCCAGAATGGTTCACAAGAGAGAAAAGGATGGAAGGAGGAGATAGAGCATGGCTGAAGGGAGGGGCACGGAGAAGAAAGAGGAAGCTTCCTATCTGAGGGTGTTCCCCGACCTGAGACCCAGGAGTCATTCTGCCATTGTGCTCTTAGAGAGACACCTGGTTCTTCTGATGACTTTCTCTTCTCTGCTTAAGCCAACTCGAATAGTGCTGTGATTTGAGCATGGCACTAAGTTCCAAAGTTCCTAAGTTGGAAACTCAATTCCCAGAGTTGGGATATGAGACAGCTAAGTGTTAGGCTGCGAGGACTCAGCCTTCAGTAATGGATGTCTGCTGCTGTCACAGGAATGTATTAATTGTCACGTGAGTGGGCACCTTCCATCTCTCTCATATGCACCCATGTTGCCCTTCTGCTTCCATCATAGGGCAGATCCTTATCCAGATATATGTTCTTTGCTCTAGGACTTAGTCTTTAGAACCGTGATAAACAAACCTGGGTTCTTTATAAATTGCTTCATCTCAGATACCCCGTTATAGCCACACAAAGCAGACTAAAATAGATGGGTTTTGTTCCTTAAAAACAAAAACAAGGATCTTGAGACAATGTCTCTCACATTCTCCACTTACTCACTGTTACGGCTTGAATCCGAGATGTCACTCATAGACATCTGTTCTGAGTGGACCCCAGTACTATTTTGAAGGATATGCAATCTTTCGAAGGTAGAATCTGACTAGCGGAAGTAGGTCATTAGGGGCAGGTCTTCAAAGATTATAATAACCATCCCTCGTTGTGGCCTGTGTTCTCTGCTCCCTGGTCCACACCATGTGAACAACCACTAACTGATGGCACCGCCACACCTTTCCCACTATAATGAACTGAGTCCTCTCTCAAATCAAGAGCCAAATTAAGCCTCTCCTCCCTTCTGCTGACTCTGTTAGTTATGATGTCACAGCACAAGACAAGTGACTAGCATAGCCACAGTTAAAGCTGTTACCTCTGCACCAGACGTTACCATGGAAGCCACCACAGTGAAAACAGGGAGCCCAGAGTCAGCGCCCTATGGAGAGCAGATTCAAACCCCAAAAGTACATCATTCTAACTTGTAGGGACATCAGTTAGCCAGATAGTGTTCTGGTAAATGTCCTTCAATCAGTTGTCCTAGGGAGACTGAGCCCCCCTCCCCAAGCATTTGGCAGTTTCTGTGGCATAAATAGTTCTCTTGCTTTCAACATGAGAGAACAGAACTGAGTTTGGGAAAGATGCCCATAGCTGGCTTGTTAGAGCTAGGACAGCAACCATCCAGCCTGTATCTTTTGGACTTGTAAGGGCCTCCCCACTCCCTTTCGTGACTTCATTCTCATTATCTCACTATTGAATTAAATTCTTGGAGTATGTATGAATTACTTTCTGTTGCTATGATAAAACACCATGACCAAAAGCAACTTACAGAAGAAAGAGTATGTTTTGGTTTATGGCTGCAGAGGATTAGACCACAATGGCAGTGAAGGCCTGGCAACAAAAGCAAGAAGATGACTGATCATATTTCCACCCCACCCAGGAATCAGAGCGAGGAGGAAGTAGGTCACGCCTATAAAGCTTCAAGGTCCACCTGCCAGTGTAATACTTCCTCCAGTAAGGGCTGCAACTCCTGAAGGTTCCTAAACACTGCCACCAACTGGGGACCAAGCACTTAAATGCTTGAGCCAATGGGAGACATTTCTCATTCAAACCACAACTGAGTATTAATAGTTCTGTCTTTTATTCTTAACCAGTTTAAATTTCTTGGAGAAAAGGCATAGTATAGTTGCTTTCTTTAAATACAGCCTTGAACTGGTGAGATGGCTCAGTCAGTCATAAGGGTACCTGCCACCAAACCTGACGACCTGAGTTCCACCCTCAGGACACACATGTTAGAAGGAGAGAAGTGACGCCACACAATGCCCTCTAGTCTCCACATGTATGTCCAAGCTGAAGAGTTCTCCAGCTCATTGCAGACAAGCAGCAGAAGAGGGAAACAGTGGAGAAACACAAAAAGAGGACCAGGGCGAGACACAGCTCCAGGCATCAGCCCCAAGTAACCTTCAGCTGAGCCACATCTTGCAAACTTTCTATCTCCTTCCAAAACCTGACATGGGAGGTATTCAAAATGCATCCAAAACACAAGCCTGCGGGGGTATTTTATAACTGCATTTTAAAGGCTTTTTTGAAAAAATTTGTACATGTTTGTGGAGTGTGACATGATATTTCAGTATACAAATACAATATGTAGTGATGGTCAGATAAGGTTATTAGTACATCCCCTCACCACAAACACTTACCACTTCTTCATGTTGTACACACTCAAAAACCCCTCTACTAGCTCCTTCAAATATTCGCTGAACCTTTGATATAATTCCCTACTATGCTATAGAATCCCTTCTGCCCAGCTGTACCCTCTTCCTCCCTACTAGCCGCTCTTCCTCCCAGCCCCTCCTCGTCACTATTCTCCATCCTCCTGTGAAATCGCCTTCTTAAAGATTCTATATGTAAGTGAGAGCATGTGGGGTTTGGGGATTTTTTGGCTTTCCGAGCCTGGCTTATCCCACTTAGCACAATACCCTCCAGAAATCTGAGCCACTGGTTTCTTTAAGAGAAATCTCACCCAAAAGTCCGAAAACAAAATTTAAAAATAGAGTTGTCCCTTGACGGTTTCGTTTTAGGTCTTTTTTTTTTTCAGCTTTTCAGACCTCTAAAGAACATTTTAAGTGAGAACTTGGATCTGGTTGGATTGCAGTGAGGGACCAAGAGCCTTACCCTGACTCGGTTTTGATCCTGCGCTGGGCGGTGAGGACTTAACACTGGTCTGCAAAATCCTAAGTCTTGGTGAGCAGAGTTTGAAAGCTGTTACTCACCAAAAGTATTGGAGAGCTAGGGGCAAGGAAAGCAAAGAGGATCTCCCATAGCTACTCAGGGCAGGAAAGAGAGGGGAAGACCCGAGCCCGCCTTACACATGCTTTGAGACTCAAATTCGCTAGGACAGATTGGATGTGGGAGTCACAAGAGAGAACAAAGGTATCTCTGGTTTCCAAGTTTAGATGATGAAGAAGATTAAAGTTGCCGCCCATAGAAAGGGTTCTCATGAAAAGAAGGAAGTGCTCTACCTGGTTGGAAGCATTCTGTGTATTTCGTTTGCTCTAGTTTAGCCCGTCTCTCTTTGCAGCATCCTAAAAGTGTGTGTCCATCCTGGAGAGAGGAGGTCACCTCTCAGAGGGAAACTAGGACCAAACAATGGCCCTGTCATTCCTCATCAGTGCGCAGCCAGGAGGCACAGAACACAAAAGTCCATGCCAGTTGCAAGGGAGTAAGACCCTAGGGCTATGAGGTCTACTTACCCCATCGTCATAGGCAAATGGTAAAGCTCGTTCTTCCAAATAAAAAGGATTTCTCTCTGCGAGCTAAGCACATCTTGAGACATGGGCTGGCAGTATCGTGATCGGGCTGAGCACCATTAGAGCAGAGAGTTAGTGGATATTGACTGAGGGCCTGCTGCATCGGGGTAAGCCTAGAGAAGTAAAATCTCTGGCTCCTCTTAGCAGGCACCATGTGTTCTCCTGAATGAGTCCATTTGTTTATCTCTGAGTGGCCCACACAGACAGTGACTTCAGGCAGCCATGACCGGGGACTCTGTGCTCCATGACCCAAGCTGGATACACTTGGCTGCCACAGTTCCAAAGTTGCTCCAGGAAGTCCTTCTGGTGCCAATCTTCTTTCTCCCTCTGTTTGTCACTGGATCACTAGGGAAGGCAGATGGTGCCCTGCAAACACATCTATAAACCAGGCAAATGTGACTTGTGTTGATAATGGAAAGCCGACATCGGGCACGGCATCACCAGGGACCACTCAGTGGATGGTAGCAGGGAGGAAAGCAAACTTCTGCTCAACCCAGAGGAAACCTCAGTGGCTGAGTACAGTCCACAGCCTCTGTATCCCTTCCCCTCAGCATCAGCTGTACCCCAGTTTCCACATCTTTCAAAGGGGAATATGATGACTCTCTTCTAAGCCTGAATACAAGCATAAAGAGAGCAGCATGTGGGTATGTCAATGTATACCCAATGAGTATGGACTGACTTTAGATCCCCTTGTCCAGGATTAAGAGGTATCCCATCACATGACTTTTCACCTAGAATTTCAGCACCCTGGTCAGTTACAATGGGGTCCAGTATGGGTTGGGGAGAGATTTTTCTGCTGTTCCTGTTGGGTTTGGTTTTGATTTTGTGGGACAGGGTGGCACTATATAGCCTTGGCTGGCCTGGAACTTGCTGTGTAGACCAGGCTGGTCACAAACTCACAGAGATCCACCTGCCTCCGCCTCTGAGTGCTGGGATTCGAGGTGCATGTCACCACACCCTGCTGGAGGAGACTATTTTACTCACGCTAAAGTTACTTTCATGGCTCAGTCGGAAGTAGGGAGCCTAACATCCTCATTGCTCATGCTCTCTCCCGGCATCCATAGGTACCTTTCCATCTGAAATATCACGCTGTGTGGTGAGGAATTCTAATGCACAAACAGTATCCACTGTGGCAACTCTCCCAGAGGCCGCAGGAGGGGGACACTGAACAGGCTACATGGACTCTTGGACCCAGAGTTTCCTTTCTCTCTGCCTCTGGGGTTATCTAAAGGACTGGAAGATCTTTAAACTGCTCCATGTTGTTTGACCATGCATGACGCCAGACCTGCTCCAGAGAACACACCCTGCCAAGCGGGGTGCTGCGTACCCAAACACGATCTTTTTAATCTTCTCTCTCCATTTCCACTGTATTTCCTAACCAAGAAATGCACAGTCCCAAGAGAAAAACCAGCTTCCCTTCCTCTCTCTCTCCCTCTCTATCGGTCTCCACCCCCATCTCCCTCAGACCCTTTCCCTCTCCCTCTCTATCGGTCTCCACCCCCCACCTCCCTCAGACTCCTTCTTACCCTCCCTTCCCTCTCCTCTCTCCCCACCCCCTCCAGCTTTTATCATTTTAAGCTGCACGCGTGCCATTCTTCAGGGGATTAAAGTCAAATTTAGTCTTCTGCAATTGTGATTACCTACCCCTTGGCTTATGAGATGCATTTGCCTGCATTTGTAATGCATCAATAACTTCCACTCTCCTCCTCTGGAAAACAATGCATTATATGAAATAGCCTGTGTCTAGCCTTGTATTGAAACAGACGATAAATTAGGACTTCCAGTTCTTGGTTTTTTGTTTTTTTTTTTTTTTACTGATCCCTAGACCTGCCAGTTACATGCCTGTCCGCCCCACTGAACATTCTCTCTGAAGCTGAGGATGCACAAAGCCCTTGTTCACCGGCCCTCCTGTCTCCATCACTGCTGCCGGCTGTCAGCTTCACACCACCAAGCAGATTGTAATTGGCAGGATGAGGTGCAGAAATAGGCAATGCTTTGAATATGCGGTTTTCAGCACACACAATCCCCCACACAGACACACACATACACATGCTCCCCCCACTCTTTTTTAAAACATACACACACACACACTCAGAGTCTGTCTTACAACATTTTACAAACTTAGGGACTTGGCATGGGAAGATTCTGGTCTGAATCACAAGGGTCCTCCTGATCCTCCAGCCCATGGGTTAGAAGCTGAGAAAGGAAACACAGTACAATCGACTGGCAATGCCAGCCTGACCCACAGCAGGCCCTGCTTAGTCCTAGATAGATGATGTGACTTTGCAGGTATACCCTGCTGGGAATGGGTCCTGAGACCTGAGATCAGCCAAGTGTCCCAAGGGTCAACATTGTCCTGCCAGGATCTGTGGACAGTCCTAGAGGGAATGGCAGAACCCTGGGAGGAGGAATCTAGCTGACAGAATCTCGTCAGAGGAATGAAAAATCCACCATCAATCCGGCTGCCCCGTCATTTTTCTTGTTTAGAGACAAAGTCACTTGTATTCAGGCTGTTCTCAAACTCGTTATGTGCAGAGGAGGACTTTACACTTCTGACCCTCTTGCTTCCACCTCCCTTCCGAGTGCTGGCTTAAGCCTGCGCCACCAGGTCTGGTTTCTGCAGAGCTGGGATCAAACTGAGGACTTGGAGGATGCTAGGCAAGCACTCTACCAGCTGAGCCATACCCTCAGTCCATCACTGCCCAATGACTAAATCACCCAGCAGGGTTTCTCATCATTGCTACTACTAACATTTTTACCAGGTATCTCTTTGCTGTGAAGGCATCCTGTACATTTGTAGGATGGTCCCCCCAGCATCCCTGGCCTCTGCCTACCAGATGCCCAGTAGCATCTCCCTCAAGTTATGAGAATCAAAACTTATCTCCAAGGGACTGGAGAGATGGCTCCACAGTTAAGAGTACTTTCTGCTCTTCCAGAGGACCCAAGTTCACTCCCAGTACCCACATCAGAAGGCTCACAGCCTTCTTGTAACTCCAGCTTCAGGGGATCTGATGCTTCTGGCCTCCACAGACACTAGCACTCATGTTCATAAACCCACATGCAGTCACGTACATAGTTTCATGTAATTAAAAAAATAATAAACATTTTAATTAAAAAATATCTTCAGACACTATGGAACAGCCCTTGCAGGGCACAACTGCCCCACGATAGCAGAGATATATCTAGTCTCAATCAGTACACAGTTACAGCACTTCAGAACCAGTAAGGACAGAGAGTTCAATTCATCCAAGGGCTGGAAATCCAAGATCAAGACGGTGGCAGGTCTGGTTTACTCTGAGGCCTTTCCTGGCTTGCAGATGGCTACCCTCTTGGTGTTTCTTTGTGTGCCCCTTCTCTGATTCGGGTGCACCATTGTGTCTCGCCCCTTTCCTTGAAAGGACACTAATCTCACTACATCGATTCTCCCCCCAATGGCATTGCTTTAACTAACCTCTGTACAGACTTCTCTGCATACACAAGCCCATTTGGACATATCAGGGGTTGGGAAGTAAACCGACAAACTGGGGGGAGGGGAGGGTAACACAACTTAGCCCATCACAGAGAGGGAAGACAAAAAGGCAGAAGGAGGGATTTGGTCATGGAGCGGTCACACTCCTCTCAGGCCCGCAGCACTGTGAAGAATCGGTAGCTTGTGACGGACTCTGGCAGCCTGTCCCTTATTTGGAGGGCTGGTGGCAGGCATAGATCTTGTAAAGGAATATTCCAGGCAAGTCAAAAGTGACACAGTCTATCTTTCAAAAAGACTGACTATAAAAATTCATCTCTTGGGGCTTACTGGGAAACCGCACTTTCTAAACTGGGGTCGCGTGACTGTTTTAGACTAAAATCCAAGCATCCTCATAGTTGTTAGAATTAAAAACAGTAATTTTCACATCAGGCAGACAGGGCCTCTGACCCCTCGTCTTGTGTGAACGTTAAGAGTTTAAACATAACTAGCAAAGTGAGTTGATTTTTCCTCACCGTGAAGGAATTCTGAGCTACTGTCTGATTTAAATCCTCATCTTAGTCAAGTGTGGGGACACTTGGGGCTACCACACAAATCCACGTGGAAGACAGAATGGGCTGGGCTAAAAATGCACAGGGGACCTGAGGAAAGAACTCCCATGTACTGGCTTCAATCCCCACAGTTATGCTCGTCTGGCTTCTATTGAGTTTGAATGCCAAAGCGGTCTTCTTGACCAGTGCCTTGGGTGGTAGGGAGTCTACTCTTTGGCCTTGGATTTGGCAGCAACTCTGAAAATCTAGGGTATACAGTCAAGAGAAGGTCACCAGGTCATCCGTCCTTTGCAGACAAAACAGGTCAAACCCGAAGCCCACGCAGGAGACAGGGTTCTCTGAAGCAGACTTTGTCTCTGTCTTAAGGAACAGAATGGTGGCAAGTTAGATCATGCCGTTCAACACGGTGTTTGTGGACCTCCTCACGGCTGTCTTAAGATGGTTATGGACAGTCTGAGGGACACTGTTGTCCACAGACCACCACATGGAGAAATTGCCAAGCTTCAAAAAGCTCACAACCCAAATACAAACTCAGGAGATTAGAGGCTAGAGAGATGATAGAACACCCTATGTAATCCAGCACTGAAGACAGGTGAGTCCCTAGGGCTTGCTCCATAGCCGGTCTAGTCTAGGCTATGCTACAAGTTGGTAGGAGATTCCATTTCAAAGAAAAGGGGGCACCAGCTGAGGAATAACACCCACAGTCACCATCTTGTCTCCCCATGTATGTTCTCTCTGTCTCTCTACCTCCGTCTCTCTGTGTCTGTCTGTCTCTCTGTCTCTCTTTGTCTCTCCCTCTCTCTGTCTCTCTCTGTCTTTCTCTCTCTGTCTGTCTGTCTCTCTCATGCATACACACAAAGGCTTGAAAAATCCCAAGTCTGTTCTCATTTGGATTTCTAAGTCTGAAAATTCAAGATGTAAACTTCTCCTGCAGATGCTTGTCTTCACTGGGAAGACTCCTTAACACAAGGAAAAGGAGTATTTAAGAAGCAGACATAAAACTGTGGTCTCTGTCGATCACTGGCTCATGCAGAAAGTGTTTGCTTATTTTTAAATCCTTTCTATTTCTAGAATGTACAAAGCACTATGACGTGAAAGCCCTTCCTGGGGGTTGCCTAGCCAAAGGCACAAAAACCCTTCTTCCTGAGGAAGGAATGGGTCTCCAGCAGGACTCAGAATCCACACTCATAAACCTGGAACAGAGCAGCGAGGGTGTGTGTCTGAGCTGGTGGCAGTCACAAACGGTTGGCTCCAAGCTTGTGACAAGCAATTATAGAAACTGAACCACTTGGGCTAGAAAGATGGCTCGGCCGTTAGGGGCACGCGCTGCTCCTTCAGAGGATACATGTGCAGTTCCCAACACCCATGTCAGGTGGCTCTCAGCCGCTTGAGGGAGATTCAGTGAGGATACCAGCATTTGCGTGCATGTCCCCTGAAAATGCACACATGCATATACATAATTAGATAATAAATATTTTTTTTAAAAAAAAAGATAAGAAATTGAATTTTAAAACATGGATCACAGTCTGGTCTGATAGTCTTGCTTCTGCTAACACTGACAATAAAAAATGTGAGGGTTGAATCCTGTATATCTAATTATTTAATGTTACCATATTTTACAAACCTATGAGCTCACAATGGCCTGATAATGCCATTTTACTTTTACAGCCTTTCCCTAGATGTCAGAGAGGAACTGGTCTGCAGGAATGGGTTTAATAACAACAATAGTTGCTATAATTGTGTTGTTTATTGAACACGCATTCTGCTCTTACAACATGAATGCTTATTTCTCACGGCGGCTCTGTTTACAGAGCAGGGACTGCCATTGCTCTGATTTCACAGGTGAGGAAACTGAGGCACAAGGAAGAGGAATTGCTTTCCCAGTAATGTACAACTGACAGGTCACAGGGCTAAGATGAGAATACAAGCACCTTGGCCCAAGTCCTTGCTAGCAATCACCTCTAGCAATCGCCATAGACTCTGCCTTAAAACCTAAAACAAGCCAATTCTTATGTAAGCAATAAAGTGTTTGGAGGAGCAAAAAGCATAGAATAATTAAGCCTGAGAAACAAAGTCCCTGCGGGGTGAGAAGGCTGAGAAGTATACAGAAGTCACTCAGGTCAGGTTTCCCAGTCTGAACACGCTGCACGCTCTTTACTAGTGAACGATCTCGGTGGGTGTGAAATCTGCTGTTGGGTGTGTTACACAATTTCTTCTTTGTTTAATAAAATTATTTTATTATTTTATGTATAAGGGTGTTTTGCCTACATGAATCATCTGTGTGCTGTATGTGTGCCTGGTGCCTGCAGCATCCAGAGAAGGTGTCAGATCCCCTGGGATTAGAATTACAGATGGTTGTGAGTTGCCATGTGGGTGCTGGGAATCAAGCCCAGGTCCTTTGGAAGAGCAGTCAGTACTCTTAACCACTGAGCTATCTCTCCAGCCCCACACAAATTAATATATATACACATACATGTATGTACTGAAGGAGTGGCTTAAGCCATCCAACAATGGTACCCAGGTCCTTGGAGAGGTTGAGCACCCCCTAGTGGGGTACACAGGGACAGTCATCCTCCAGCTAGAGTAAAACAGGGGCAGGTACAAAGTCCTCAAGATTCATCCTGCAGTCCAGAGTCTAAAGTTCTACCCTAAGTCTAAGATTCTGCCTTAAGTCACCTTTTAGAATTCTCAGGAAGGAAGAAGACCACATAACCTGAGATTTCGAACCAGCTCCTCCCTCTAATAAAGCAATGAGAAGCCGGCATTTATTAATTCACAGTGATTGAGAAAATTAAGGAATTCTGTGACTTATTCTTGGGATTTTCACTGGGTGTGGTTTATGTCTTAATCCAGTGTGGTAACACAGGACTACTCAAGGAACCAGGTGGACTAAAATATTGAACTACGATGGATAAGAAGTGGGTTTTTTTTTTTTAACTACTAGTTGACTAGAAACTGGCCAACCTATGTCCCGTCCCTACAGTTACCCCCTTCTTATCATATATTTGACATCAGTAAAGGCAACAGGCTTGAGGAATATCCAGCAGTGCTGTGGCCTACTGTGTGTGACTCTTCACAGCCCCTCACGGGAAGATGGCTTCTGAGATCCTATGGACCACTCTCAGCCAAGTGAGGAAGGCACTGGGAAGCTGCTCTGTCTCCTCTGATGCAGGTGGACTCGACTCTTGACAGTCCATCCCCTCCAAGAGGAAGCCCCCGACTGGAATCTACACCTGTGTCTACAACAGAGTTAAATGGCAACACCTCTGGAAATCCATGGAAAGCAACACAGAGATGAGTCCCCTTCTGTGTTGGTCTGTGTGCACAGGTTTTCTTTCAAAAGACCTCTTAGTGGGACCAGAGAGACGGCCGGTGGTTAAGAGCACTGACTACTGTTCCAGAAGACTGGGGTTCGATTCTCAGCACACACATGGCAGCTCACAACTGTCTTTAACTCCATTTTTAGGGGATCAAATGCTGTCTTCTGGCCTTCACAGTCACACTGCACACACATACACACAGGCATACCCATACACGTAAAATAAAAATAAAGAAATCTTTTTTAAATCCTCCTAGAAAAATGAAAGGATGTCTAGAAACACAGTTGCAAATGGGAGCTAGTGAATACCGTGGGGCTAGAAGGGTATCAAGAGCCATGCTACTGATGTCAAGAAGAAATCTAAATCAAAGTTTTTCATGGAGGAGCAGTAGCTGAATAATCTGCCATCATATAAGTGGCCAAGCGTTACTAGGACAATGATTGCTAGCTATGATACCTAATTTAGAACAGTGACTCTCAATGTATTTCTGAGTGGTCTTCAGATGGTCATGCCAGACCCTACCCAGGACCAATTACATGAGAACTTCTGTATCCGTATTTTTTAAAAGATCTTCAAGTGGTTCCAAAGAGTGCCTTGGGTCAGAAACTGTTGCCTTGGTTAACAGAATGTGGTTACCTAAAGAGCTACTTTAAAAATACTACTTTTAAAGTAATTTGACTTTTTCTTTTTTACCTCAAGCACCAGAAGAGTCCTGTGGATCTGGCAACATTTCCAAACTGCTGCTAATGTTCAGGGCATGGAATTAGACACGACTCTTGAACATCAGACGCATCTCCCCAGACAGAAGCTTAAATGTAGACTTCTGAGAATGAGGTCTGGGCAAACAACAGTCAGAGCTAGGTTGACCTCAGCTGGACAAGCAGTGCTGCAGGGAGAAGAAAGATGAGCATACAGGCTCATTTCTGCATCCATGCAAATGCTGACCAAGTGCAAAGTAACTGTGCTAGGCGCTGGAGACTCTGGGGAAAAAAAAGGTGACCGAGGTCTCCGTAGGAACTGCTAGTCTAGTGGAGTGAAAAAAAAGAGAGAGAGAGAGATGAAACTTTCCAGCCACGCAGTGTGACCAAGGATAACAGGCAGGGACATGGGAGGTCTAAGGACGAAGCACAGGATGACAGGCAGGGACTGCTGCAGTCATAGTTTCCAGGCTAATGGATAAGAATGAGGAAGAAAATGTCCAGTCTTGTGAAACCAAGTGACAGGTAGCACTGGAAAAGTAGACAGGAAGTTGATCGGGCGTCCGCTAAGGACATTGGACCTACCCTTCAAGGATGGGGGTTACAGATGGATTGCAAGGAGGGGACTGGCAAGGTTAGACTTGCATTTAGAACCTCACTCTAGTAACGTTTCCGACTGCTCAAAGTGTGGTCCACAGCACCACCAGCTTTGTCCCAGAACTTGTTCAAGATACAAATCTTAGGCTGCATCCCAAACACACCAAACCAAAAGCCATGTGTTTCTGTAGGCCAGGGGTGGGTATCAAGTGAATTTCTCAATCTTACGTTTGGAAACAAAGTATCTCACTGAGTCTAGAGGCCACCTATGGTCATCTAGACAAGCTGGTCAGTGAGCTACAGGAATCCACCTTCCCCGCCATCTCAGCCTCACCAGCACAGGGATTAGAGAGAGGCGCTGCCACACCTAGCCTTTACATAGGTGGTAGGGATCAGAACTCAGGTCCTTATAGTTGTGCAGTAGGCACTTTTCTCTTTCCCCAACCCCGAATCCACACTTTAAGCAAAGTGCCCAGATTCCACAGAACACTGAAATTAGAGACACATCACTGAAGAGGAAAGACTCTCCTTTGAAAGATGGGATGCTTTAGGAAGACCACTCACAAAGCAATAAGCCTTCTCATCAAACAGCATCCTAACAGTCGCCTATGGGCCACTCTCTCCACTTAGAGACTAAATATGCATCTAAAGTATCCAGGTTGGGCTGGAGAGATGGCTCAGAGGTTAAGAGCATTGCCTGCTCTTCCAAAGGTCCTGAGTTCAATTCCCAGCAACCACATGGTGGCTCACAACCATCTGTAATGGGGTCTGGTGCCCTCTTCTGGCCTGCAGGCATACACACAGACGGAATATTGTATGCATGATAAATAAATAAATAAATAAATAAATAAATAAATAAATAAATAAATAAATAAATAAACAAACAAATAAATAAACAAATAAATATCCAGGTAATGAGGGAACTAGCAAAACAATTCTTGTTGCAGACAGAACTGTGATGTGATAACCACAGGTCAGTGCACTAAAATATACAATGCTCTAGGTACATTCTGAGTGTGTCCCCCAAGGGCTCTTCTGTGGGAAGCTTGGTCCCCAGTGTACTGATGCAAGAGGTGACAAAACCTTTTAAAGGTGAGATCTGGCATAATTAGATCGCCAGGGACACTGCTCTAGGAAGAAACTAAGGTAGTTCTCTTAGGATGATGGTTAGTTCCCTGGAAGAAGGTTGTTATAAAAGTGCCATCCTGGCATGGTCGTGGTCTCTCCCTGGCTTCCTGTCTTACCACGTGATCTTTCCCTCGAATATATATTCAAGCCATGATACATTTGCCATAGTGTGCTCCCCATCAAGGGCCTTCACCAGAACCAGTAACATGCCATGTGAACATTCCTCCCCCTAAACTGAGCTCTTGTTAGGAAGTCCCAAGTCATGTGTCTTTTGTTATAGCAATGATAAACAGACTAATAAAATCTCTATTGTGGAACTGGAGGAAAAGTCCCTTGATCTAGTTTTTGGGTAATGAGATGCAGATTTTCCCCTCACTTACCTCAAAGCTCTTGAATCGGATGGGCACAGTTCTGATGGGGGCACTCAGAAAATCAGTTAAAATCAAGTGTGGACCTTGCAGTCTCTGGCAGCATGCACTGCGCGACCTGAAGAAGAGGGGAAGTGGCCATGACTTGGAGTGGTGTCTGGTGGAGAAGATCCCCTTTGACCACGGGTACCACTAACAACAGGACAACACAGAGACCTGGAGAACTCCCTTTTGTCCAGAAAATGCATGCCCTTCTCCCCAGAACAGAATCTGGTAGTGTTTGAAAGAGGGGGTGTGGTCTACTAGGTAAGAAGTGGGGGGCTAAAGGAACAAACAAGCAATCAGTCTATAAATAAGCACAAGAGTACCTCATGTTTAACAGTCAGTGTTATTGAATAGGGCTTACAAATTGGACTTGGGCTACATGAAAGCTATTTTAAGCCCATTTTGGGAATTTTCTATTTAAAGGAATCCTTTGTGGAGTGGATAATCATCTACTAATGAAGCTTTTGTTAAATCTAGAGTTCTACAAGGCTGAAGTTCCCAAACTGAAGGTGCCAGGAACATCACTGCCAAGATGTCTAACAGAATGCAGCTTGTCTGCATCTTGAAAACAGCATCCAGGGGTGGAGGAACCCATCCTTAAAAGCAATAGAGCCTGCAGTTGGGAAAATGGGTAGGTAGACAGGAAAAGAAAAAAGTCAGGTTGCCTTTGAGTCAAGGAATCTGTAAACCCAGGTAGCAAGTGGGAGCAGCAGAGAGGCTGGGAGAAGAGGACAGTGGTCTTGATGGACAGCATGAGGTGGGTCAAAAAGAAGCTGAGTGTCTTAGTTAGGGTTTCTGTTGCTGCTACAAAACACCATGACCATGAGGAGGGAAGGGTTTATATTTGGCTTACACTTCAACATTGCTGTTCATTACTGAAGGAAGTCAAGGACAGGAACTCAAATAGGGCAGGCTCCTGAAAGCAGGAGCTCCTGAAGAAGCCATGGAGGATTGTTGCTTACTGACTTGCTTCTCGTGGCTTGCTCAGTCTGCTTTCTTATAGAACCCAGGACCATCAGCCCAGGGATGGCACCACCCACCATGGTTTGGGTCCTCCCCTGTTGATCGCTAATTCAGAAAATGCCTGACAGCTGGATTGCTGGATTTCATGGAAGCATTTCCTCCCCTGAGGCTCCTTCATCTCTGATGACGCCAGCTTGTGACAGGTTGACACACAAAATCAGCCAGTAACTAGAGCCATAAAGACGCTCAGGTGAGAAAGGTGCTTGCTGCCAAGCAGGAGGGTCTGAGCTTGATTCCAAGAACCCATGTGGCAAGAGGAAACTGACTCTCATAATTTGTTCTCTGACCTCCATGAGTACATCGTGGTATGCATGCATACATGTACATATTAACACATACAGACATGCACATATACACACACTTATGTGTGTATGTATATATGTGTATGTATGCATAAATGTTAAAAAGAAATGGACTCAAAAGGGTGAGGAGCCAAAAGAATGGAGAGATATTGCTTGGATAATGACTAAATCTTTCTCTGGCCTATCTTTAAAGATCTCTAGTACTAAGATGCATCATGGATGGGAAAGGGGCTCATAAGGTCCTGTTCCTCCCTGAGGGAACTGTGGGTAGTTAATGGCTGCTTGTGCAGTGGAGGGTGGAGTTTCTTCAGCGGTATAGGTACTGGTAAATTGATGGTATTCACAGTGGGGGTGGGGGATGCAGGAGAAAGAGAAAGGGGGCTTATTGGAAGAACAGTTTTGGTAGGGGAAGGAAGAGGATGAAATAGGTTAGTGGGTGACAAAGACCAAAATCCAGGGCTAGCAAGATGTCTCAGATTTAAATTCAATCCCTAGGACTCACAGGGGAAAAAAAAGACAGATGTGGTGGCAGGCATCTGTAATCCCAGCACTCCTACTTCAAGATGGAAAGCAGAGACAGGAGAATTGCCCAGACGCTCATGAGCCAACTAGCCTCAATCTGCAGCACCACAAAAACAAGACGGACCCTCCCCCAAGAGGGTGGGAGGCAAGAACTGACTCCCCAAAGTTATCCTCTGACCCCCACATGTACACATTCATGACGATGACAATAAATAAGTGTTAAAGGACAAAAATTTATGATATGAATGTATAAGATAGTATAAGATATAAAATGAGTTTTAAAAAAATTCCGAGTGCTGGTAGCTGCAGTGTTTTTGCAATGCAAGTAATTCAATTACCTGTGGGGCATCTGTGAGTTCTTAACTAGCTAGAGAAGCATTCTAGTGGGAAGCGATGGAAGACACAAGTAATTTAGTGTTAATTGAATAATCCTGCATATCTTGACTCTCACTGCCAAAAGCAGACAGCCTCTCTGTGCTATGTTTCCTGGAATGCACTCCCAGAAAAGATGGAGTCCAGATGGGAAATTGAAAGATGGAGAAAGCTAGGTAATTTGGAAAGGGAGGTAGGAGAAGGCAATCAAAGCGAATCCAGAGGCAAAACTACTTAGACTGTTTCTAAGTGATCGAGTCATGGACTCCAAAATAAAAAGAGCTGTCAAGTGAGAGCCTGGCATGGAATCTCTAAGAAAGCGTACAGGGTGGGGAGATGGAGAGTGAGCAGGCAATAGTTCCCAGTTGTCATTTAGGATTATCACGCTTGGTCACAAAATAGAGTACACCCTCCTGATAGCCCAAGTCTGGATACCAAAGAAATTTGTATTCCTTCAACAAAGACTGAGTCTCCAGTACTATTTGGGATGGGGAGTTGAGAATTTCTCCTTTGCCTTAACAAAGAGTTTATATAGGGGCTAGGTGGGTGTCTTTAGCCAATAGAGTATTTGTAAGGACCTGAGTTCAATCCTAGGAACACATTTAAAAATGCATAGCCTGAGGCTGAAGAGATGGTTCAGCGGTTAAGAACACTTGCTGCTCTTCTAGAGAACTGGAGTTCATTCCTTAGCATCCACATGGCAGCTCACAACCATCTATAACTCTAGGCCCAGGAGATCTCTTCTGACCTCTACAGGCACCAAGTATACACGTGATGCACAGACATATGTGCAGATAAAGCACCCACACACAATGCTTTTTATTATTATTATTCCAGATGTGGAGGCACATACTTATAATCCCAGAGCTATGGAGAGAAGGTCAGCAGGATTCCTGGTGCTTCCTGGACAGCTAGTCTAACCAAACTGCTAAAATCCAAGACAATGAAACCCCCTGCTTCAAAGGAAATGTTTGGCTTCCCTAAAGATGAGAACTGACATTCTCTCTGGCCCCTCCGTGTGCATACAAACATTCATGTGTGTGCACAGACACATGTACACAATCATAAAAGTAAAAATTAAAGGGTTTGCAGGCATCAAAAGATGGGGAGAAAGTCAGAGTGGTGACACATGCCTGAGAAACTACCATCCAAAAGGCAGCCAGGCCATGAGTTTGGGTCCATCCTGAGCCACGCACACACAATGCCTTTTATTATTATTATTCCAGGTGTGGAGGCACATACTTATAATCCCAGAGCTATGGAGAGAAGGTCTTAAAATTTTAAAAATTAAATAGATGGAGAGAAATGATATAGTTTGATAAGTCAAATGAAATCTAAATATGCAAAGCAAGTCTCAATTTAAATAATCTGGAAAATTTAAAAATATTATATCTAAGAGATATTATTTAATATTACCATCACCCCCATAAGGTGATGAACACAGAGGCCTTTTCTGGGTGGTGTAGAATTTGCAGGATAGGGTAAACAGGAGTTTCCACATGGTTAGAGGTAAACCCTTCCTTTGTGCTGCCAACTTCACCCAGCCCTTTCCCCCATGAGGTCCCTCAGAAGGTCTTAGAAAAGTGAAAGATGCGAATACACCAGACCAGCGAATCCCCAAAGAAATCAGAGGATGGATGAGAAGCCCATAGATGAGCTTATGGAAGGGTCAGAAAGGGGTTAAGTGGAGTCGGGAGAAGTTCTATTTAGATTGCAACCAAGATCAGCACCAGTTATTTCACCAAAGCTTTTAAGAGTCCATGTAACTTAGCAACTGACCTATGTTTGGGTTTTGTTTTCCTTTTTTCTCCCATGTCAGTTTCTCAGTAGTAACTATCAGAGGTTAAAGAAAAATGCTTAGGGTTGTGTATTAACTGAATGATGGAAAGCAAAGAATTGAAATATGTCCTGTCCCAAATGTCACAGTGGTGACAAAACAGGACAATAAATAAAATATAAGCAAAAAAAAATGATCAATTCTAGGGATCATCAGAAAAACAAAATGAGGTTCCACACTATCAAAAATGGCCATAGGAGCCTGTCACAGACCAAGGTCCCTAGTGGGACCTTGTTTGAGAAGTTTCAGCGGTTTGAAAATGAGCATTAAACTAGATAGCCTAGTCTCCACAGACCCTCCCTTTGTATCCCACATTCCCTGAGCCAGTGCCCCACCCAGCACCAAAGGGGATAGGAAAGAATTTATGCTCTTTTACCTGACCCCAGACCCAATAAGAACCCCAGCTTTCCTCCCCAGTATATTCCACTCTTTCTCAGTGGAGGCTTCCATAGGCCAAAGCCAGGGGTTCTCCCAATTAAATATGAGCCCCTGGAATGGCAGTCACATCGTATTCTGCCAGTACATATCTTTGACCACTCCTGGTGGATGCCAGGGAGGTGAACAGCGGGCATTCAATTTAGCAGTAGCAGGGACAGCTCCCAGGTTTCTCCGTAGGCACTGGAAAGAGTATGCGGATCAGCACCACAAAGGCGGACAGCTCATAGCGGGACCCGTCTTTGCAGTCTGCACAGACACAGTTCACAGGGCCTTGGAACCAGGCAGGAGTAGAGCGCTTTCATACTTTGCCCAGCCCCTCCCAGGACGTCCACGTAACTTCATTTTAGAGAGATAGGCGCCTGAGCATGTGTAGTAGTCTGTGCTTCTTTAGACCTCCATGAGACCACCATATATATATATATATGGTCTCAGGATAGCTACCTCTGCTCCAGCTGTTGCATCCACACTCAAGAAAGACAAAGCAGCAGTAACTTCGTAACATTGCCGACTCTATTAGGAGCACAGGCCTCCCTTGAAAACCCCAATTAGATCTCGCTAGCTAGGGCTGTCAGATGACTACTTTAGCTATGAAAGAGGCTGGAAGTGAATCTAGATTTTCTAGCCTTTGTCATTAGAGGAACAGAAGGAGGGCGGGAGAGATTGGCTCGGTGCTGCTCTTTCAGAAGATGTGGGTTCCATTCCTAGCATCCACATGGTAGTTCACAACCATCTGTAACTCCAGTTCCAGGGAATCTGATACCTCTGTGGGCACCAAGCATACACGCAATGCAGAAATGCAGGCAAATCATTCATACATAAAACAAATAAATCCAATTTTAAAAATTTAATATATATTTTAAAAATAAAAGGAGAGTAACATAAACATATAATCTGTCCTTTATAGGCAAAACCCTCTGGCCTCCACACGCATGAGCACACACACACATGCACACACCCACCCACACGCATGAGCACACACACACATGCACACACCCACACACACACGCACACACCCACACACTTTCTCATTCTTTCCCCTCATCAGTCCAGCTTGTTTCCTGGACTTCCTCCGTGCTGCCTGGGGCCTCTGGGCCTGTCTTGGGTCTCAGGCTGTAAAGTGATTCTGGGTAAGGGAAATAATTGGTGGGATTCCTGCTAAGCTGAGAATCCCCAGGGTGGTGTGGGTGCAGAGTCTTGGCCCAGATGGAGCCATCCAGGGAAAAGCATGAGGAATGGCAGTCCTCTGAGGATAGAAAACGGATGCATTAAGGAAGGGGCATCCTTCAGGAAGTGATCCATCACCCATGACATTAAAATGTATCTGGGAAGAGCTGGAGGACAAGGACATACAAAAGGAGCTCCCTGGACAGTACCCAGAAAAATGAAACCGGATGAGCTCCTTCTGTCCTGTCTGGATCCCCTGTTTCTAGCCACAGTCTCGGAGAAGCCTCACGGGCTTGCCTAAGGCTGGAGATTCAAGCCTTAAGCCTGATAAGATTATCTCTTTGCTGCCTGACCTTTGCCCTCATAAGGAGCATCCATACAACCCACACTGCCTTATCTGTTGAATAACAAAATTCAGTCAGTCATTTAAGTTATTTATCTTGTCATCTGTGTTCCAAATCTTTAGCTCCCCATTTATAAGGATGTTTTTATTGGATTGATTAAAAAGACCAGATGTTTCTCCCTTCATTTTGGCAGGGGCTCCTGTCTCTGTCTGGTGATAACACCAGAGCCTTAGGATAGGGTTGAGCGGGAAATAAAATGCTCTAGGGCTGGAGAGGTGACTCAGTGGTTAAAAGTACTCGCTGCCTTTCTGGAGGACCCAAGTTAGTTCCTAGCATCCATGTCAGGAAGCTCACAATCCCCCTTAATCCCATCGCCAGGAGATCTAAGGCCCTCCTCTAGCCTCTGAGGGCCTATATACATGTCACACACACACACACACACACACACAGTGCCTGTTGTTTCTAAGTCATTGGATCTGAATTATTTTGTTAGCTGTTAGAACTGGCTATGAGAGTCCACACATTGCCTCTGTACTTTATGCAGGCTGGAGTGACAGAGAGGGGGCCAAACAGAGCCAGGTTTTTCCTGGATCCTCCATGTCTTCTCTCTCATGTATCACAGATCACCCCTGGGGACACTCTAACCCTCTGCATATCCAGAGTGTGTTGTCCATCTCCACCAGGCAGCCCTGGAGAAACCAAGTCCTGTGCCTGGGGCATGTGCAGGTCACCCACAGACACTGGAGTTGTTGTGACTGACACCACAACAGGCGTCCTGGTGGCCTTGCCAAAGTCTAGCCCTCAGTAGAGGAGATGAGACAGACGGCAGCATTAGGAGATGGGTGGCCGAGGAGCCTTTGAGGTCCTTCAATGATCAGACTGCCAGAATGAGAGGGTGGGTGAAGCCAGGCAACTGGGAGACGCCTGAGCTGAATCTGGAACCCTAACCTACTCACCCCAGGGCAGTCTTTATATCTGAATCACAAACATATACATCACAGTGGTGCACACATTGCCTTGAACTTCATTCCTTGGCCCCTAAGTCTAGGGCTGAGCCACCTTGTACAGGAGACTCAGAAAAGTAGGATTGTCTCCTGGAGGCACTCGTTGCTCAGGTGAATTCCACCTTCCTGGAAATGTAATACAGTCATTGTCTGGTTTGGGGCTATGATGTCACCAAGAATGAAACAAGGTCGGAGCAGGCTCAGGATGCAGAGATGACTGAGACTGAACCCTGGCTTTCTGGGACTGGTATGGCCCTTCAGAATTGTCCCAGAGAGAGACAAGGACACCTGGCTTGGTATTCTCCTATCAGCCCATGGCCAGATGCCACACCATGGGAGAGAAGAAAAGCATGACGTTTTAGATGAGGCATTTCCCTATTGCCAAGAACAAATCCCAGCCAGAAGTAATGCTAAGCCATCCACAACCAAGAGTCCCAGGTAAAGGTGAGTCTGGGTAGCATTTACTGGCATGCTGACTAATCTTATGTCAACTTGACCCAAGCCAGAGTCACCTGAAAGGAGGGACCCTCCATTGAGAAAATGCCTCAGTAAGATCTGCCTATAAGGCATTTTCTTCTTTTTTATTTTTTCCCCTTTATTGATTTAATTTTTTAAAAACTCTCTTTTTTCATTATACTTACCAATTCAAGTTCCCACTCCTTCCCCTCCTCCCTTCCCTCCACATACCCTCCTACCCCACCCCTATCCAATCCTCAGAGAAAGATTGCTTTGGGGAAGGTCCAAGGCCCTCCCTACTATATCTAGGCTGAGCAAGGTATTCATCCAAACAGAATAGGTTCCCACAAGTTAGTACATGCAGTAGGGATAAATCTTGATGCCACTGCCAGTAGCTCCTCAGTCTACCCCAGCCATGCAACTGTCAACCACAATCAGAAGGACTAGTTTGGTCGTATGCTTGTTCCTTGCCAGTCTGGCTGGAGTTTGTGAGTTCCCATTAGCTCAAGCTGTTTCAGTGGTTTTACCCATCATGGTCTTGACCTTCTTTGCTCATATTCTCATTCCTCCCACTCTTCAACTGGACTTTAGGAGCTCAGTCCAGTGTTCTGATGCGGGTCTCTGCCTCTGTTTCCATCAGTTGCTGGATGAAGGTTCTATGGTGATATTTAAGATATTCATCAGTCTGACTACAGGGCAAGTCAAGATCGGGCCCCCTCTCCTGTATTGCTTAGGGTTTTAGCTGGGGTCATCCTTATGGATTCCTGGGAATTTCTCTAGAGCCAGGTTTCTTGCTAACCCTATAATGGCTCCCTCAATCAAGATATCTCTTTCTTCGCTCTCATCTTTGTCCTTCCTCCTTCTCAACTATCCCATTCCCTCAAGTTCTCCTCGCCCCTCCCCTTCTCCCCTCCTCTTCTCCTTCCACCCTCCCTTCACCCTCGACTCCCATGCTCCCAATTTTGTCAGGCAATCTTGTCTGTTTCAACTTTCTAATTACTGTGTGACAGTCACCACTGCTCAGCTCTAGCACCTGGTGCTGCTTCTTACCATCCACATCAGGTGCCTCACAACCACCTCTAACTCCAGATCCTGGGGTTTCAACGCCCTCTTCTGGCCTCCACAGGTACCTATGCTCATGTGCATATACCCACAGACGCACATGTATACACAATTCAAAATAAAGTCTTAAAACAAAATAACAAAATCAAGGGGGACATCGAGGGTCACATAAGCAGCTGCCATGCAGAGAGCTAGCATGGAGCCTAGAAGTCCACGGTGCCGTCATTTCAGCTGACAAGCCTCAGAGCTAAGTCACGGAGAGGTTCTCAAGAACACCAGGACTCACATGCAGTGACAGACATAGCCAGGCTCTAAAGACCAGCTTGTTCCATGGTACTGTCTGTACCCTTCGCTTTCACACACAAACCATATTGTCTGATACGTGCTACACTGAAAGCTGGTGTGTGACGGGGCTTGCCATGACCTCTACCAAAATACCAGCATTCCTCAGTGCTGACTTCACCAAGTCCAATACATCCCCACTGTGTGTGCTTAGCAGTCACTAATTTAATTACTTAATTAGACAGCAGATTTATAATGCATTAATAAGCCAGTTATACCTAATTATTCCTATTAATAGCAGCATAATAAGAATAGCATGCAGCAGGAAATAGCTCCAGTGTGAAGTCCCCTCCCTGGCTTCTAGAATACTACTGGCCCAGAGCATGCATGCATTCAGTAAGCACCTTGAACAGCTTGTTTCTGATTACACTCAGGTTATTGAAATGTCCTTGATGTTCTTATTTGTTTTGCTTCTCAAAACAGGGTTTCTTTGTATAGTTTCAGCTGTTCTAGATCTAGCTCTGTAGACCAGACTGGCCTGGAACTCACAGAGATCCACCTGCCTCTGTCTCCCAAGTGCTGGGATTAAAGGTATAAATCCCTATCACCCAACTGTCTTTAATGTTATCATTCATGTATTGATATATATACATATATCTCCAGGTGCTGCCTGGTCTCACAATGAACTACCAGCCTCTAACAGTGATGGGCTATATCAGCTCTTTTCTAACCCAGCCATCAATTAAAGACCAAGAATCTCAAGAAAAGTTTATATATTGTACAACTTTATCAAGAACCTTAGAAAACACCCACCCCAGGCAAGAAATGTGGGGGACAGGGGCAGGAGTGGCCTATAAGATGATGAGTTCAGCAGCCTAATTTATAAAAGTGGGCCAGGAATTGGAAAAGGAACAACCCGTGAGAAGAGGAGTTAGAACAAGGCGGAAACCAGTGACCCACTTAGCTGTGCTAGGATCACTAGCAGACGTGGCCATAATGCAGCCTGTGTTCCTTTTAGTTGGAACACGCTAGAAGAAATTGTGCTTACAGTTCCTTCCCTGAAACACAGCCTTGCTTCTCCTATTTTGCAAGAAAGAGCCTCATCAGTCAGACCTAGTAAGAAACTGATGGAATACACGCCAGGTCACCGAAGACAGACACAAAGAGACAAGTCAGAGAGCCATCAGCAAGATTAGAGAAAATAGTGAGGAATGAATGACATGGTGCCCAGGAATGCCATCACTGGAGACTCATTGCCACCCCTACATCTAAAGGGACTGGTTGCCAGAATCCAAAGAAATGGCTATTTGAAGAGGGTAAAGTGTTTTCTAATAGCTGTGGCCTTTGGTCCTTTGGCCCTTTGGTCTAGGCTGCAGCAGCCAGCGGGGAAATAAAGACCCTGTCACTCCCCCTGGTGGTGCCTCCTGTCGGTCAAATCTAAACCAGAGGGTAAGGATGATTCTGAAGTAGGAAGCAGGATGGAGGACAGAGGGCAGCTGAAGGGAGCAAGTGTGCTTAAAAATTGGCCCGCTCTGGATTCCATCTGGGGTTAGCAAGTGGCAATGATGAGAAAGGGGTTGATGCATTTGAGGGGTTGTCTCCAGCAGGCAGGCTGACTACTTAACTACATGCCTATCTCCCAGCATCTGTCTCCCCTGAGTCCCGTCCTGTTATTGTATGATGTGGTGTGTCTATAAGAGGGTATGTTTATCTGTGATGTTACATCTTCCCACACTATACAGTCTCAATTTTTCGTGGAAATCATTATGAAACTAGAGCTTCATTTGTTTATTTATTTTGCAGTGGTGGGGAATTGAACCTAGAGCCTCACACTTGCCAACCAAGTGTTCTACCACTAGGCTAGATCCCCAGACAACCTTTTGCTTTTTATTTTGAGACAGACTTCTCATTAAGGTGCCCAGGCTGGTCCTGAACTTGAGATCCTTCTGTTCCGCAAAGTCTCTCCTTTGTGACTAATATTAGAGGCCTGTGCCACCAGGCCTGACTCAAAACTAGAGGTTATTCATAAAATCTTGTTTTTTGCATTTTACAAAGGTTGTCGGATTGCAGACATCCCCTGTGTAAGTGGCAGTGCTCATATTATATGAATGAAGAAAAAAAATGTGACTCGGAGAACTTCTATTCTCTATGACTCTGGGAGTCTGCCTTTCATCAAGTCCTAGTGACAAGCTTAAGGGAATGTTTTCTGTGGGATTCCTCTCTGTTAATATATTTCACTGCCATTGGTTAATAAAGAAGCTGCTTTTCGGCCAATGGCTTAACAGAATAAAAGCAGGTGGAAAATCCAAACAGAGATGTACAGAGAAAGTAGGCAGAGTCAGAGGGACGCCATGTGGCCGCCTAAGGAGAAAGACGTGAGCTGCCTGCCAGAACCTTACTGGTAAACCACGAGCCTCGTGGTAAAACATAAAATAATAGAAATGGGTTGATTTAAGAGGTAAGGGCTAGCTAGAAATGTTCTTAAGTTATTGGCTAAGCAGCATTTTAATCAATACAGTTTCTGTGTGATTATTTTGGGTCTGGGAGGCCAGAAACGAACAAACAGCTTTTGTCTACAGTTTCCTAATGCAAGGTTGAAAGCAAACTGCTCTTTCAGTAAGGACAAAAAGAGAAAATGTACATCAGTGTAAACACTACTCATTCTGTGTGAACTGAAGGGACATCAGTGTGAACACTGCTCATTCTGTGTGAACTGAGGGAACATCAGTGTGAACACTGTTCATTCTGTATGAACTGATGAATATCACTGTGAACACTAATTCTGTATGAACTGAGGGAATATCAGTGTGAACACTGCTCATTCTGTGTGAACTGAGGAACATCAGTGTGAACACTGTTCATTCTGTATGAACTTAAGGGGCATCAGTGTGAACACTGCTCATTTTGTGTGAACTAAGAGAATGTCAGTGTGAACACTGCTCATTCTGTGTGAACTGAGGGACATCAGTGTGAACACTGCTCATTCTGTATGAACTTAAGGGGCATCAGTGTGAACACTGCTCATTTTGTGTGAACTAAGAGAATGTCAGTGTGAACACTGCTCATTCTGTATTCTGTACGAACTAAAGGGGCATCAGTGTGAACACTGCTCATTCTATGTGAACTAAGAGACATCATTGTGAACATTATTCATTCATTATGAACTGTAGGGATGTCAATATGAAAGACTGAGAATTTTACCATGTCCTCTGCACCATAATAAAGAATTGTCATGGCCCCTCATGCATAAATTCTAGTTTCTCTGAGATACATCTCTAATCAGCTGTCTTTACTCATTTCTCTTCAATGAACACTCTGTCTTCCACTGTCCCTGTCCATGTCCTAGCCCTTCCTTCTCTGTGGCCCTGTATGTCTCTAAAATATGCTTTTATTTTTTTTCAAATTCTACTTGACAGCCAAAGACTTTATAGCAGGTTTGTTTTTTTAATATCCACAAACTGGAGACGACCCAGATGTCCATCACTGGGGACATAACTAACCAAATGGTGACTTATCTGTGCTCAACAACAAAGAATACGCACCATGGAATCAAGAAACAATGTAGATAGGTCCAAAACCTTACACTGACTGAAGAAGTCGTATTTTAAAAAGAGGAGTGCATGCTGTAAAGCTTTACTTAGGAAAACTTAGAAAATGTAAGCCAAGTTATGGTATCAGAAAGGCGATCACAGATTGCTTCAGTGAGGGTACATACAATAAAGAGGGGACGGCCAAGAGGTTCAAGGGATCTCAGGGTTGTGAATACATTAGTTGATCGTGATGTGTTCATTGGTTCACATATTCTTAAATCCAAAAAATTGAGTGTCTTAACTATGGGCAGTACCAATTATACCTCAAAGATATATGTAGATATATATAGAGATATCAAAAAAGGATCTATAAAAATTATTGCAGCAGTTCAATAAAGGTTATGATGTATGAGATACTAAGGTACCCAAGAAACCAACAAAGAGTACAAATAGGCCAGTGAAAAATAGGTACAGAACACAGAGGTAACACTTGTTACAAATGATAAAGAAGCTTGGCTACAGTTTTTCACCCTCAACAGAAAGGAAAAATGCACTCTTTTCACTGAGGAGCTGAGACATCTGTAGTGATCACCCGCCAGGAATCATCCTTCAGACAGAAGATGCTCTCACGAGCATAATAACCACACCCCAGCATCCTAGCCACAACCAGCATCCAATCCCACCTTAGCATCCTCACCACACTCCAGCTCTTCCATGCTCATCCTTCTGACTTCAGCATCCCAGGTGCTACCTGCTACATCAGGGCACTGGATGCTACGAGTGTGATTGAAGCCCCATTCCAAGCACACGCATGTCCTTGAACTGCATCCTCTCTTCTCAATCATTAACCAGAATATTTGCATATCCCATCCATTACATTTAAATTGCTCTAGCCCAGGAAAAAAGGAGGCCATTCTAATCCTGCGCCAGCACAGAGCTCTGCTGGGTCTGATCGCTCCGCATCCCCTTATGTAAGCAGCATAACCAGCCTGCTCCCACAAGGCACACTCCGGCAGGCCTGCAGGCCGCTGTTGGCGCCTGCCTCCTCAGCCCAACCATGACTTCCCAGCCTGCACCCAGAATCATATTCCACGGCAATCCAGCAGAGCGCTTCCAAATACATTCTCGTTCCCCTTTAACAAGCATCGAAGCTGCAGTGGGACCCTCCTCTCTCAAAAACATAAAATGATGTCACCAATCTGTACACTGATGACCCCTGTCGTGAAGGTACAGAAGCTGAATCTTACAGTGGGAGGATCCCCGGCCTGGAGGCTGAGTCCATCAAAAAGTCTCCTGCCTCTGCCCTCCCCCTGTACACACACAGCCCCACCCACGCTGGCACTCGGAGCCACAGACGCTCTGAACTCCCTTGGGGATTTCCTAGACCTCCTCCTGGCTGCTGTTTGTCCTTAGCAGACCAAAACACTCAAGTCTCCAGCTCCCAGGGAGAACCAAAGCAGAGTCAGACAAGGCCTAGAGAGAGGGAGGGCAGGCTGAGGGAGGGCCCACCACGGAGGGGGAAGGAAGAGAAGCAGGAGCGGTAACAGGAAAGGCAGGACAAAGGGGAACACTGGGAAACCCCAGGACACACGAGATGTGCACTTCATATCCTGATGGGAACAAGTGCCTGCTGAGTGGGAAATAAAGATTTCTCTAGAAAGCGAATAACGCCCCGCATGAAAAGGAAATGGTCCTGTGGATCTATTTTCACCTACGGCCTGTGAATCCCTCCCTCCAGCCAGCCTCCTCTTCACTGAGAGCCTGGAAAGGGGCCCTGAATTGAGCCCTGAGTGATCTTCTCTCCAAACAGGCCCTGAAAAGGCCTGGGACAGAGGCTCCGCGTGCTTGACCCTTCTGCTCTAAAGCCACACAGATCTGTAACTCAGACTTTGGCATCAAGAAGAGCCAACGCTCTTGCTTTGTAGATGTAGCCACGAGGGCCCCAGGAGACATGGTGTTTGTTACAAATTGGATATAAAATGTCCCCACAGGTTGATGTTTTGAATGTGCAGCCCCCAGTCGGGAGCACAATTTAGGAAGGCAATGGCCACTTTAAGAGGTAAGGCCTAGTGGAGAAAGTTGGTCATGAAGGATAGATGCTTGGAAGTATATTATCCCAGGCCACTTCCTGGTTTGCTCTCTGCTTCCCCGCTGTCAGCAAAGTGCTCAGCTCTCTTATGCTGTAGGTTCCTGCCAGGATGATGTTCTGCCCAAGCACATGGAACCAAGTGATGACTGGTTGAACCCTCCGAAACAATGAATTAACATAAAGTCCTTCTGCTTTATGTCGTTTGTGTTGGGTGCTTTGGACAGCGTGATAGAAAAAGTCAGTGGCCTTTCTGAAGTGTACAGGGAACTTTTAAATACCTTCTCCCTGTCTCTAACACACAGAGACTCTGGCAAGGGCTGGTGGCCCAGCCCAGAAAGCACCCAGAGATGGAACCTGGACTGGGTCTTGAGCTTCTCTATTCTTCTCTCCCTTCCATGTGGATTCTTCCTTCTCCAGTATTAGAGGCAAACACCCCTCGGTGGCAAGTTAGTGGCTTCCCGGGCCCAGAGAGTGAATGAAGCCCTGTTTGGAACGTGCTAATTGAGAAAGCACTGACCGTCCCATTCCAGTCCTTGGAGAGCTGGCTAGAAAGACATTTTTCAGGTGAAGATAATTTTACCCAGACTCCAGACTCTGAAAGGCATTTTGTTTTGGTTTGTTTTGTTTCAAAGAACCATCCGCTTTTTCAATCCATAGGACAATGTGAAAGTCTGAAGGCAGAGAGAAGTTACTGAATGACTCAGGGAGTATCTGTGGGCCAGGACTGCAGAGGCCTGGCTCTCTGTTCCCTGACAATCTGTTGCAAATTTCTTTTTCTCCCCGTATTATCACATTTTTTTCTTTACTTCCCTTTAAAAAAAAATTTTTTTTATTGCAGTGGGGATTGAACTCATGGTCTTATGCATGCTAGGCCACTAAGCTGGATGCCTGGCCCTTATATTATCACATCTTAAGAAGAAATACCTATTGCAAAGAAAGTTTTAGGCTGATTTTCTCAAAATCTTCCCTGCCTAAGAGAGCTTGAGATTCAGGTGCCCTGGCCTACCCTCTCACAGACGGATGCACCCACAAGAAGCTGTTAGGGGACAACTTTGAGTTCTTGCTTCAAACAGACCACATGCACAGAGCACACTCGAGTTCCTCTAATGGCCTAAGTTGCCACCTACAATATGGACTCAGTGAGGCTAAGTGACTTGCCAAGTATCATACACTTAGTAAGTGTCGAAGCTATTCTTCATGCCAGATGATGAATGTACCACATGACCCCAGAGTCTCCAGTTTTAGTCCCTTAAATCCTGGCTTCAATGAGCAAAGTCGAGATGAAGGAAGAGCCTCCAGAGGATGACTGTCCCTGCCATAAAGGCTGCCAACTCCAGCCCACATTTCAGGGTTAAGTTTTCCACAGCTCCCGTTGCCATGGCAGTAGGGGCTCTTGTCACCATCTGAAAACCCAGAAGAGGAAAATGAAGGGTTCAGCTCTTTGACTCGAGAGCTGACCAGTTCTGCAAGATAAACTCAGCCTGGCCCTTGAATCAGGATTAGAAACTGGAGACAGATAATGGCACTCATAGGCCCTGGGATCATTAGCTTCTCTCTCCAACAAGTTCAGCTCACTTTGCAGACATGATCTCATTCTCCTCCGCGCTCTTCACGAGAAACCAGCCGGAGAAGAGAAGGGGAGAGTCCCCATTAGAACCAGTCCAGGAGCTGGAGGCCCCCACCCAAATATCTGAATACCCCTCCACCTCCTGCTTGGCCTAGAAAGTAACAAGGATTTAACTGAGGATCTTGGTTTGAGTCTTCCAATTTACAAGATGGAAAATCAAATATGACACAGGTAGAGAGCTTTAGAGATGAGGGGGCATTTCTGCTTCAAGACCCATCCCTAGCACAACACCCATCGGGAGGAGCAGACATGCCCAAGAGATTATGTAAACTGAAGAGACAGGCAATAATACCCTCATTTAAAGTCGCCTATAGTTATCAGGGCTACCTTCCCTGCTACCAGTGAAGGACAGTTTTCACACACCGTTTCAATGCTTAAGATGGCATTTGTTTAATGATATAATATGAAGCCTTTGAGAAATTATTTAGCCTTGGGGTTATTCATCAATGGGATTAGCACCCTCCTATAAGAGACCTGTAGGCCGGGTGTGGTGAGGTATGCCTATAACCAAGCACTTGAGAGGTTAAGGTAGGAGAATCACAAGACCCTAGCCAGCCTGGGCTACATAGTAAGACCCTCTATCTAAATAAATAGAGCCAAATATGGTAACATGTACCTAATAATCCCAGCACTTGGAAGATCAAAGAAGGATAGGATCAATGTCATCTTTGGCTAACTCGAGGATAGCTTAACAGGGCTACATGAAACCCTGCCTTACAATTGGAAAATTGTTCAGTAGTTAAGAGCACTTGTTGCGCTTGCAGAAGACCCAAGTTCAATTCCCAGCACTCACCTGGTAGCTCACAACCATTCAGAACTCCAGTTCCAAGAGATCTGATGTCTTCTCTGAACTTGACTGGGCACCAGGCATGCACATGGTACACAGATATATGTGCAGACAAAACATGCATATACATAAAACAATAAATGTTTTGAAATGTTATATAAGGCTGGGCAGTGGTGGCGCACACCTTTAATCCCAGCACTAAAGAGGCAGTGGCAGGAGGATCTCTGTGAGTTCAAGGCCAGCCTGGTCTACAAGAGTTAGTTCCAGGACTGCTAGGGCTGTTACACAGAGAAGCCCTGTCTTGAAAAACAAAAACAAACAAAAAATTTATATAAAATAAACAAATATACAAATAAGAAGCTCCAGAAAGCTCATCTGCCCACTTTGTCGTGTGAGGATTCAAGAAGAAGCCGTCATATGAGCCAGTGAGCCTTCACCAGACCCGGGATCTGCAGGTATGTCTCATCCCCCACATCCATGATAAACAAACAGCTATTACTATACGCTGCTTGTCAGTGTCTCATTACACCAGGCCAAGTGGACAGGCTCTTGATGACTCCACCACAGATGTAGCGGGAAGAGAAATGCCCGTTTGAGTCAAGTCGATCCGGGCTCAAAGCTCAGCTCTTCCTCCACTGAGTAGCTATGTGCTTTCAGGCAAGTTGATTAATATTCTCCCCGTCCTGGGGCTTTCAGACAATATAGGGTAACACCCTTCCTTTGTACTTCAATATCCCACTAGCATTTACACTATGAACACTCCTAACACTGCATTCCACAACTCCAGCTCACCAGGACTTAGACTTAGGAATGTCTGAGTCTGACCTTAAGTCTTATTGGCAGAGAGGCCTGTAGCACATTCCCTAACAGGACCACACATCGGCGTCCGGTGCCACTGAGCCATGTCACCATGAAAGGAACCCACAGGGCCCTCATCCTGGCAGCACTGTCTCGCAGTCAGTCTTCCCGTCTAGAGAGGGGGCCAAGAAGGACAGTGTTGTTTGGCCATCTGTGAATCAGCACTCGCAGCACCAAACTGCACAGGAAATTTAATTTGAAATTCCCAACCAATAAGCTCAGCCTCAGGCAGCCTAGAAACAGTCTGGGAATGTAATTCTAGAGCTTCTAAGGCCGATCTGTATACTGAAAAATGAAGCACGATTAGGTTGGAGGGACGGGATGGCTCAGTGGATGAACCAGTTCCCACACAAGCCTGAAGAAGTGAACTCAGATCCCCAGAACCCATGGAAAGCCCGATGTGTCAGCACGCATCTGTAAAATCCAGTTCTAAGGCAATCTTAGGTAGAAGTGGAGACAGGAGGATCTCCAGGAGTTTGCAGGCCAGCCATAGCTGGCTCATACAGTGACAAGCAAGAGATTTTGCCTCAAACAAGATGGAAGGCAAACCAATACTAGCAGTTGTCTTCTGCAAGATCTCCTGAGTAAATTGGGAGCATGGGGACCTTGGGAGAGGGCTGAAGGGGAGGGGAGAGACAGGGAGGGGAGCAGAGAAAAATGTAGAGCTCAATAAAAAATCAATAAAATTTTAAAACTTAAAAAAAGAAGTTGTCTTCTGACCTCCACATGTGCACCAGGGCACACACAAACCTACATACACATATGTATGTCGCAAACAAAAATAAATAAAACACTTAAACACAAAAACCACCATCTAACAAAGACTCAATGAAGAATTACACACATCAAGAATAAACCACGTACCTGTCTTGTAAAGAATCCATCCCAAAGTCAGGAGCATTCAAGAAGCTGACTACCAGTCTAATTTCTGAGGCTATGGTCATTCATACTTAACAAATCCTTCAGTGCCAACAGGTCTAAGTTAGATCCCTTTGTGGAGCCAGGTGGTGGTGGTGCGTGCCTTTAATGCCAGCACTTGGGAGGCAGAGGCAAGTGGAGCTCTGTGAGTTCAAGGACAGCCTTATCTAGAATGAATTCCAGGACAGCCAAGGCTGCACAGGAAAACCTGTCTTGGAAAACAACACATATCAACAAACAAAGATTTCTAATTGGGGGGTTGGGAGTCTTGAGGGGAGGGTGAATGAGGCTAATGGATTTAGGGTGGGAAAAATGTAAGAGAAAAATCTATCCTGCCCTCCTAAGATCCCTATGACAGGACAAAGTATGATTCCACCAAAGCTTCCCCTGAAGAACCAATGAGTCCTGTTGGGCTAACTTACAGATCACTGGTGATCCCAAAGCAGCAGCACCAGAAACTCTTCACCCCCTGCCAGCACAGATGACAACTTCTCCTAAAGGCAGAGAGGGAACCCCTTTGACTAGGCCACATGAGGCCCAGAGTCAGTTATGGCAGAATCGCATACAGTCTGCTCAGAGGAGTGGCTGGGCTCTCCAGCGAGGATCCAGTGACCCTCCACATCCCTCCTTCTGTGAGGGATGGGGTAACACCTTACAATGCTGCTGTGACCACAAAATGGCAGTGGCTGTGGGAGATGATCATCTAACAGAATTCTTGAGGGGCCAGAGAGATGGCTCTGTGATTAAAGCACTTGTTACACAGGCCTGACGCACTGAGTTTGATTCCTCAGAACCCACATAAAGGTAGAAGGAGAAATTGGACTCCACAAAGTTGTCTCTGACCTCCATATGTGCACTGTAGTACACATGTGTGGTACACACACACACACACACACACACATATATATATATCATGCATAATAATAAATAATAATTTTTTAAATAATCTGTTACTGCTAGGATAACTTTTGCAATACTGCCAATGACAGAGACAGGATCTAAAACCTCCCCATCCCTTGTTGCTCCCAAATTTCCTTTCTATGCTAGGTTGAATTCATGGCTAATTTATGATTCTGAAATACTAATTTCCTAAAGTGATAGATCTTCTCTTGTTGCCCAAAGAATTGTCAGCACCTTCTACAAGCTGGTTTCATAGTTGAAAGTGGCTTTTTGTTTTCCTATGGACTTCCCCAAACCTAAGGAACAGGCAAAGTGTCTCTGGAATTGCATTTTGGATGTGCTTGATATGATGTGTGTGTGTGTGTGTGTGTATGTGTGTATTTGTGTATCTGTGTGTTCTAGCATGGGTTCATGAACAGAGGACCACCTTGAGAGCCATCCACCTGTTGGGGCAGGGCCTCTCAATGGCCTGAAGCTCACCAAGTAGGGTAGATTGACTGGCCAATGAGCTCCATAGAGCACCCTGTCTCTGCCTTCCAGAGCTGAGTTACAAGAATGTGCCAGAACACTTAGCCTTTTTTTTTTTTTTTGCAAAGCACTTGGCAAACTGAACCATCTCCCCTCAATACAATTTCTCTTTTAAACAAATTTTTATTATCTGTGTGTGTGCATGTGCGTATGTGTAGGTGGTGTGCATTTGACATATCATGCCTGTGGAGGTCAGAAGACAACTTGAGGGAACCAGTTCTCTTTTCACATCGTATGGGTCCTTGGAGATTAAACCTAGCCCTCAGGTTTGCCAGTAGGGACCTTTGCCCGCTGAACCATCTCACCAGCTTCATCGTATTTATTGGATTTTATCGCAAGCTCTCTTAGGAGTGTGACAGTGTCTCACTGCAGCTTCTCTTGCTCTTTGGTCCCTGTATCTATCTTTCTCCTTAATTCCCACCTGGTAGTGTATCTAAGTTGTTGTCTAAGGGTATGAAGAATCACGCAGCTTCTAAACATGGCTTCCTCCACTTTCTGCCACAATACTGGGAGACAGGCAATACTCCAGAGCCAAAAGGAGAGAGTCATTGTCCCAGCTACAGCATCAGTCAGAATGCCCTGCAGAGAAGTCTGGACATATCATCCTCTCTATGTGCCCCAAGGGCACAATTAATAACTGTATTCTTAGGTATGTATAATCTCAGGCCCCAAAGTTGTACTCCAAACACTGACTTGACAAAGGCCTTCTCTTGGGGGAGCTTGGTTCTAGAAAACTAAAAGATGCCTTTCCTTCCAAAACAAACGGAATTGTACTAATAGAAAGCTCTCATTTGCAACTGTTAGTGGCACAGAGAAGAAATGCCACAAGATGTAGTTAAGATGAAGCTGAGCTGGGCACAGTGATATGGGACTGGGACCCAGCACTTGAGAGATGGAGGCAGGAGGATCAGGAGTTCAAGGTCATCCTCAACTAATAATGAGTTCAAGGCTATCCTGGTATACATGAGACCCTGTCCCAAAAATAACAGAAATGAACAAAGCTGGGAACTGGAGAGATGGCTTCATAGTTCAGAGAGCACATATTGGTCTTGCAGAGAACCCCAGTTCAATTCTTAGCACCCATACCTGTCAGTTCCAACCACCTTGAACCTAGCTCCAAGGGAGCCAATGTCCTCTTCTGGCCTTCTCGGGAGCCTCCACTCACATCCACAGCAATACTATCCATTTAAAAATGATGATCCTGTGTATCTAATGCATAAAGTCTCAGGATAGCAGATTGTGCCTTCTAGCTATAACCACTTAACGTGACCTCACACACATGGCCGAGACTGGCAGGAATAAGCAGATGAACTACTGAGCTCAGAGGCTTCAGAGATGATTTGGAGCACTGCACGTGACTCAGGCTTACACCGTATCTTTAACAAATGACGCACAGTCATCTCCTGAGTGGTATGGGGTTTATTAGAATGTACTTTACTGAACAGAATAGAAACCTCTCTCAGGGCTGGAGAGATAGCTGGCTCAGTAGCTAAACGCATTGACTGCTTTGGCAGAAGGTTGCATTAAGATCCCAGCACCTACTAGGATGCTCACAACCATCTGAAACTCCAGTTCCAGGCAATGTGATGCTCTCTTCTGGCCTCCCCGGGTACCAGGTGCACAGATACACATACAAGCAAAACACTCATACACACAGAAAATAAAAGTAAGAAACCTCTGCTCCATCAATCAAGAACTCTATTATCTCACAGACCAGGAAAGTCAGAAGAAATCTGTTGTGTGATGTTTTATTCTTTTGGCTGTTGGGAGGGTGGGGACTTGCCACCCAGATCTGAAGTAAACCACACACAGAGGCTATTCTTAGTTAGGAATGCCTTATTAGCTCGGCTTGTTTCTTGTCAGCATTTTTTTTAACTTAAATTATCCCATCTACCTTTTGCCTCTGGACTTTTTCCTTTCCTTACTTCTCTGTATCTTACTTTCACTCTTACTCCGTGGCTGGCTGGGTACCTGACCCTGATGTCCACCTCCCCTTGTTCTCTTATTGTTCCTTCTTTTCCTCCTTCTATTTATTCTCTCTGCCCAACAGCCCTGTCTATCTGTGCTCCTGCCTCACTATTGGCCATTCAGCTCTTTATTAGACCATCAGGTGTTTTAGGCAGGCAAAGAATCACAGCTTCACAGAGTTAAACAAACGCAGCATAAACAAAAGCAACACATCTTTACATCATTAAATAAGTGTTCCACCGCATAAACAAAAGTGACACACTTTAAAATTATATCCCCCAACGGAAATCCACATTTCAAAGCATGTTTGTGCTGTGACTTGACAGACTCATAGAGGACTCAGACTCCTGTCATCTCCCTGCCTTGTATCTTCAGTGTTGGCTCATCTTAGGCCGGCCCCAAGGATTCTCATTCTCTCACTCAGATCCATCCCCGTCCTTCTGCCCTTGTTAGAGACCTCTCAGCACTGACTACAGCCGCTCTGGAAATGAAGGTGAAGTCATGTTCCAGAGGCATGTAGCCATGTGAGAACGGGAGATACACGAACAAAACGGAGGCACTGTCAAGAAAGAAGGGGAAACAGAGTGGTATAAATAGCTAGTACACAGCTGGCTAGGACTCAATAAGATTCCTGTCACAGGGCAGCCTGCCTGGGTGGACATTGTCTGTATATAAGTTATGCTAAAGCCCATGCCCCTTGGGGACTAAATACAACCATCTTTTCTGAAAGCTCCGAAGGAAGCTCCCTTCATCCAACAGACATGGTGATGGTGCGTGAGAGGGTTGCGAAGGTGGCGGATGGACAGAGATTTCTCATACAGCTCCATGGGCTTCTGCAGCTTTCTGGGGTGTCCAGCTGGTGCAAAAGGGTGGGAGGGTGGGCCACAAGCTGTTTCCCACAGCACTGTGGCTAGCTGATAAACCAAGAATGTCACTATGACTATTTCTAGCCTGGTAAATTAGTGGGAGAAGAGAAGAGATTGTCCAGGTGCAGAAAGAACCAAAGTCACATTCATGGGCAACCACTGGCCTGACACCACTGTCTTCATCAACTATGGCAGGCCGTACTTGTCACACCAGGGTGATGGGAAATCAGAAATGCTGCTTCCTTTCCATCAGAGACTGTAGGGGCTGGTTTTAATTATCGTGTCCTACTCTACTTAGGATAATTTCCTGTAAGAGTGTCCATTTGTGTGTAACATACATTCCCCTGAGACTTAAAGAAGTAAAGTGAGCTGCTCAAGATGACCCAGTTGGTGAAGAACTCGTTCTACACCAACGGCCTCCATAGATGCACACTGTCAATTTGACTTTACTGTATAATCTGGGTCAGCCCTGAGTGTCTGGGGAGTCTTAGAGATTCTTCCACCTTGACTTAATTGATTCTGAATTCCTGCTCAGTGGGCGGTAACATCCCACTGAGTCAAGACATCATGCCAACAAACTTCCTGGCCAATGGTCCGTGGATGCTCTTTCAGGAATCCTCCTCTTTGCCAACCATACTCTGGTGTCCATCTATGTCCTTTTGGGATCCAACGCTACTTAGCTAGTTTTTGCATAGAAAACAGAGATCCTGCATTCTCTAAGAAGAAAAAGCATGTGTAGACCTAAAGAAATAGGCTAGATGTGGGGAAAGGGCAGAAAGGCTGCAAAATTCTACCTTCTGTCTGATAGAATAAGACAGAAAAAGATGGAGAAGGCAAATGCTTATTCTAAGCCCAGGGGAAAACCCAAAGGAGTCTGGGTGAGATCCCTGGGTGCTGAGCCTTCTTTAACACTCGTGTTCCAGTCTTCCCGCACCGTTTGCCAAGGACACGGACTCGAAGATTCAGGACTCCCCAGTGTAAACAGCGACAGGCAGCCTCCAGGGTGCTGTCTTCGGTGCTGAAGTGGCACAGCTTTGGCTCCTGGAACAGGCAGGCGCGGCTAGGACATTCCCAAGTTACTCCATGCCCCAGTTCCAATTTAGCGTTGGAGTCAGAGCAATCCTCCGCCTTGGAACTCGGCTGCTAATTTTCAAAATTGGGGCAAAATCCCTTACATCCCCTCTCGTTCCTCTACCACCACCATTTAACTCAGCTCTCAAAGACACAGAAAGGAGACTTTCAAAGCTTCGAGGACTGTATCAGGGCCAGTGAGGCAGTTCAAGGAGTAATGGCATCTGCTACCAAACCTGTCACCCAGGGTTTGATTTCCAGAAACCACATGGTGGAAGGAGAGAACTGATTTCCCCAAGTTGTCTTCTGACTCCTACACAGGCACTATGACCCATACTTTAAAAGTCGGTATTATCCAAATGACCACGCCAGATGACTGGCCATTCCCATTCCAAAAATCCACTTTCTATGTCTTCTTCTCCCTTCTGGTGGCTTCTCGGACCCCTTGCCTCTGGTGCAGCTCTCCAATAACAAGCCTCTTAAATAGCTCACTTTCCAAGGACGCTCTTAGAAGAGAGTCTAGAAGAAGACCTTTATGAAGGCCAACCTCCAGAGAATTGGAGGGGTGCTGCCATTTGAGACAGCAAACGGGGAAATGTTTCTCAAGGTGTGCAACATCACACCCATGTGTTGTCCCCCACATGACAGGGTTGGTTACTGTCATCATTGCACAGTGCCGTGGGAATTACAAAAAGGGAAATGTACGTCATTTATTGCAAGCCAAGATTAAATGATCTTAATTAGAATGAAACACAAAATGTTTGTCTGAAAATATAGAAAACCCAAATCTAGTCTGGGAGATGAGTATTGCTTTGCAGACTAATCATCTACGTGCCAAGACTCCAGCTAGATTCCCTGAGAGCCTGGAGACTGTCTCGAGGGCCCAGGCATGGATCTGGAAATGTTCATCGGGCTAACAAAAGGGAAATTTAAAAGTTTGGGTCATGTCTGTGCTTCTGTTGCTTTTGTTTCAAGGTTCTGCAACTTGCCCCTAGGAGTGTGTACATCCTAAATGAGAGTCCATGAGCTACCATCCCAGCAAACAGCAGAGATTTTGAGATTAGAAGACCGTGCTTCAAGTCTTATTCTGATTCTATTTTGTGTCACTACCTGAGAAATGTCCCCCACAGATTCATGTGTTTGAACACTTGATTCCCTTAGCCAGTGGAACTTTGAAGGGGTGCAATCGTTATGACCTTGGCCTAGGTATCAGAAGTCAGTGAAGGCGGGGGGGGGGGCTTGCAGCAGACAGCCACTTCTGGGTCTGATCTGGCTATCTGCTTCCTGAGTCACCAAGACAGTGGTTCTTAACCTATGGGTCATGGTCCCTTTGGGGTCACATATCAGATATCCTGCATATCAGATAGTTCCAATTCATAAAAGTAGCCAAACTACAATTATGAAGTGGTGCCAAGACAATTTTATGGTTGGGAACCACTGCAGCATGAGAAACTGTATTAAAGGGTCACAGCATCATGAAAAGTGAGAACCACTGTACGAAGACAAGAGCTGGCCCCCACTGCCCTGATGGAGCATATCACCTTAGACTGTAAGCCAAAACAAGCCCTTTCTTATGACTGGAATTTGCTCAAGTGTTCTAGTACAGAAAGAAAAGATGAAATGAATACTGTGTTTTCTTAGAATAATCACATTTAACTTCACTTTCCTTATAGTGAGAATAATAAGCATATCAACCTTAGTTACTTTGCAGAAATACTGAGGCGACACAAAAGTTCACTCTACCAAGACAAATCACAGTTAAATGAAGCATTTTCTGACTGCCTTGTTGCAATGCCTTCAGTCAGATGTAAGAGCCGTGAGGGCAGGCTGGGTCCTCCTGGCAGGCAACCAATGCTGAGCTCAGGATTGTGTGCCTGGAGACAGGTATCCAGGGCATTTAGATTCCAAAAGAGATCTGCCTTAGGGGAAAAAATATAGCAAGTTTGACCTCAGGGGACAATTCTGTCCAAGCCACCCCTCGGGCTCAGGGCTGACAGTACAAAGGGGAAAGATGGCTCTCACAGGAGGAGTTGGCCCGGCACATTGGCTCCAGATGGGATTTCAGCTGGAAGCACACAGAAGCAGCTGAGCTCCAAGAACACTGAGGTTTTCTGGACCTGCTCTCTGGCAGGTGGATGAACCGCATCAAGGAGAAATGGAAGCCAGGTGGTGTGGACAGAAGGGAAAGGAGACAGGATTAGAAGAAGCAAGGAAGAGGTCACCATGGAGGGTCACATCCCAAATCTTTCACGTGGCTGGAAATCTTCAACAAATACATCACTGGATGATGCCACTAGATCGTCACAAATAGAAAGATTTTCAGAAAGAGGATCGTTATAGATTGTTGAGTTAGATGAGATCTTTCAAATGACCTGATCCCCAATCTTTACTTTGCAGATAAAAAGATGGCCAAGAGAAATGAAGTTCAGTCAGTAAACGAGTCCCTTGAAGAAACAGAACTGGGATTCCGGCCACCTGATTCTCAGGTCAGCGTGTTCCTTACTATCAATAATTGAATGGCGGCCTGGGAGAAACAGTTCCATCCATAAAGGTTTTTTTTTTGTCACTTGCCTGGCAAGTGTGAGGACCTGATGTCAATTGCCAAAACCCATGCCTGCTTTGTTTGTTTGTAGTTGTTGTTTGTTTGTCTTGTTTTTAAAGGGGGCTTAGAGAGATGGCTTGGGGTTAAGAGCACAGCTCTTCTATCGGAGGACCCAGGTTCAGTTCCCAGCACCCACATGGCAGTTACAACCTTCTGTAACCCCAGTTCCAGAAGATCCACACCTTCTTCTGACCTCTGCAGGCACTGCACACAAGTGGCACACTTTCATACACGTAGGTACTCATGAACCTTAAACAAAAATAATAAATAAAACTGTTTAAGAAGGGTGAGGATCGTGGCACACAGTTGTAATGCAAGATCTGGAGAGGCAGAGACAGATGGGTTCCTGGGGACTGCTGGATATTGCATAACTTTTCTCAGGGAAGCAAAGCACACACATCTGCTCACCCCAGATAGGGAGCTCATGACAGACCAAAGTATGGATACCACCAAAATCCAGCATGGTGTACCAATGAGTTTTATTGGAGTTACTTACAAGGGTCCTTACAGGGACAGAAATTGGTGTGGGAAGTCCTTCTGTATATGTGGTCCTGCTTCATAAAAGAGAACTGCCAGACATTTTACAGGACACACACACACACACAAAAAATCCAACTGATAAACTTTGCAAGTACAAAGGCATAAGAGATCTTCAAATTTCCTGCTTCATGGAAAAGTCTGCCAGACGCTATGATGACTGTAGACAAAAGAGGGATGCTGCAACAATACAGAAGAACTTTGGGTGACTGTCCAAGCAGCGAGATGTCTCTGTCAACTCTAGAGTTTTGGAAGTTGCTTACAACGTACTTCCTGTTTACTTAGGTAATACTATATCCTTGTGGCGTCTTTAATAAAATTAAAAGATAGATAGTTATTATTATAGTTTCCCTTAGTTATGATAAAAGATAAAGTAAATATAGATATTATAACTGTAATTCTTGCTTGATAACTGTTTCACATATATAATTTTACTATGTTAAAGTTAAATTCTTTTTTATTTAGACAGAAAAAGAGGAACTAGTGTGGAAAGTCCTTCTGTATATATGTTGCTTTTATTGGTTAATAAATAAAGCTGTTTCGGCCAATGGCTTAGCAAAATACAGCAAGGCGGAAATTCCATGCAGATAGAGGAGGAAAGAAGGTGGAGTCAGGGATGCCATGTAGACGCCAAAGGAGAAAGATGTTCGACCTTGCCAGTAGGCCACAACCTCATGGTGGTGCACAGATTAATAGAGATAGGTTAATTTAAGATATAAGAGTTAGCTAGCAATACGCCTAAGTGATTGGCCAAGCAGTGTTGTATTTAATACAGTTTGTTTCTATGTGCTTATTTTGGATCTGGGCAGCCAAGAATAAACAAGCAGCCTCTGCTTACAAGAAATGGCTCAAAGACAGCGCACCAAAACCTACCCCAATAGGGGTTACAGTTCACAAAAACTAGGAACCTGGAGCACACAGTCTACAGGCAATTTGACATGTTGGGGAATGCCCTTTCCATGTAGTCTGATCTCAATCTCTTTCAGGCAGCTCAGCTAGTCTTACTACTTAAAGGAGTTCACTGCAGAATAGAATATTTCAATCTCACAGGAAACTGTTACACAACACTGGCCAGTTAGCCTTGCCTACTTGATTAATTCCAGGCCAATGAGAAACTTTATTTTAAAAAAATAAAATAAATAAAACAGCGCTAGAGGAACAAAAGCTGAAGTTGTTCTATGACCCACACACACATATGCACATAGAGTACACATACATGCGCCCACACACACACAAAAATAATAACAGCTGAAGGGAGATACCACTGTAACAGCTAAGCACAACACTGCAGAAACTTAAGAGTTTTTATCTGGGGTGGGGTGGGGAGAGAAGGAGGAGGAAGAGAAAATGTTTTAGCTTTCAGTTAGAGATGTCCAGCTTTGTTACTTAGCACTGACGTCATTCAAGGTGGGGTGGAGCCTCAGGTGCAACATCCCTCTTTAGACAAGGGCGACTCCTAAAGAATTCTGAGGCTGGGCCTCAGTAGCCACGCACCAGAAGCTAGAGTAACAGAAGCTTTAGAACAAAAGCAGACCTCAGCAACCTCCACAGCAGCCCCCATTGGTGGTCCAGGTTTGGGATGGGAGGGACCACAGTCTTTTGCCACCTGATCATTCAGGGACTCATCCAGCTTTCAACCAGCTCTTACCTCAGATTCTAAAGTTTTTCTGGACCCAGAAATCTGCATAGAACAGTGACATAGGGCCCCTCTCTTCTGTGTGTGTGTTACATAGGGTAAACAGTAGGCATCATCTTAAGAAACATGTCCTGGTCATAGTGTTTTGCTTTGCTTTTGTTTTTTGTATGTTTGTTTGTTTTGTTTTTGTCTTTGTCATAGTTGGGTTTATTTTTGTTAAGAGGGGATCTTTCTGAGTCATTCAGGCTATCCAGGGAGTCCATACATATTCCAGGCTGGCCTCAAACTCACATCCTTCTACCTCAGTCTCCCAAGTGCTAGGATGGTTGCCATGCACCACCCCACCTAGACTTTGAGTCACCATCTGTGACTGCTCTGTCCCTTCCAACATCAACCTGTTCCTCACAGCCACAGAAGAAAGAATGGAACTCTTTCAGACCCAGAGAATGACTCCTGGGTACTCAGTCCTAAATGCCAGAACTACTCAGAGATCTCTGGCTTTCTACAACTGCAGCTCAAAGCGGAAGTGTTTTGCATTCTTCCCAGTGATGACCTGTGGCTTTCTCTTGAACAGAGGAACCATTCCTGATCACCGCTGACCGTTTCCTCAGTTATTCCCAGAGCAACTGAGAAAGGCCCCTATCCAGAGCATCATGTGGGCCCGTCTGGTTGAGCCACTGTTTTGAAAGGGGTGAGTCTCTCTAGGGGTAAACTTGGCTTCAGGAAAGTTACCAGGTAGAAGAGACTCAACGAGCACACATCACCCAGCTCCCAGCTTATAGAAGGCTCTTCCCCTGGGGCTTTCAATCTATAGAATGAAGAGTTATCACCATGCTCAAGATGTTTCCAGCAGTCATGCAGTTAGTGAGGCCACGTAAGCCACCTCCCCAGCCCTGCGTTCCAGTAATAAACTAGAGGTAACCCATTTATTATTCTTGTGAGCACTTATGAGACCGAGTCATCCTTTCTACTGTTGATTATTACACAAGCTTCTGGATTTTACTTGATCATATTTAGACACACGCCCAAGACTCTTTTTTTAAAGGTTTTTATTTTATTTTTAATTGCATGCATATTTATGTGTATAAAAAAGCTGAAAAGGTTTGTGCAGCACAGGCTTGTAATCCTAGCGCTTGAGAAGGGAGAGACAGGAGGATCCTTGGAGTTCATCATCCAGCCAGCTTACCCAAATCAGTGAGTTCCAGGCCAGTGAGAGACCCTGTCTCAAAATAAGGTGGCTGGCCCTGAAGAATGACAGCCAAAATGGTACTCTGGTCTCTACAATCACACACACACACACACACACACACACACACACACACACAAGAGCACAAGCTGAAGGAAGACAGGCTGTTGTCATAAGCCACATAAATGAACCTTCATGATTACCCTGTGGTACTGTTTGTTTTGTTTTAGAAAAGAAAATGAAGACTCAGGAAGGCAAAGATGCCCACCATAAGCTGCAGGGTGTATGGAGAAATGAGAACCAGCCAGCTATGAAACTTGAGTGAGCAGTTCAGGAAGCTATCTGAAAACTAAATCACACACCTGAACACATGGACACACACACACATAATTACAAAGGAAATTCACTTTAAATGTATGTTTTTAAATCATTTTATATTTATTTAAGACGTATTAATGTTTTGCCTATATATATGTATGTATACCATCTGCATGCCTGGTGCCCTGACAGAAGAAGATGTGTGATCCCCTAGAACTGCAGTTATGAGTCACCATGTGGGTGCTAGGAGTTGGACCTGAATCCTCCGAAAGAACAGGTGCTTTAAACCACTGAGCCATCTCTCCAGCCTCTTGACTGTTTATTATGACTTGACATATTAGCCTATCATATATGTGCATTCATTATATAGTTTATATAAATGTGGGTTCATTGGAATGCACGCTCAAATTTTTATTGATGGAGAACCTAGTTAAAAAGATAAGCAGTGGGGCTGTGAAGATGGCTTGGTGAATAAGGCATTTGTTATATAAACGGGAGACCCACAATTCAGATCCCCAGAACCTCACAGAAGCTGAGTAGAATGGCACCCTCCTGTAATTGCAGCATGGGGGATCCCTGGGACAAGCTCACTGGCCAGACTAGCTGGAACTGGCAAGCTCCAGGTTCAGGGAGAGATCTTGCCTCAGTAGATAAAGTAGAGAGCAATTGAGGACACCACCTGACAACAATTTCAGGCCTACACACACACACAAACACACACACACAAGAGCACAAGCTGAAGGAAGACAGGCTGTTGTCATAAGCCACATAAATGAACCTTCATGATTACCCTGTGGTACTGTTTGCTTTGTTTTAGAAAAGAAAATGAAGACTCAGGAAGGCAAAGATGCCCACCATAAGCTGCAGGGTGTATGGAGAAATGAGAACCAGCCAGCTATGAAACTTGAGTGAGCAGTTCAGGAAGATATCTGAAAACTAAAAGGCAAATTCCTCTCTGATCACTACTGGGTCATGAGCTCTGCCCCCGTTCTATTCCCAGAAGAATATGTCAGGAGAGCTCACCCCAAAGCAGCACTCACCCCATCAGGCTAAAAGATGCTGCCTGGATCCTCAGAGCAGAAGCATTCATTGCCCCTGAAGAAAAAAGCCAGACACGAGCCACAGGACCTGCTAAAGATGCTGTCACCATCAGCACCAAAGAACACACATGTCACCTTTGCGAGTAGGTCTGAAATGGGAAGCAAACGCCCAATCCCAGCTTAACTCTGGCTGCACAAAGGGCGTCTGAACTCGGCAAAAGCTAAGGCATTTCAAATCTGTGACTTTGTAGGTTGCAGTGTTTAAAAATAAATGTACCTCCACCCTGAATGTGGCGCATACACACACACACACACACACACGCAAATATATATAATGGAAAGAACCTGTCACTGAAAGAACGGAAACCTATTTCACTCTGCAGCGATCCAGTCTGCCTCCCCCAGCTCAGAAATGTGCTGTGCTCAGCGTTTCTGTGCGAATGCTGCATCCCTAGTTAGCAAAAGGCAGCAGCGGCTGCAGCAGCAGCCGCAACAGTAACAGCCACAGCACAGGCTCCAGGGAGTGGGAATCAGATCGCACCATTTCTACCTCTTTGGAGACAGAAGCACCAAGTTGCAAGGAGTGTGAGAATGTAGTCCAGAGGCTGCTGGGCAATGTCACTCTGAAGGCGGTGAGTAGCATGCTATTCACTGGGGCATCAACCGAGGAAAAATTCTGGGTTCTGACGGAGGTGTGTGTGTGTGTGTGTGTGTGTGTGTGAGAGAGAGAGAGAGAGAGAGAGTGAGAGAGAGAGAGAGAGAGAGAGAGAGAGAGAGAGCACATGGACAGGCACTTACATTGTCGTGGGGCAGAAATACATATGTATCTGTGAATGTAATGAATAAATCGGATGCTGTGGCAGTGCTTTGGAGCAAAAGAGTTAGAGCACTCGTATGTTCTGAGGTTCAGAGAGACGAAACCCTAAGATTCCAGAGCTACAAAGAGACTGGTCTAGAACTTAGGGTCCTGATCCGCAGCATGAGATTCTTATATTCTATATGGGGAGAGGAGAGCTGCCCTTGGGCCAAGTGACTCAGACTCCTGGGCATGAAACTAAAGACCGCAGCCAAACGTGAATGTCACTGGAACACGTCTCCCTGCGGCAGTCAACCTAGGAAACTATTTTAGACTAACTGCAATTTGGGACACAACAACAAAACAACAGCCGGTGTTGGCCTTAAATCGCCCAGCCCTTATGGCCACCTCTTCCTTTGAGGTTATTCTCTGGGTCACAATACCAAATACTTCTATTTCTTCCCAGCAAGGGAGCCATCGCTGAGGCTTGAGAGCTTGCGTGTGTCAATAACTTCCCCCGCTCAGCCTGTAGCCTGTATGTTTGCTGAATGCCAACCATACAGCAGGCATGGTGCAAGTCACCCTCCGGTTTCCATCTTATTTTATCTTTAGTCATGCCAGGGATGTCTCACATGTTGAGATACACTCCACAGCCACAATGTTCACATTCGCTATCTCACGGCTCAGCACAGCAGCCCGAGGCCTTACTACCCTATTATCCAAACCTGACAAGGAAAGAAGATTGAGGCTGGGTAAGGTTTAAGAATATGAGCTGTTTGAACCTTTTTAGAATTCCTATTTTCCTTAAAAATCTAAGGTTTTTTTTTTAAAAAAAAGTTATTTTCTAGTTATTTTCTACAATTCCCACAACCAATGTGATCTTTGCCTCTAAAATGGAAAAGAATGTTCTCCCCTTAGTAAAAGGCAATTATCTCCTGCATTGTGGTCCAAACATGCAAACAGAGCAGAACACTTGAAACTTTGACTCTCAATTTAGTCATTGCATATGCTGTGATGGGGCAGGGTGGGGGGTCCTCCGGTCTGTCCCATATTTTTCTGGGTAGTTTCAAGTTAGCGTGGTGAGATATATTTCAGAAACTTGACAGCATCCATCAGCCAGGTCTAGAGCTGTGGGAGCTAGACAAGTTACTTTCCTTCCTGGTGCCTCCATCTTTTCTCATTGATAAACTGACAACTAAGACTCAGTGATTTCTCTCTTCCCTCTGAAACCTGAAATTGCACTCACTCCTTTTTCCTTAATCAAGCACATCTCGCGTTCCTGGGACACACCAGATGCACTGTTGATGCTGGGAGGGTGTTTCTCCAAACCTGGAGGAGAGGTTATTTGCTGACAGTTCCTGCCAAGCCCCCTTCATGCGACCAAGTATCTTTAGCCTCCTAACACACAGAGCTGTGAGTTTCCTCTGTGCCCTGTCCCCCGCACTAAGAGGTCTGCGTTCTCCTCTCTTGTTCTTTTCTATAGTAGCACTGAGCGTGTACTCAATCAGCCACAGTGCCAGGCACAGTGCTAAGCAGCTTTCATGCATGACGTCATTTAACCCCAACAATAATCCTATTCAGTGGATAATATGATTAGCCCGACTTACCGATGAAGAAACTGGCAACTTATCCAAAATGGCATGGTTAAAACATAATGGGGACAGAGTTCCTGTTTGGGATGATGAAAACTTCTGGAAATGGATAGAGGTGGTAGATGGGTGAGATTGGGAATGTATTTAATGCTGCAGTTTTAAATGGTTTAGGGGTACGTTGGTGCATGTGGGAAGCTGAGATAAGAAGGCTGCCACAAGTTCAAAGTCAGCCTGGGCTACACAGTGAGGTCCAGGCCAGCCTGGACTGCAGAGTGAGACCCTGTCTCAAAATAAAACAAAATAAAAGGCTAACATGTTAAATTCATGTTACACATATTTTTTACCACGATAAAAGGAAAAAAGTAGGATTGAGGATAGAGCTCAGTTGGTAGAATATTTGTGTAGCGCTCAGGAAGCCCTGGGTTCAATTCCTAGCACCACATAAAACTAGGCATGGAGGCACATGTCTGAAATTTCAGCACCCAAGAGGTGGAGGCAGGAGAATCAGAAGTCCAAGGTCATCCTTGGCTATATATTAAGGTCAGCCTAGGCTACATGAGATTTGTCTCAAAGAAAGGAAAAAGTGAAAGAAGGGAGGGAGGGAGAGAAGAAGGGAGGAGAGGAGGAAGAGAAAGAGAGAGGGAGCATGAGCCAACTAGTCAGGGGTGGAGGAGGGAGAGAAGGAGAAAGGAAAAAAATAAAGGGAAGGAGGGAGGGAGGGAGGAAAGAAAGGCAGATCAAAAGTAAACACTATGTCTCATCTATTGTTACAAATAGGACTCAGAAATAGAGCTTATGAGTTTGACTAAATTAAATCTCTTGTCAAATAATTAGATGTGTATAATATTATCTTGATATTTGTCTGAGACTGTTTTTGTAGCTAGAACATGATCAAGGTTTTATAGAAAATGTTTCCAGGTATGGGATTTTTCTAATAATGAATAAGAGGGTTTCTAAACCTGTGTGTCAAAGTAAGGTGTGTGTGTGTGAGAGAGAGAGAGACAGAGACAGAGACAGAGAGACAGAGACAGAGAGAGTCAGAGAGAGAGACAGAGAGAGACAGAGAAACAGAGAGACAGAGACAGAGAAAGAGAGATATAGGGTCTCATTTAAGTCTGTCTAGCCTCAAACTTGCTTGTAGCCAAGGATGACATTAAATGGGTCTTGTCTCTACTTTCTCAGGGATGCAATTATAGATGGACACCACCACACCCAGCCTATGGAGTGCAGGATGTTGAACCTGGGGTCTCATGAATGTTAAACAATTACCGTACAACCCAGCTACACTCCCAGACCTTAAAATGGGCTTGTCACACTGTTGCATTGTTCCAAGGTTTCATGGCCTTTCTAAGTTACTGGCTTTTTTAATCAAGGACCAAGAAAAGGAAATTCAAAATCTCTGTATTGTATTCTCAGTTTGTTTGTTTGGTTTGGTTTGGGTTTGCCTATAGCACTTCTCTTTGTTGATGTTTCTCTGGCTTTTCTGGTTTTGGGTTTTTGGTTTGTTTTCGGTTTTGCTTTTATATTTTGGAACTCAGTTTCTGGGAGCATACAAGTTTAGAATTATGGCTCTACTCAGCTGTTTGCCCCCTATTGGTCGTTATGTATAACCCATCATCATCAATACCTTTAGTCTTCCAGGCTGCTTTATTCTGACATTAATAGCAATCACCCGTTTTTTTGTTTGGTTAAAATTTAGCTCCTTGTAAGATGTGGTGGCGCACGTCTTTAATCCCAGCACTTGGTGGGGTGGGCAGAGGCAATTGCATCTCTGCGAGCTTAAGGCTGAGAAAGCAAGGTCCATGGCAGCAGGGCTGGTACACAGAGAAGCCCTGTCTCAAAAACGCAAGCAGGCAAAGAAATCTAGCTGCCATTGTTCTCTCACCCTTTGCGGTTTATGTCCTTTGTGTTTCTTACAAACAACACATAGGTAGGTTTTATAGTAATTCCAGCTACATCTCCTTTGAGCTCTACAATACCATACAATGGAAAAAATGCTTTTTTGTTTGTTTTGTTTTGTTTTTTTGAGACAGGTGTCTCTGTGTAACAGTCCTGGCTGTCCGGGAACTTGCTTTGTAGACCAGGCTGACCTCAAACTCACAGAGATCTGCCTGCCTCTGCCTCCAGAAAAGAACCCTCTTAAAGTCAGCCCGTAGGTTTTAGGGATTCATTTCCATGAGATTTTCTGGTTTTCTCATTGAAGGACGTCCATGAGCATGAACTTCACAATTTCACATACCCCTTACAGAATGAAAAACAACAACAACAACACTGAGGCTTCTCCCTCAGTCTGTGGTGTTGCTCCATTGCATCTGGTAAGCTTTGAATAGCATCTTTTCTCTCCCATCCCTCCATAATTCACAGCCACAGCCAACTTCTCCAGTTTCCGCCCTTGTGCTGGTTTTACCAACCTATTGTGCCAGCAGTGACTTGTGCAGAGCGTCACTTCCTTGAAAACAGACCTAGATTTGAAGCTTGAGTCCCCAAAAGAAAGAAAAGATCCTTGAAGATGTTGCTACAGTTTTCCTCCTCTGCTACCAGTCACCCCCCTCCAAAATGTTGGGAAACTGCTCCAGCCTTTGTCCAAGACAAAGCCAAGGATACCTTGACAGTATTTCCCAGCAGCTTCCTTCTCTACTCTTCCTTTCTTTCTTCAGTGGCACAGAACTGGGGCATCAGGCACGGTAGTCAGACACTTGGACAATGAACTACACCCCCTCACCCCTGCACATTACGTTGGGTCCTTCCTTTTCTTTTTTTCCTCCTTTCTAGATATAAATGTCTGTCCTCAGCAAGCATTTATTGAGCATTTGCTATATAGCATATTTTATATTTTATCATTTTATCTTGACAACTCTATGATAAGGGCATAAGTCTTATTTCCCCCTCAAAGGGACCTCTGGAAGTTTGAGGTTCTGAAAAAGCTAGGCTGTGGATTAATAAAAAAGCAAGTGAGCAAGATATAATGAAATATATTTAAAAGGGAGTGCTAGTCTTTTGGGTATATACCCAAAGAATGCTCAATCGTACCACAAGGACCATGTTCATAGCAGCATTGTTTGTCATAGCCAGAACCTGGAAACAATCTAAATGCCCCTCAATGGAAGAGTGGATAAGGAAAATGTGGTACATTTACACAATGGAGTACTACACATCAGAAAAAAATCAGCCTACAAATCACAATCCCAGAGAACCTAGACAACCATGAGGACCCTAAGAGAGACATATGGATCTAATCTACATGGGGAGTTAGAAAATGACAAGATCTCCTGAGAGATCTGGGAGCATGGGGACCATAGGAGAGAGCTGAAGGAGAGGGGAGAGGAAAGGAGGGGAGCAGAGAAAATTGTATAGCTCAATAAAATCAATAAAAAAAAAGAATTTAAAAAAGGGAGTACTAGAGAGATGGCTCAATGGTTAAGAGAGTTGGCTGCTCTTGTAGAGAACCCAGGTTTGATTCCCAGCACCCACATGGCAGCTCATAACCATCTGTAACTCCAGTTCCAGAGGATTCAGTGCTCTATTCTTGCCTAGAGGGTACAGGGCACACTTACATGCATGTAGGCAAAATATGCATACACACAAAATAATAAAATAAAAATATTTTAAAAACCAATATCCTATTCCCTCTTTCCTCAGCTGGTCCCTTTTCTGGCCTGGAGGGCATGGTATACACGTGGTAACTTTACATACATGCAAGCAAAACAAACACACAAAATAATAAAATAAAAATTACAAAAAGGACATTATACCCCCCACTCCACTGCTAACTCCTTCTCTGGCTTCCCACATAATCGGGCAGCCCTCGCGACTTTGGTTTCCAGCTACTGTAGCAAGGAAGGTCATCAGTGCCTCGATCGCTTCATCTCACAACTGCAAAAATGTTCCCTAGCCCCAGAACAGCAGACACATAACAGTCCAAGACCGTGATCCGCGGAGGAAGCTCTCGTGCTCACCTCTCCAAACTCCAGATCTGCAAGGTTTCTGAAAGCCTTAAGATTCGACTCCTGTTCCCCAAAACTCAGGGCATTGGCTGCTGTGTATTCCCATCTCCCTATGCACTTTGTGGTGCTGGTCCAGTCTCTGAGGCTCCTAAGAGGAACAGCATGAAGAGTTCTTTCTTCCAACTCTACCTCCCAGAAACCCAGAGACAGGGACCACAAGGTGTGGCCTGGGAACAAAATTCATTTGCTGGCTCTCTTGCAAGAGTGAGGTGTGACTGGAGCTGTAGGCTTCTGGGAACCTCTTTGTTCATCTTTTTAATTATTCTTATTTCCTCTTACTTTATTTGTTTGTAAGTTTGTGCACTTGTGCACACACACCACAGCACACACATGGAGGTCATAAGGGTTGAGCTCAGATTGTTGGGCTTGTTGGCAGTGCCTCTAACCTACTGTGCCATCTCTCTGGCCCCTGTCTCATTCTTTCAAGAGAATACGGGACGATGGGGAAAGCACGCACTGGTTTTTACTCAGTGAACTGCGTGGTCCGACAGTCACCCCTATGCTTCACAGGGAAAACCAGATGGAACTAGAATGTCTCACTCAGCTTCAAGGGTCACCCCTGTTCTATGGGACCACCAGCCACGGGAGAAGAAGACAAGAACCAGACCATGCCAGAACCTTTGCATCAGGACATCCCCTCTGTCCCAGCATCTGTCACTCACCTTCTGAGGAGTTCCCAAGATGTTCCCTCATGTTGAGGCTTCTTAAAGGTTCCCTGAAGAGAACAAACAACAGAAGGTGCCAGTTTCAGAGCTGAGACCTTAAATGGCATGCAGTTTTGATGGGGAGTCAGGAGAGAGCCTCACTGAGGGGAAACCAAGAAAAACAAAAACAAAAAGGTCGGAGTGCCAGGAAAGTGGAAGGTAGCTGCTAGCCTCTATTTTTTTTTTTTTTTTTTTTTTTTTTTTTTTTTTTTTTT
>NC_022019.1:13752116-13754057 GCF_000317375.1 Microtus ochrogaster | reverse complement strand
CTCTATTTATCTGTGACAGAGGAACTAAGGCTCTAAAAGGGGAAATGACTGACCTGAGATCACAGCCAAACCTAGAACTTGAACCCAGGCCCCCACCTTCCTGTCTAGAAGTCTCACACCACAAGGCTGCATGAAGATACACAGGCTTCTTTATTAGACAGGGAAGGGTCTTGGTAAAATTGTGACTGCTGCTTTATCGTGGCAAAGAATTTAATTAACTGCCACACTTCTTGTCCCGGGCAGTGAATAATTTAAATCTTAATACTGGAGCTGGGAGAGGAGCTCAGTGATAGAGTGAGTGTGTGCTGAGCATGGGGACCCAAGCAGTCTCCAGCACCAAAGCAATGAAAATAAAAATGCTGGTTAAATAGTCTCAGGACAGGCTCCAAAGCTACAGCGAACCTCTGTCTTGAAAAATCAAAAAAGAAAAGGAAAAAAAAATGCTTGTTAAACAGAGAAACAAATCGCATAAAAACAAAAATCTCTATTTTTTTTTTTTATTTATGTGTTGTGTCTGTGCACGTGAGAGGTGGGGTGAGGAGCACCAGGGTGCTCATGTGGACAACTCTTAGGAGTCTGTTCTCTCTTTCTACCGTGGGTCTCAGGATCAAACTCAAGTTGTCAGGTTTGTGTGACCTCCCTCCGCCTTTCCTTACCCCATACCCACGTTTTTCCTTTATTGCCCAACCCTTTTCTGTTCGTCCTTTCATTTCGTGTTGGTATTGTATAGTACTGTGTGATATCATGCATCATGTATGGTATCTTACTTGTTAAACGGTATCAGCTTGTGTGTCTGACCAGGCACCAAAACATAAGGGATGTGTCTGCTGAACAGGAGACTTCACTTCACCAGGCCTGTCTTAGGGTAGCCTGACAGGAGTTCACCCAGAAGGAAGTATGTGCCTTGACTGACAGCCTGCCACCCCCAGAATTTCCCTGGGGGGATCTCTACCCTCAGAAAGATTGCTAAATTCTCAGGCACCCCTCCCCTTGCCCACCTCAGGTGGTGAAACGCTGCCACTGCCCTTTAGATGCTGTTTAAATGCCCAACATTATTGTCACTATAGATCATTGGGATCGGCTTCCTGGGTCGTAGGGATGATGGCAGAATGATGCACACCAGTGTGTTTATTATTTAGGATACAGTATATGTGCTTTATGTTGATTGCCCTGAGGAGCATCAGAAGCATAACTAACGTCCAAAGTGTTGGCAACGATCTACCTTTGCAATACTATTTGCATAGGGTACGGCACTGTTTAGCAGAGGAAAAATGATCCTAAGTGACATTTCTCGTCTGCTGTCACCTCATCCCTGCTTGTGCGCCCACAGGATAAATGCTGTTTTGTTTTCGGTTTGGTTTGGTTTTGGGTTTTTCTTTTTTTTTTTTTTAATATCAGCTTTGAATTACATAACAGTGCTCGTGTTTGTTTGAGAAGGCCGTGGAATGGTGTGATTATGGAGAAAGCAGGATCTTGGGGGCTAACAGACTTGCATCCCAAAGTCATTTAAAGCACTCTGCAATGTCTCCTCTTTATAAAATGGGGGTTCTCGTGGCTGTGAGACTGTCGATCACGGAAGCAAAGCCCCCCCCCCCACACACCAAACAGCACTGTGCTTGCCTGGGAGTTGCTAAGCATGGCCCCCTTTGTTTTAGGTAGTGTTTGGAAATGCCCATTCAGTACACTTGGCAATTCAAGATTGTGAGCAAGCCCACCACCTTCCCTACCCTGTACTTTCCTCAACAATCCTTGGGCCTCCCTGGCCATGTTATATATGCAGATGATCTGTTTGAAGCTGCCAAACACAGAGGGGACACTGATTTTATTTTATGAACAATGGTTAAGTGTCTCCTGAGTGCTGGCTGCTGGGAAATAAATATTCTAGATTTCATCTATTCATTCATTCATTCTAAACAACCTATCCTCCAAATGACCCCCTCC
>NC_022019.1:13746918-13751921 GCF_000317375.1 Microtus ochrogaster | reverse complement strand
TCTCTCTCTCTCTCTCTCTCTCTATCCCAGAGGCCTAGCAGTCTTTTTGCCCAATTGGATGTTATTTTTCATTTTCTTCTTGTCACTACCTAATGTCCAAATTTATTTAAATCATCCTCAGACACAATCCTACAAGATATGAATCACATCTGAGGCAGGGTTTTTTTTTTTCCCTTCCAGCTTGTCAGCCGTCTCACTTATGATTGACAAGATTTCCATTCCCGTCATTTCTACTAATTCTGCTTCGAATCTGTATATTTAATGAACACACCAATTGGTCCCTCGTTATCAGTCAGAGCCATTTTTTTTCCATGGATAATGCTCTGATTTTATAATTTATCGTGCATGGTGGCTGCCTCTAAATGAAATTCAGCGAAGGGCTTGTCCGGTTCCTATTAAAACAATATCTGGCACATGAATACAGTCATGAGATTTCCCCCCACCCCTGGACTCCCCCTTTGTGCATACGAACAGTTTCATGTTCCTGTTAGACTCCTAAAGCACAGTAATGCTTTTCTCACCCAAAAGTATGTTGAATTTTATAACTCTGCACAAAGACAAAAAGAAAATCAAGAGATGGCTTACCAAAAAAAAAAAAAATTCTCCAATGCAAACACAATCTGACACATGCTAAAAATTGCCCGAAGCACTGGTGAGTTGCAGTGCCTCTCCCGAGGCAGATAATTCATTAGGAAATAGCCTCGTGCCCTATGTAGCAATTGAACAAAAATATTTATTTGTGGTACTCTCAGATGATAAGGGGAGCAGGGTTTCTTTGGGAGAGAGGGGGGAGGGGAGGCCCGCACTGGCTACCCACCATAAGCATTGCAAATGAATCCTTAGCCTTCCTGCTGCAATCTAGGTCAGTATGGAGCAGTGGGATGATGGGGTGGCTTTTAAATCTGCTGTAGGCTCCCGTCGATCTGCTTAGAAGGCACAGGAGGCCCAGTTACCCTGGACTGGAACATTCCAAGGGAAATTGAGAGATACTCTTCACCTGACCCACAGAGTCATCAGAAATAAAGAGGGCTATACCATCGGATGAATTACATTGAAACACACGCAGGCTTTAAGTTTTCCTTGTCCTGCTTTTTAAGACCTAAACAGGATTTGCCAGTCAGATTTCTTTCCAGCCTCCAGAATATAAGATCCTTCTTTTAAAATACAACAGGCTCCTACGACCCAGGTGGGGACTTTGCAAATCACCTCCCCGTGTTGCAGAAAAAGATAGGAAATACAAGTGTCCTCCAACAAGCCATGATCTGTTTTTCTTTTAGCGTTCTTTTGAAAATTAGGGGGTTTGCACGCTATGAATAATTCATCAAATAAAGCAGAAACAAAATAAATTGACTAGTGTCTGCCACCTGATAAACTAAACTTCGACCAAAGACCCTTGTCAAGGACTTTATTCTTCCTTCAGAATGAGTAATGGAAGGCTGTTGTTTCCAGGGATCTAGGCTTAGTGGGTCCTTCCTCAGAACTGCTTCTGCCAGCTTTAACGTGATGACTTAGTTCACTAGGTCAAAGTCCCTGACACTTTCCCCAGGCTCTCCTCCCACAACATGCACAAACTCGATCTGTGTATTTTTCTGCACATGCCCCCGTATGCCGCTATAACTAGAGAAATGTAAGGAGAAACATCTGAATGTCAAAATTCAGCCTAAGCAAAACACTAAACAAACCAGTCAGAACAGGCTGTTTTAACTTTTAGTAGGCCCTTTTCTCTATATTTTAATTGCCACACCATACTTGTATCTATTTACGGGACAGCCTGTGATCATTCAATATGTATTCATAATGTGTAGCTATCAATTCAGAGTGATTAGTGATTCCAGGTCCTCAAAATTTTAGCATTTCTATATGATGGAAAACCTTCAAAATCTTTTCCAGTTACTTTGAAAATAGCATATATTGCTTTAGGCTATTATTACCCTAAGCTTTATTTGACAAAAAAAAATCATAAGAAAAAAATTTTAAAGTACAAATATGATTTAAGAAAAAAAATTTAACAACAAAAAAAAAATAAAAAGACCTGGGTTTTGTTCTACTAGGAATCAACTTTGTGGGTCTAGAAGGAATTTTTCCATCTCTCTCTGGGCCTTGCTTTCTTCTTTAATATATGTCAAAAGGAATCAACCACCTCTTGGGTTCTATGGTTAGCTATTCTGTCCAAATACCACCTCTAAATTTTTCTCTTGCTGTGTTTTGTTTTTGAAAAGATGAGGTAACTGCCGAAGTCTCTGCAGCTATTTCCAAAGATGTGAACTGACGGTCCCAGAAAACAGAAGCACTTCCGAATCTGCTGAAGCTGATATAAAGCTTGCTAATGAGGGAGTCTCAGCATAGAAATGATCTTCCAGAACAATGTTGAGTATCTTCAGATGAGTTTATAAAAAAAACAAAAAACAAAAAAAAAAAAACCCTTTCTCTCTCTCCCCACCCCCACCTCCAACATTACTGGAAAGGCCTGAGGAAAATAGCTGGTATCAGACACACAGAAGAGAAGTAAAAACAAACTTGGCTTCTTATGCCTCTGAATATTTCACTGGGGATAGAGTTTTGTATTCCTAAACTGGAAGGTGATAGAATATTCTGTTTCAGGACATCTTTTTTTTTTTAAGCCATTTAAAAGTACTGCAGAATGTTATTTTGATTTCTGCCACAGGATAAAGGGTTCCCCCGAATGCAAACAACAAGCAAAGAATGCGCTAGAGGCTCCGCCATCATATTAAAAATTAAATCGGGCTGCATTTCATAATGGGCTCTCTCTCTCTCTCTCTCTCTCTCTCTCTCTCTCTCTCTCTCTCTCTGTCTCTCCCCTCCATCTTCTCACCGTGGAAATCGCACTCGGACGGCTGTTCTTCACTGGGGCATCAGCTGAGGTCAGAACCCTGCTTCTCTGAACAGGGAACCACAAATGTCACTGACACATGTCACGGCTTGGCAAATAATATATTTCTTTCCAGTCCCCTGTCCCTTCCGTTTACCCACCCTCATGCATGTGCTAAGCTGAAGGGCACCTCTCAGTCTTCCTTCCTTCCTTTGGTGGGACCAGCAGGAGGCATGCCATTCACAATGAATTCAAAAGTGCTTCTCTTTTGATTTCTGTTGTCTTTATTTTAACCTCAAGAAGAGAGAGAGATTGAACTCAGTCTTCACCCCGGGCTACGCTAATACTTAGGTCATGTCTGAGCTCTCTGGGGAAGCCCTGCTTTATCCCATCCGAGGGGCAATGCTGTCTTTTCAGTGGGGCTGTACAGCTGTCCAGCCATATGGGCCCCAAACAGCTCAGTCATCCGATTTGGGGGGGTTACAATGTAATTTCTTAACGTGCTAGTATTTGGGGTGAGTTTGATCAAGCGCATAGACAGCCCTTAAGCCCAAGGGTTTAGGTTTTAAGAAGCCATTACAAATGGTTCAGCATCCGTTCAGACTGGTTAAAAACAGATATGAAATCTGTGGCTGGGGGAGGGGCAAGGTCTCGTGACCCCCTGGTTGAAGAAAGTCCCAGGGGTATGCTCTAACTATTAATTCAGCATCAGCTGCCGTATCTCCCCCCCCCCGCCCCTTTTTCTCCCTTTCTTTTTTAACCCTGGGCTCATCATTTAAGGCGTTCCCACTCCGGCCTGGTCTGCGGAGCCTGTTACAAAACCACGTCTCAGCTCCCCCACCCCACCCCACCCCCGCGCGCGCTCTCCACGCCGCAAGATGAGAGAGCCAGCATCCCCGCAATGCCGCAAAGGCGCAGAACTGCATTGAAACCGTCCTCAAGCTAAACAAAACCAGGCCTTTCTGACAATCTAGCAAAAGCCAGCAACCTCCATGTCCCGTTGATCTTCAGTCAACTGGCTGGACCTTAAGTCACAGCCCCATTCTTCCCTGGTGCAGGGGTTCGAAACTGTACGCCAAAGGAATGCTTAATAGACAGAACATACAAGAGTCCTAAATCTAAACACCTTTATCAAAATGGTGGAAAGTATGGCTAAGTTACCGGTAATAGATCTTGTCCACCAGAGAATTGCAATTTGGTCGGGACTGTTATCAGCGTGGTCAGTGTTCCCAGAAAGATAGCCTAGTGGTGGCCTTGGCCAACCAGCTACATTTTTTTTTAATTAAAATCTGTGGCAAAGATGTTTTCTAATTCTTATAAATCCCTCCCAAGATTCTCAGTTCTAGAAAGTAAACCCCCCCCCCAAAAAAAAACCTGCTTATTTTCAAAGCCACTAGTGGCACATTGTTGAAGAAAAAAAAAGCAAGTAGGGGAGGTTTTGTGACAGTCATTCTTCTCGTGGGGTCCACACCTAACAATTGGCAGAAGCATAAATGGCCTTGAATCTAAGGGGACCTCCCTGTAGATCCATCCTGACTAGGTAGGTGCTTCCCCCTGGCCAGCACTGGCCATTGGCGACAGCCAGGTTTAGACTGCTTTTAGCTACCCAAGCTTGTTCTCCCTACATCTAGATGTCCTGAATCCAACATAGACCAAGAAACACTTGGTTTTGTTTTTTGGATTTTTTTTTCTTTTCTTTTCTTTTAAGTCATTAAAGAAAAGCAGGCGTTGGGAAAGCAGATGGGCCAGCGTGTGCGGGTCGGGGCTGCCTCGCGGCTGCCGCAATAACCCCTTTGGGAAGACAGATTTCTCTTTGCAGAAGCTGGGGCTCGAGGTGGGGGAAGGTTTTTTTGGTTTGCTCTTATGGGGACACACATTCATTCTGGGTCCTTCTTTAAGACCACAGCTAAGTCGGTGCTCTTGGAAAAAACAGTCACACAGCCATACAACTACAACAAAAGGCGCTTCCCCGAAGTGGCTCTCCACGTCCTCAGGACGGGTGGCCGGACGTGTAGACGCACTTTTGTGCCTCTGTAATCTCGGACGTCCATCTGGCCCGGGCAGGCGAGGGCGGGCGGGAGGGCGCGGGCAGGGGAGGGGCGCGCGCACGCAACTAGAGCCGCGAGCACGCGCGCCGCTCTCCTTCACTTTCACCTTGACTGCGCGGGGGGGG
>NC_022019.1:13737801-13746818 GCF_000317375.1 Microtus ochrogaster | reverse complement strand
TTCGTCTTCCCACCCCCATCACTGTCCTGCCCAGACGCCAGCCTAGGGCGGGGTGAGGAGGAGGCTGCACTGGCGCTCGGGTCGCCGCACCGCCCCACAGCCTCACGCTCTCGCTCTCCGCAGTGACGGCAACCGCAACCGCAGCAGCACCCAGCTCCATCTTTACCCGCCTGGCCCGAGCCGCAGCTGGCGGGAACCTAGCGATTCGGGCTGAGGAGGACGAGCGGAAGACGCAGTGAAGGTGTCCCAGCCCCACCCCACCCCACGCCATTGGCCGAAGCGCAAGAAGCAAAGAGTGGGCTAGACGCGCTGTTGCTGTTGCACCGAGGGAGCGAAGAAGGGAACAAGAGAGCGTGATGGAGCGGTGCAGGCAGGTGTAGGATTGAACCTCCCGAGTCCGCTCAGAGGACTTTGTCAGGGCCTGGGGCTGCTAGGGTGGCTTCAAGGGATCGGAGGGCTCGGACCACTGCAGATGCGGCGCATGTGGGCGCGGCGAAAGCTCCCCCTTCTCCCAGGATCTAAACGGATAAACGGAAGCGCGTGTAAGTGTGGGGGTGCGAATCGCCACCTCCGGCCTTGGCTTTCCCGCTTTTGCGAGCACCCCCACTTCTCACTTTCCCCAAATCCGCATTTTCCTTGGCACAACCCTCCCGAACACCGAGGAGAGGGAGGTGCCCGGGGGCAGTGAGAGTGACGTGTATTGGTGCAGAGGGGGTGGAGGGCTGCGGGCCGGGCTCTGTGGACCGACTCCTAATCCTCTTGTTTTCGGAACCGTCAGCAGATGTGGCTTCTCTTAGCTGAATAATCCGTTAAGGGAATGATAATTTTTAAATAGGACCGCGGCCTCACCCCGCGAGGACAGTGAAGGAGATCAGAGCTTGGTGAGGCTAAAAGAAAAGGCTCTAAATTCATATTCTCTCTCTCTCTCTCTCTCTCTCTCTCTCTCTCTCTCTCTCTCTCTCTCTCTCTCTCTCTCTGCCTTCCTCTCTATCCCCTTACTCCCCTCCCCCTCTCTCCTCCCCCTTCTCCCCCATCCCCTGCAATCCGCACTCGACGCGAGTTCACGCGCAGGGCTGGATTTCCAAGCTGCACTGCAACTTCTCAGCGCGTTATTATTATTCATCTGAGGGTGCAGCCTCTGCAACCTTCGCCTCCTGCGCTAGCATCCTTTCCCCCTGGCCGCTGCCACCAGCAGTGCAGTCCCTTCTGCACGCAGGCTCTGGTTCACTACAGGAGGATTCTGGTTTGGGTTTTGTTTTTGGTTTTGTTTTTGTTTTTTAAATTCTCTTCGGGGTCATTACCACGATGCCTAGTTTTATCGTTAGCTTTTCCCCGGTCAGGTGGCGCGACTACCAGCTCCTGCTGGCAGCTCTTCCTTTCCACCAGACAAGGAAGCGCTTGGGGCTTGGCCAGGGAGGCCGCTCCCTGATTGCGGGGCTGCCTTTAGCCTCCGCAACTCTCCCGCATTCATCTGCATCTATATATTATCCCCATTCTTTTTTATTCCAACAGATCTGCCTTTGCTTTGGACTGGCTGAAACACTGCGGACTGCAACCAATGTCTTTTAAAGGAGAACAAAAAGATGAGGCTCTTGTGCGGACTCGGGACAAAGCGTCTTGGGCTCGGTGACAAGGGACGCGCGGAACTCTGGCTCCCCGATTGGAGAGATCGACACAGCCCAAGGGCACCCCGCAGGGCTTGCGGACCTCTGAGGGTATTCAGACTCAATTTTATTGATCTTTGTGGCATGCTTTAAGAGGGTCAGTGTTAGGTAAAGGCTGTGTCCCCCGCCCTGTTGGGTGGGTGGGAAACTGAATGTAGGTCCAATCCAACTTGTCCTACATGGCCCTCTATCTCGCCTTTTTTTCCCTTAGATATTAGAAAGAGGAATGGGAACCCGAAGGCTTAGAAAAGAGAAACAGTGAGTGGGAGCCACCCCCAAAGGCTAAGGCAGTAGAATGTGGGGTTGGCCAGGTGAAGAGAGCTATGGGTTAGGAGGCATCTGCTCCACTCTGGTGCCCTGGGTGAGTTGTATAGAGAATGACAACGTGGCTGTCTGTTGAAAACAGTCTTGAGAAATTGGCATCTACAAGCATAAGGTGACTGGACTTGTGTGTAAACAGATTGATGGAGGGCAGAGAGGGAGGGGGCTTAAAATAATGTTTTATTGTCCCAATGGGTTTGAGGATCTCTCCTCCACCCCATCCAGCTACGTTATATAGGAGTGACCTTTTAAATCGACTCCCACCCTTTACCCCTGTAAAGCCGGTTGACAGGGGTGGGTGGGGTGGGGAGTGTGTGGGGGTGCTCTCTCGCGCTCTCTCTCTCTCTCTCTCCCCTCCCCCTTCCCAGTCTCCCTCCTCCCTCCGTCTCCCCCTCCCTCTCCCTTCACTCCTCCCTCCCGCGTTCTCCCTTCACTCCCCCCTCGCTCCCTCCCTCCCTGCTGCATTTTGCATGAGCTATCTAGGTCATTAGCATTTTAGCGTATGCAAGACTTGACAAGGCTGATGAGGGGCCAGATGGGCCTCGCTCTTATTTATTTTTTTTTCTTTTCCTTTTTCCCCTCCACCACTTGGGACCTAAGCGAGAGGACCACAGCAGGAGAGTTCCGGAAGGCTGATTCCCATAGATTCTGGTAGCGGCTGCTGCAGCTCAACCCTGCGGCACGCCCGGCCAGGCTGCACCAGGACTCTACACTCGAGGTAAAGGCGGCGGCCACACGCCCTGCTCAGGCAGCGGTCGCTGGGCCCCTGTTTCCCATCCCTTTCCTCACCGACATCTCCCTCCTCCTGCCCCCCTCAGTTTCCTAGGCGAAGCTGAGAGCGACCTGGGTGGGTAGGACTCGCTGCGGTGGGGCGAGGTGGGGTTGATGTTTTTTTATTGTCTGGAGCTGCAGGGAAGGCGAGGCACGCGGAGAGGGGTGAGGGAGTCGGGGTAATTAACACGGGGGAGGCACCCCTCCGTCTCCCACTTACACCCACACCCCGAACCCTCCACCCCCCTCCTCTTTGCAGGAAAAAGCTTGGAAACGAAAGGATGCGGGAGAACAAAGAGCCTTTGGAGGACGTGGCTGTTATCTCATTGTCTGTGACTGGGGGAGCTGCGGTAGGAAGGATGCGGTGGTCCTTAGCTCATCGCTTTCCCCCACCCCCCACCCTCCCCGCTGTCAGTGCGCACGCACACGCGCCGCCAGCTTTTTCTTTCTCATTCCTCTTTTTCTCATTCCACCTTCTTCCATCCCCTCCCTTTCTTTCACCTTTCCTTCTTCCCTCCCTCCCTCCCGAGACCCCCTTCCTCCCTTCTATCCCCTCTCTCCCTTCCTTCCTCCTTCCCTCCCTCCCTCCTCCTTTCCTTTCCCTTCCTTCCTTCCTTCCTTCCTTCCTTCCTTCCTTCCTTCCTTCCTTCCTCAGGAGAAAGGCCTCTCTCTCCGTGTTCACAGCGGACCTTGATTTAAATGTCCATACAATTAAGGCACGCGGTGAATGCCAAGAATGGGGCTGTCTGAGCACCTTGGGTCCTCGAGGGCCTGCCACAGAAGGATCGACCCAGCCCAACGCTCTGGGCAGAACTCAGCGCTGCAGCTGCAGGCGCCACAGGAGGGGCAACGGGCTGCTGAATGCCTCAGACCGCAGCCTTTTAGGGTGGGGATGTGTGCGGCTAGGCTACCGACAAAGAGGGGCTTGTGCAGATGCAAACAGAATCTAGGAAAGAAACAACCCATTCTGTGACAGAAAACACGGATCGATGCAAACGGGTGGTGGTGGGAGTGGGAGATGGTCTGGGAGCTGTTGGAGAGTGAAGAGTGCGCCTTAGCTTCTGGGACCCTGCCCATTGTACAAGGTCGACAGGTTCCTCCATATCTGTTTTTGTCCTGGGCTTTCAATTTGTCCTTAGACAAATACTAATAATCTGGTACCCACGCGACTGGCAGACTGCCCCAGAGCCTGGACTGCAGCTACATTGTGTTCTGCTTGGGGTTGGTAGGGTATTCTTCGCGGGAAGCTGTTTGTCACACTTTGGTGGAGAGCTGTGAGCCTTTGACAAGCTTAAGCAGATCTCCCGGATGAAGGCAACCAGCAAATTTGCTCATGAACAGCACACAGACTCCATCAAAGCTGACAGCTAGCCCAGGGCTCCAAGGAGGGCCCCCCAGCCTTCTCAGGGCTCTGACTGAAGTTTCAGGCAGAGATCCAGAGCTGCAGAAGATGCAGTACCCCCAAAGGGCGGGCTACTCTGTTTGCTTAAAACCGGGACAGAAGGAAAAACAGCATGTGCGCAGGTTGGGGGGGGGGGTCTGAGGAAAGTCTGTTTTGAAGCTGGCGGTCCAGGAACAGAAAGGGTTAAGCCATCCTCATCCCGAAGCACCTGCTTCCCAAATCAGCCCCCAGCAGCAGCTGGTCCTGGAGACCCCCGACCCAGTTCCATCTCCATCTCAGTGTTCACCGCCAACCTGCAGTGGATGGATGGTGGCCTGGTGACCGACCTAACCTCATTAATTTCCAGGTGGAGAAGATGGAGGAGGGGCAGGTCCCAGGCGCAGCAGAGGGAGGGAAAGGAGGCCAAGGGCTGGCCTTCCCACCCAGGAAGCAGGCTGTAGCCCCTCCCCCTGCTGTCATCCCAGAGGCCTGCCTTTGCAAGGCCAAGCCCATAAAGGATGTTTAGGAGTTTAATCTGATTCCTAACACAGTAATCAGGATCTAAAAGAGCATCCATTGAAGTTAATGGAAGACTCTTTTCTCTGCCTCCTCTAGTCTCATAAATTAGTATTGGAGAGTATCATGGGTCAGCACCTCTCCGGCCTATTTTCCTCAGGAGTACTTACTATTTCTTGAGTATCTACTCTGCATCCGTCTTTGTGATAACCTCATCTTAAAGGCTAAACTTCGTCACAGAAGGGAGTGTTAGAGCTAGCTGGGCTGAGGTTAAATGTGCCACCCTCCACATAGGCTTTCCCAGAACCTTCTCTGCTCTGCAGAAATGAGCCACAGCCTGCTCGCTCTTGCAGGAGGAAAGCTGCAGTGTACACATCATGGGGACTGACTGCAGGGGCTTCGCCGACTGAATCCTCTAGAGAAAGCTGGGCTGTGAGGAAGGGAAAGCCTTAGCAATGGCTGTCCTGAGAGAGGCCGTAGCCATTGCCTTCAAAATCTCCCTCCCTTGAAATGAGATTTGACCCTGTCCTGGGACACCCCCACCCTTTATGGATATGTTGGAAGAGAGCAGTCAGCGTACTGTACCATTTTGGGGTGTACGCATTGCTTCCCCCCTCCGTGCCCGATGAGATGTTATTTTGCCTTCAAGCCTTGGCCTAAGCTGCTGATGGCCCAACCCCCTGTACCGCAAACGTCCCCATTAGCAATCCTCTGCTCTGTAATTGCTTCCCCATGATTCCTTCAAATGTCCCCTCGACCTTCACTGATACTTCATCTTACATAACCTCCAGATGCCTCTCCAAGTAAGGTCCTTTTAGGTAGAAACCCAATGTGCTTTTTCTCTGAGAGCTCCAACCACAGGCACAGGCACCTTCTTCTGTAAGGCCTGCCCGCGATCTGCTCCATAGGATCTATGCTAGGAGGGGTACATTTTTAATTCATTGCTTACGGAAACTCTCGTTCCAGAAAGCATTAGTGTGCGGGAGTATTCTGGACTGGCCACTCTGTGTGGACTAGTGTGGGTATGTGTCCACTAGGTATCCTTCACAGGAAGGGTTTGTGGGGGGGGAGGTCTCGTGATATTTTCAACCCAGGTATAATTGCAAGCCCCCTTTTGTTTGCAACACGTGAAAAATCAGAACCAAGGTCAGCCTGAGCTGCCTCCTTCTACGTTTTCTGTCCTTTTATGCCCATCAGTAATTACGTAGAGAACCTGAAGCGTTCTGCGCTCTCAGGGCATCTCTTGAGTGCTCAAGACCACCTCCCCGCCTATATGAGCCTTCTCGTTACTTATGGCTAAAAGTGAGGAGAGACATCCATGATCTGACGGTAGGATGAGGCTGGCATAGTGTGATGACTGGGCACACTTTCCTAGTCCCTTGGGTTTGTTCACACCCACTGTGGGCTTCGTCCCCATGGGGTACAAGCTCTTGTGTTTCTGGAGGAGCCCAGTACTTGGAATAGATTTAGGAATGTATCAAAAAGGACTCGTGATTACAATGTTTCTCTCCCCTGCCAGAGACAGCCCAGATCTGTCTCAGTGGAAAAGAATTGGTTCTTTAACAGATGCGGTGATAAATTCTATAAATTTCTTCTGTGTGTGTCTTGTGGGGGGATACACCAGAAACTTTTATCAGATCATTGACGTGTGGGGAGGGACATGTCCCCAGTTAGCACATCTCCATGCACACGTATGAAGTCATAGACTTTCTCACACAACGTATCCATCGCTAATGTGGAAGGGGCACTTGACCACAAAAGAAAGTGCGCCTCTACAAGGAAATTTTCTCTCCCGCTATTGAACTTACGTAACACCCACCCCCATTCCAACCTAGAGTGCCGTCTGGGGGCAGCTGCAGAAATCCTGCCTGGGACAGATGGAGCCTCTCCTTCCTCAGCTACTCTGTGGGTGGTTTTTGAGCCCATGAGTCAACATGGGCAGACTGTAGTGTGTGCTGGTGCTGTGCGTGTGTATTTGAGGCTTGGCGGGCTGATTCTCACGGATGAGGATATTAACAGCAATGCTGAGAATTATAACTAATAAAGATTTTTTTTTCCTTCAAGACCCATCTATAATTCTTTCGTTGGGTATTTTTGCCAAGTCCTAGCCAGATTGATTCAAGTTTTTAGTATTTAATTGCCTCAAACAAGCAAGCATGGTACAAAAAAAAAGAAGAAGAAAGACTTTAAGCTGGGTTTGTTGGAAGCAGTCTTTGTACCTAGAGATTTTGAAGTACGAAGTGTAGGAGGAGACGGGGCAGCTGGCTTTATGGAGACAGAGGAAAGTTCCAGGTCAGAGAGGAAGTATCAGCAACTGTCTCTAGCTAGGTTCATTGTCTCTTTTGTCTTAAAGAGGGCTTACCAGGGGTCAGAGTCACAGAAGCCCCCAAATAAATTCCAGGGTCACTAGGTGATTTCACTGGGGCTAGCCCCATTTTAAATTCAAATCAAATGTGTTTGCTTCTTAAACATATGACAAAATTGCCAGACCTGGGGGCCTGAGAGGTGAGATGCCTACGTTTAGGGTCTCTGTGCAGAGTTCTCGAGGTGGCCTGCTTTGCAATCTGCCAGTATGCCATTCTGTGGGAGCCAAGCGCAGGCCGGATGCTGCAGCCCAAGCCAGCAGGCTTCTCTCTTTTCCACTCCGGGTGCATCAGCTCGTGGACTTGAAACAGACCTGATTTCATCGTTTTTGTGCTCTCCAGTTGTTTTGTGAGCCTCTTCCCAATCACAGAGATTTGGGATATGGGGGATGTGTGTTGTTTCTGATTTTTTTGTTTGTTTTAAACACTGAACCTGTCTGAGGTTCACACAGAAGTGGGTTTACTTCAGTCCAGCTCCAAGATGTACCCCAAGCCGAAATCCTAAATTCCACTGGAGTCAACCAACTGCAGAGACAGATTCTGAGCACCCCCCCTCCCATGTTTTTTCCAGCTTCAACTCACCTCCACCCCGTCCCCCAGTTCCACTCTGGTACCAGTCCATACTGTGGGTCCACCCTAAGGGTGGCTACAAAGTCCAGCAGAGGAGCAGGGGCCCGGTGAAGCTGGGCAGTGGGTATACCTTCAAAGAACAGGCCACGGCAAACCTCAGCTGTCTTAGCTTCTCTGCTGCTCCCAGACCCCAGAGAGACAGGCCTTGCCCAAGCTCACCAGTCCTTTACCATGGGCCCCTCTGAGCCCTGTGGAGAATGCTGTGCCAGAACCCAGAAAAGGCTCTGAGGAGCACAAGACTGGCTGGCGGTTATGCCTAGCGGCAGATGTAGCCAAGGGGAGGAAGGGGAGGACCCTACCAGGGAAAATCACTCTGTGGTCAGTTTCTTGCACCAGCAGGGCGCTCCAGCGAAACTAGTTTTTCTGGGAGGGGAGAGTGGCATCTTCCCAGACCGCCCGTTCCACAGCCCCAGGCCCATCCTACTCCAGCCGTTGGCACACAGGTGACAGGACCAAAATTGAGGCATCTTCCCCACATCCTTGTACCCCCTTTAACAATCCGCCCAACCCTCTAAATAATGTAGAACAACAGAATTCCTACACCCAGAAGAACACACTCCCTGGGCAGTGCTGATCCGCCGCCAGTGGGATGGAACATTGAATTGAGTCAGCCAGAGAAGAGAGAAGCCTGGCCTAGTCTTCTTAAACCTCGCTGCCCTGCGCAGCCACTGCAGTGACAGAAAAAGGTTTCTGTTTACACAAAGAACGAGATACCTAATAGTCCTCATTTGTTGGGCCTACCTGGGCTCAGTTAATGAGGTGAGTAGTTCTCCAGGGGCCAACAAACCAAATAACTGAAATAATCTTCAGATTTTGATTTCAAGGTCATACATGAGCTACTTGACCCGCCAAGGTCATTTGTCAGACCTAGAAGGCAACTGACTCAGGCTGGACCTGCAAAAGCTTATCCACAAGCAGAAAAGTGGGCCTGGGCCTCACAGGGGGGCTCCTCCTCAGTCCCCTCCCACAAGTGCATAGATTCATGTGGCAATATTTATTCCCATTTAATTGAGACACTATTTTAATTTCAGATTGCTCGGGTTTAAAGCCCAGTGGGCTTCTCTGCAGCTCTTTTTCCCTAGTGCTTCTATGGAAACTAAATGCTGTTAATATCCAATTTTGGCATTATTATTCGTTAACCAATTATGGATCCCATAGCCTCGGCTTTGCTGCTCCCTGCCTTTGCTGACTCCTGCGATTCTGCCCAGCTGTGTCTTCCACTGCAGCTCTCTCCTGCCCACATGAGGCAGTGAGCACAGACATTCTGTCTGTCTGTCTGTCTGTCTGTCTGTCTGTCTGTCTGTCTGACCCAACCTGGCTGTCAGGGTGGGGGTAGGAGGGTATTCTTCATGGCTTTTAACCCCATGGAGG
>NC_022019.1:13724866-13737619 GCF_000317375.1 Microtus ochrogaster | reverse complement strand
CTCTGCCTCTGCCTCTGCCTCTGCCTCTGCCTCTGCCTCTGCCTCTGCCTCTGCCTCTGCCTCTGCCTCTGCTGGGATTAAAGATATGCACCACCACTATCTGGCTATGGTTGTCTTTTTTTTTTTAAGGAACTAGAAATTTAAAACAAATGTGTTGGTACACACCTTAACTCAGCACTCAGGAGGCAGAGACAGACAATTTTTTTGTGAGTCCAGGGCTATCCCAATCTACATAGCAAGTTCCAGGTCAGCCAGGACTAGCACAGTGAGATGCTATCTAAAATACATGTTTTGAGAAAGAGTCTTTCTATTATGTAGCTCTGACTGTCCTAGGAACCTGATGTGTAGACCAGGCTGCCCTTGAGCTCCCGGAGAGCCACCTGCCTCTGCCTCCTGAGTGCTAGGATTAAAGAAGTGTACCAGCATGCCTGGCTAAAACTTAAAAGAAAATTTAGAGCCAGGTATGGTGGTCCACACCTGTAATCCCAGAACTTAGAAGATGAAGGAGGAAGAGATCCTTAGGGATTCAAGGCTAGCCTCAGCTACATACCAAATTCAAGACCAGCATGGGCTACATGAGACCCTATCTCAAAGGAAGGAAAATAGAATTTTAAGTTTTCCCCCACTGTTTTTCACTATGTAGCCCAAGATGAGCTCAAATTCAAGATCCTCCTGCCTCAGCCTCCCAAATGCTAGGATTGTAGGCACGAGTCACCACCCTTGGCTCTGCCGCTGTTTTTGAAGTAGTGTTTTTACACCAGAGAAGGGAAGTTATGACCCGACATGACGACAGATGCTTGTGGTACCAGCACTCAAGAGACTGAGGCAGGAGGATTGTGAGTTCAAGGCTAGCCTCCTGAGCTACACAGTCAGACCCTGTCTCAGAAAAGGGGGTAGGGGAGTACCCTCTAGGCTCAGGCTTCCTCCCTCCCCACTTCCCATCTTACTTTCCCAGTATTCCTGGTTACCTCTGACTGATCCAAAGCCACTGCAGACGTTACAACACCGCAGACTCAGAACGCTCTAAGAACGTCATTAGAAATCCAGGTTCAGAGATGAGGAGGACAGTCTCCCTCCCTCCTGGCCAGAGTCCCCACTGATACCTGGAAACCCCTCTGACCTTCACTACAGAATGCTGCTTTGGGGAGCTGGTGCCTGTGAGGGGCAGGAGCCTTAGAAAACCAACAGAGCGCTTCTGCTTTGTCATCTCTGAGCGATGCGAGCTCGTAGGCTCAAGGGAGGAAAGAGCCACTTCCCAGCATCCTCTAGAAACAGGAAAAGGAGAGTAGTATCCCTGAGGTCAGCAGATTTCTTCTTTGTCTGCCTCCCTCTGCCCCCTATTTGGAAACCACACTTTGTTCGCCAGTGCCAGCGTGCGCCCTTCCGATCTCGCTTGGAGTTGAAGCCTCCCTCCCAGGCCACCTGGAGGACCCAGCTTTTCTGAGGCAGCTGGCTGGAAGCTTCCACTGCCTGGGACTCCTATGATCAGGTTTTTCATAGTGGGGGGAGTGGGTGGTGAGTGTGGTGGAGGGGGAGTTGGGACATTGTGAAGAAGGTCCCTTACACATAAGCCTCAATAAACACCACCCAAATTGGATGTGATTACACCAGCAGCAGCTGTTCACTTTTTCCTGCAGAAAGGCTACAATTATGCGCAGGGTCTCTTAGGCAGAGTCTTCACAGAATGGTCTTTTAGGGCAAGAAAGACTTCAAAACATTTCTGGGGTCATGCACGGAGTTCAGCAGGTAAAGTCGTTCACCCCTCCACCCCCACTGCTTCCTCTTCCCCACCACGGCCATTCCTAAACTTGAGTTTGCTCCCTGGGACTCACGTGGTAGAGGGAGAAAACACATTTTTATAATGTCATTTTATTTTATTTTATTGATTTTTCAAGACAGGGTTTCTCTGAGTAAGTCTGGCTATCCTAGAGTTTGCTTTGGAGACCAGGCTGGGTCATGAACTCGGAGATCCACCTGTCTCTGCCTCCAGAGTGCTGAGATTAAAGACGTGCGCCACCACTGCCCAGCTTTTTTTTTTTTTTTTTAATTTCTGGTTCATTTATGTTCTCAGCCTTCCTCAGCTTGGCTAGGTGTGTGGAGCTGTGTTGTCAAACACTCTGCACACGATAAGGACACCGACTCCATGCTACTTTCCCCTGTCCCAGAAGGAACTGCTAAGAGGAAAAGACATCTTTCCATTTCCTGAGAACAAGGCTTCTTCTGTTCAAATCTCACTGGTTCATATCTCGTGAAAGACCTTCCCCGTTGGCATCTGCCCTCTAAACATAAATATCAACAACAATAAGCTTCTGGGCCCTATTCCCCTCTCCCAGCCCCTTCAAAACATGTATGTCCTTCGTGTTCAAGAAGTGTGAGGAGGGGCTGGAGAGGTGGCTCAATGGTTAGGAGTACTGGCTGTTCTTCCAGAGGACCCCAGTTTAACTCCCAGCATCCACACGATGTCTCATGACCCATGTATAACTCCAGTTCCAGAGGATCCAACACCCTTTTCTGGCCTCCGTGGACATAGGCACACATATAGTACACAGATGTACATGCAGCCAACATTTGTACAGATAAAAATAGCATTTATAAGAAGTGTTAGGAGGAAGAAGACTCCAGGGTGGATTATTGCTGGAAGTCTCTTAACTTGCTCTGTGATATTTTTAGCTTAGAAGAGGCTCTTGCAGACAGAAGGAATAACCATAGTGATTTCTCCTTTTCACTTTAATGTAATTTTTAAAGTTTTATTTTTATTTCGCGTGCATTGGTGTCTTTGCCTGCATGTATGTCTGTGTGAGGGTGTTGATCCCTGGAACTGGTGTGTGAGACAGTTGTGAGCTGTCATGTGGGTGCTGGGAGTTATATCTGGGTCCTCCGGAAAAACAGCTCATGCTCTTAACCACTGAGTCATCTTCCCAGCCCCTCTTAGTGCAATTTTTAAACTCACTAGGAGCCCAGGAGTTAAGAGCACTAGCTGCGCTTGCAGAGGACCTGGGTCCAATTCCTATCAACCACACAATGACTAACAACCACCTGTAAACCCCATTCCTGGGATCCAATTCTCGGGCCTCCATGAGCGCTGCACATACTTGGTGCACATATATGCATGAGGGGCAAAACACTCATACATACACACAAAGTGAAAACAAGTAGTTAGAAAGTTACTGCACAAAGTGATGGCTTCCTCATGGCCCCTTCCTCCAAACATGTGATTATAATTTGTTCCTGATCATCTCCCTCTGCCGCTGCCCTCCCCCCCACTAGGTGTTCATGTCCCCTCAAAGTCTTTGACAGGAAGTTAGGAACCCCCAAGTTTTTAACAGAAACTCCCATGATTTTGACTCCATGGCAGGTGGAGTCTCCTCTAGACTAAGGATGCCACGACTTCGAAGGTGTAAGGCCAGCCCTTTCCTGTTATTTTGCTTAACTGTGAATTCTGTTTGTATTGCCTCCATGAAGCACGTATAATTAATTGATACATAGGAGATAATGTGACCCTGAAAGCCTACTTCACCCTACCAGCCCAAGGCAGACCTTGAGTAGTTGGGGAGAAATCAGCTCTGGCACTTGGCACTGTTGGCTTGGTTCCTCTCCTCTGAACCTGACTGCCTGACTGCCCAAGCCTAACAGATTCATCCTGTTCAGCAAGGTTCAAACTCAGGAGCAATTTTTTGTTTGTTTGTTTTAGGACAGGGTTTCTCTGTCTAGCCCTGGCAGTCCTGGAACTTGCTTTGTAGACCAGCCTGGCCTCGAACTCATAGACATCTGCCTGCCTCTGTGTTACCTGAATGCTGGGATAAAAGGCGTGTGCCACCCCTGCCCAAATAAGAGTTGGGTGAGGATTTCCAAGGGTTCTACTCTTTCTTTTCTTTCTTTCTCTTCCCCCACCTCCCAGACAAGATTTCTCTGTGTAGCCCTGGCTGTCCTGGAACTCCTATTGTAGACCAGGCTGGCCTTGAACTCAGAGATCTGCCTGCCTCTGCCTCCCAAGTGCTAGGATCAAAGGTGTGCACCACCTCCACCACCACCTGCCCTCCAGGAGCAATTCTTTAGAACAAGAAGCAGAGCACACTGGGATTTCTGTAGTGCGTGTGAGAAGCTAGCAGAGCCACTGTCAGACCAGCGCCCCACCAACCTCTTGGAAAAATTTGCCCTGGGAAGAATCGCTTGTCTCGCCCCCTTTCCATCGTCTCCTCTAGCAGGGATTTCGGCAGCCTGGGGGAATATCCATCCACCAATGGCCCGAGGCCAGCATGGGAGGTGGCAGTGGTAGGTCTGTGCCCAGCCCCTCCTGAGTCCCCGCCTGTCAGGCCTGTCGGGTCCAATTTCTGAGTCGCTCTTCACACTGTTGACTAAGATCCATGCAAGGCAGCCTTCGGGGCACAGCTAGGAAAATTACTTAGTGTGATCCTGGGGCCTTCCTTCATTTTTTTAAGTCTCCAAGTTATTAAGAAGCAAAGACCCACCTGCACAGCGGTGTAAAGTCCTGTGCTTCACGACATCTTCCAGACTGTGGAGGGCACCTTCCAAACATTTATTTTTTAAATGATTTTATGTAGACCAGGCTGGCCTCAAAGTCATAGAGATGCACCGGTTTCTGCCTCCTGAGTGCTGGGATTAAAGGCGTGCGCCACCACACCCTGGTAAAGGGATGCCAATGCTGTTTCCACCTGGTTTCAAATCAGGGGGCATCTCTCACTTGTGAGGCAAAGATGATAGCCACAGAGACTCCCTCTCTTCTTTTCCTTTCCTTTCCCATTGTTTGTTTGTTTGTTTGTTTGTTTGTTTGTTGAGACAGGATCTAACTAAAATTCCCAGACTGGCCTTGAAACTCACTCTACAGTCAAGGCTGGCTTTCAACTTGTGATCCTCCTGCTTCTCAGCCTCCTGAGTAACTAGGATTACAGGCCTACACCCCTAGGCCCTGATGAGTCCTGTGGTTTGAAATGTTGTCTGTGTCTTCTGGTCCTGAATTCAAGTCTCTGTGTACTTCAGCATCCAAAATTAGCTTATGACAAAAGCTGGAGTGGCGTGTGTGTGTGTGTGTGTGTGTGTGTGTGTGTGTGTGTGTGTGTGTGTGTGTGTGTGTGCTTATATGCATGTGTATCTCTATGCATCTGTGTGTGCGTTTTAGCAACTACCATAGCATGAGCTGTTCTAAATACACTGCCCTGCTCCCCCGCACTGCACTGCTTTTATCCCTAGCCAACCACCAGAATTTCTTCTCTCCTTTAGAAAAGAAGATACAAACATTAAAAAGAGCAGCAGGTATCACCAGACTCTCCTCTCCCAGGGACTCCATGTCAGTGAGCAATCAGGGGCCTAAAGAAAGTTCCCATGGGGAGCCCTTGCTCCCAGGTGTCACTAATTCTGGCTTGAAACCCCTCCCTTCCGCTCCCCCCCCCACATGCCAGGTATCAAACTAATGACCCTCCCATGCCTTCTGTTTTCCACTGTCTTGGTTAATAAAGGTTCCAGATCTGAACATCTCTGAGACCCTAACCCTAATCCAATTAAAGCCTGCTAAAGCAACTAGACTAGGGAAAGACAAAGAGGTGGAGAGGTTAATAGCAGACAAAGCCTCCTCTGACAAGCGAAATTAGCCTTGCTCACCTCTGGAGAAATGTTAAAAGTAGATTACTGAGGCTACTGCTGGTGATTGATGTTTGCTCAAAATTCTAAGTAGCTGTGCCCCCCACACACCCATGTTAAATGTTAACCTGTAAAAGAAGAGTAGTAACTACAGGGAGAGGAGTGTGGGAATGGGATGGGAAGGAGAGGAGCAACTCTTTCTCCTCTGCCTTTGCTCCTTTCCCATCTAGGGAAGGGTGGGGCTGGTCAACAGAGGAGCTGGATTCCAGGGTGAGAAAGGAAACAAATAAAAACTGCCACACCTGACCTTAGAAGACCAAAACTGGGGGTCTAGACAGGGGACCCAAAACAGGGAGCTACCTAAACAGGGGACCAAATAGGGAGCTACCTAGACAGGGGAGACCAAAATGGGGAACAGGCTAGACAGGAGGACCAAAACAACGAGCTACCTAGACAGGGGGACCAAAAGGGGAGCAGCCTAGATGGAGAACCAAAACAGGGAGCTACCTCGAGACCTTCTTGTTTCATATATTTTTGTGACTAAATCAGGGGATGACTGTATCCCAATGTCACAGTAACTGACACCGGGAAAGCACTATCTCCACCCAAAAACTTTGAGTGTTTTGACATGATGGAATGATTGGGATCTTCCTCAGCAACCATTGGTGAGGATTTGTTTCCTGTGAGTCAAAGTAGAAGGCTTATAATACCAGACTGGGATACAGAATGTGTATCTATCATGTTCCATCCCCTGGGTGAAATAAAACTGGACATGGTGGCATTCACTGTAATATAGCCCTTGAGAGGTAGAGGCAGGAGGATCATAAATTCAAGGTCATCCTTAGGTATGTAGTCTGAGACCAACGAAAACAAAACACACAGAATAGTTTGCATTGCAAGCAGATGGTGTGTGTTATGCAAGCTTGTTGGTAGATGTCAGTGTGGAATTCAGTCAAGGGACCAAACATCAGTGGCATAGTAGAGCACTAATCTAAGAGATGGGGGACAGACAAGGACAGAAAGGTGGCATGCATCTTACCTTTAAGGAAATTACAGCACAACAAAGGCAAGACAAATAAAATGCCTAAGCACATTCCGGAAAGAGATAACTAACAAACTGGCCTTAAAAGCTCATGTGGTTCCAGAACTATTAAATGACACAGCCTTTGCAGAGACCAGTATATAGTAGCTTCTCAGAAAGTTAAACACAGCGTTATTATGCACTCTAGCAAGCCCGGTTCTGCATACTTATCCAAAAGGGAAGAAGGAACTCCAGCAGATAGAACTGCACCTATAGTTGCCCTAGCAATATTCCCAAATAGTAAGGGTGCAGAAGCAGCTCAAGTACTCATTAGATAAACAGGTGAAGGACTGGAGAGATGGTTCAGTAGTTAAGAACACTTGCTGCTCTTCAGACGACCTGGGTTCAGTTCCCAGCACCCATGTCAGGCTCCTCACAACTGACTGTAACCCCAGCTTCTGGGGATCTAGTGCCCTCTTCTGGTCTCCAGGGCACCTGTACATTTACGTGTGCATGAACACACACATCACACACACACACACACACACACACACACATACAAGTGAGAAAGACATAAGTAAATGAAACAAATCTTAGGTAAATATGTGAACAAATGTGATAAATACATACAGCTTTCAGAAAAAAGAAAATTATTTTTCTTTTTCTGTTTCTTTTGAGACAGAGTTTCTCCATGTAGTCCTGGCTTTCTTGGAACTTACTCTGTAGGTTGAACATACAGAGATCCATCTGCCTCTATCTCCCGAGTGCTGGGATTAAAGGTGAGCACCACCACTGCCCAGCCTTTAATTCTTTCTTAAAAAAGAATTTTGGTGTTATGTTTATTTATGTGTATGCATGCCTATGTGTGGATACATGCGCATGAGTGCAGGTGTCCATGGAGAAGAGTAGACAGACAGACTTGGATCCCCTGGAACTGGAGTTACAGGAGGTTATGAACCGCCCAGCATGGGCCATGAAAGCTGAACCTCCTGTTTTCTGCAAAAGCAGTAGTCACTCTTAATTGATGCGACATCTCTCCAGACCAGGAAGTCCTAGTTCTAATGTGTGCTAGAACAGGAGCGGATTTTGAGAACATTATGCTGGGTGAAATAAGTCAAAAGAGACAAAAAACTGAATTGTTCTGGTTACGTGAGAGAATTCTACAGAATTCTAGTGCAAAAGTAGACAGAGTGTCTTGGTCAGTGTTCTATGGCTGGGAAGACACACCATGACTGTAGAAATTAGCTCAATTTGGGAAATAGCCAGGCTAGCTAAAGGATAAAACAGATATTGTAGATAGAGCGATGGGTTGTTTCCCACTGCCCGGGAGGGCTCCCAGCCACTGGCTAGCTTTACCCCACTCTGTAGAAGGAGCTGCTGGCAGGCCTGCTTTTTGTCCCGCCCGGCTCCTGCATGGCTAGCTTAACCCCAAAATAATTACAAGGAAACTGTATTCTTTTAAACACTGCCTGGCCTGTTATCTGTAGCCTCTTACTGGCTAACTCTCACGTCTTGATTAAGCCATCTCTAATAATCTGTGTAGCACCACGAGGTGGTAGCTTACCGGGAAAGATTCAGCATGTCTGACCTGGCAGATGGATCCATGGCTTCTCTCTCACTGCCTTCTACCCAGCATCCTGTTCTGTCTACTCCGCCTATCTAAGCTGCTGTCCTATCAAAGGCCAAGGCAGTTTCTTTATTATTAACCAATGAAAATAGACAGATGACCCACCTACATCAAGATATTTTTTTATATTTATTATAAGGGGAAAACTCACAAAATAAGAATGAGAATTCCAAGCTCAGCTGTGCCTCTGTGAATCACACTGAGAGAGCGCACCTGGGTTGTGTGCCCGGTTTTCTCTCCCAGTCCCAGAAAGCCATGCCTTAACTTGGATCCATCTCTTAAAGATAATTGGCTAACAAGGTTTCCCTATCACCATGACCATGGCAACTCTTATAAAAGAAAGCGTTTAATTGGCACTTGCTTACAGTTTCAAAGGTTTAGTCCATTGTCATTATGGTGGTGCAGGAGATGTAGCTATATCCAGAAGCAGCTACATCTGAATCCAAAAGCAGCAGGAAGAGAGAGTGAGCCACTGGGCCTGGCTTAGGCTTTTGAAACCTCAGAACTCAACCCCAGTGACGTGCTTCCTCCAACAAGACCACATCTCCAAACCCTTTCAAACAGTGCCATTGCCGAAGCATTTAAATATAGGAACCCATGGGGGCCATTCTTATTCAAAACATCACACAAGGGTTGTCTGGTGTTATGGTAAGGCAACGTACAAAGTCAGAGCTTAACAAAACGAGAACATTCTGAAAGTGGTAGGGACAGCTGCCTGAAAATGTGAATGTACTGAATGCCCCTGAACGTCACAGTTAAAACTGTCAAGATGCTAATTGTCCTGTAAAGTGTAGCTTGTCACAGTGTCTCAAAACCCTGATGGAAGAGAAACACTGAGCTGGGCCTGAAAGGACCAATGAGTGGGTGTGTACAGATGCACATGTGTGTGTGAATGCGTGGGTACACTAGCACACACCTAGTGTGTCCTTGGAAGCGTGGCGAGGGAAGGCTCGTCCGCTTCCACCTCTTGGCTGCAGAATTGTGTCCTTCATTTGGGAGACACCGTGCTGTATACAGGCTCTCTAAAGGGTGCACCTCTTCCTTTCAGGGCGACCCCTCTGAGTTGGCTTCGCAGTTGCTCTTTTCAAAACCCACTTCAAGGAACCAGAAAGAGATGGCCCAGCAGTTAAGAGCACTCGTTCTTGGAGAGGCCCTGGGTTCCAATCCCAGAACCTATATGGCGGCTCATACATATCTATAACTCCAGTTCCAGGTGATCTGATGCCCTTTTCTGACCTCCACAGGCACCGGGAACATGTGGGATACACATACGTACCTGCAGGTGAAACATCCTAAAGGAACAAAAAATTTTTTTGAAAAAAAAAAAGTCTCCTTCAGAATTCAGCAGGGACAGCTGCTGCAAAATGGTGCAGTGTGTGACAGATTGGTGAGGAGCCCTTGGTCACAAGATTTGATCTTTTCAGACTCTGTTAGGACCAAGGGCAGAAGGGTTACTATAGGATGGGAACAGACTGTCAATGAATATATCTATGCCATAAAATACCAACTATTTCTTCTTTCTTTCCTTCCTTCATTTTGAAACAGGGTGTCAAGTAGCTCATAGCCTTAGTTAGACTCACGATAGGGCAGAGCCTGATCATGAACTTCTGATCCTTCCTACCTTGGGCATACAGGTGTACTCCATTACACCTGATATCTATGGCACTAGGCTTCGTGCGTGCCTGGTGTTCACCCTACCAACTGAGCCGTTTCTATCCCTGTCTTCTCACTAGACCCGGGAAGAATGCCGTCACATACCACGGAGACCTGGCTTTGCTAAGCTGCCCTGTATCTCTGGCCCCGTGCTCAGTGCAGGAGCTGGAATTGAGGCTCTTTTTGGCCTAAGTCTAAAGCAGTTTCTGGTTACTCTCTGACATTCAACATGTGCTATAATTGAATACCACAGGCTGGGCCATTTATAAAGAATAGAGGTTTAGTGGCTCAGTGATAAAGTGAACTCTTAGCATCTCTGACTCCCTGGATTCAATTCCCAGAGGGAGACAGGAACAAAGAGACTGAGATTTATTTGTCTCACAGTACTGGAGACTGGGCAGTCTAAAGTCAGGGATTGGCATAGGTGGGGTTCCTCGTGGCTCCTCATCATGATGGAAGGCAGAAATGGCTTTTTTCATCTGCACTCCTTTTTTTAGTCAAGTAATTACATTTAGTCAGTGTGTGTGTGTGTGTGTGTGTGTGTGTGTGTGTGTGTGTGTGTAGGTCAGAGAACAATTTTCAGGTGTTCATTCCCTGTGGAGCCCAGGAATAGAACTGGCAAGCACCCTCACCTGCTGGGCTCTCTTAACAGACCTCTTTTAAAAAAAAGTTATGGTGCACACCTTTAATCCCAGCTCTCTGTCAGCAGAAGCAAGTGGGTCACTTTGAGTTCCAGGCCAGACAGGCTACACAGACAGACCCTGTCTCAACAAGTAAACAAAAGTTATGTATTTCTTGTTGTGTGCACACGTGTCGGGGACATGTATGCCCAATGGCACGTTGAGAGGTTAGAGAACAACTGTGTGGCAGCCAGTCCTCTCCTTCCAGGGATTGACCAGTGCCTTTATGACCTTCAGAGTGGTCTTACCAACCCCTTTTGCTTTCCTTTTATTTTATTAGCCTATCCCAGCTCCCCCGATCCTAGTCAAAATCATCTTCTAATGGCAGAGTCCCATAAGCTCCTTCTGTCCCAAACTCATATGCATTAAGAGCAAGAAATCCATTTAGATGGTAGGTGGGTTCAGCTTTTCCTTGTTGAGGTCTAGCTCCCTGCAGGGCTGTAGATATCCCTGGGTTGCAGCGAGCCAGGGCCCAGCTCTCCTTCCCAACAGTTCCCATCAGCCTTTTCACAGTTCATTCCTGCTGCTTTGCAGCACTGGGGTCTAAATTATTCACAGAGGATAAAACATCTATTTTGGGGTAATTCCTATCACATTTCATGGTGACTGCTTCCATTTTTAAAATAGCCTCAAGTGTGACTATTAATCAGGCTATCATTAAAAATAATGTGTCAGGATGACATTCATTTCTGCCCCACAAATGATGTCACCACGTTGAATTCCTGAACAATGGGACATTCACCAGCTACAGCAGGACTCCAGGTAAGGGGCTTCCGGAGGGTGGGGTGTGCCCTCCATCTTTCCAGCGCTGAGCTGCAGGGATGCTGAGTGACATGAAAGGAGTCAGCCAATGTCGGCGGAATTGGCTTTAAATTCACGCATTCCCATATCTGGGACACTGTTGTAGAAAAATGTGGCTCTCTGCAACACCATGCTCCAGCTTAGGAATGCTCGGCTTTGGGAGATGGCACAATGGTCAAAACTGCTTGCTGAGATGCAGGTGGTGGTGGCGCTCCCCTCTAATCCCAGTATTCCAGAGGCAGAGGCAGGCAATTCTCTGAGTTCAAAGCCAGAGTGATCTACAGAGTGAGTTCCAAGCCAGACTGGTCTACAGAGTGAGTTCCGGGATGGCCGGGACCACACAGAGAAACCCTGTCTCAGAAAACAAACAAAAACTCTCCTTGCTGTGAACACAAGAGGACCTGAGTTCAAATCCCCAGTACCTAATTAAAGCTGTACCTGCCCACATGTACCTGTAAGCCTAATATTGGAAAGTAGATGGCAAGACCCCAGGAATTCACTGGCCAGCCAACCTAGCTGAAATGTGAAGAACACTGTACCAAAAATTAAGATGAAGGGCAGCAGAGGAAGCCCCAACATGCTCCTCTGACCTGTGCGTGCATAGGTGCACCTGTGACCACACACCTGCATGCACAAAAAATGCTTCCTGTGTCTAAAATGGGTCTTTAAGAATCCATTTTTTTTTTTTGAGTCAGGCGGTGGTGGCGCACGCCTTTAATCCCAGCACTCAGGAGGCAGAGGTAAGTGGACCTCGGTGAGTTCAAGGCCAGCCTAGTCTACAAGAACTAGTTCCAGGACAGCCTCCAAAGCTACAGAGAAACGCTGTCTTGAAAATAAATAAATAAATAATAAATAAATAAATAAATAAATAATGAGGAAGCCGTTAAGTTTTTCCAGCCCAATAAACCTCTCCCACCAACACAATAATCCAAATCAGACCAAATTAAAAGTAGCCCAGGTTTAATGGATACCAGGGCCCCACAGGAAAACATGAAAAGGGGAAAGGGGAGACCACGTGTTCATTCTCTGGGGGGCAGTTTAAATAGCCTAAGGTATGCACCACCACCACCCGACAAAGAATATCCACTTTTTTAAACATCTAGTTTATGAGCACGCATATTCTACCTGCAGGTATGTATGTGTACGTGAGCATGCTTGGTGCCTGCGGAGTCAGAGGAAGTCATCTGGAGCTACAGATGGTTTTGAGCCATCAGGTGAATTCTGGGAACCAAACCCCAACCTCTGCAAGAGCGACAAGTGCTCTTAGCCACCGAGCTGTCTCTCCAGCACCCCCTTATTGCCTTTTAAGCATGTATATTCTATTATTACCCCTTGTGGCTCTCAGACTTATTTCAGACATTTGTTAAGACATGAAA
>NC_022019.1:13715171-13724503 GCF_000317375.1 Microtus ochrogaster | reverse complement strand
TTTCAGACTTGGTAAAAATCAATGTCAATGTTGTTCACCCATTTCTACTTTTCTCACACACTAATATTCTTTTGGAGGTGGTTGGGTTTTAAAGATTTTCATGCAGTTTTAAGAAATAAGACAGAATATCCCAAGTAATAGATTTCTGCAATTACATGTAAGGAGTAAATAATTAATCTTTCGTTTGGTGTGTACTCCTCCTTCTGTGTGTGTGTGTGTGTGTGTGTGTGTGTGTGTGTGTGTGTGTGTGTGTGTGTTGTCTGTCTGTGGTATGTGCCTGAGCGCTCACACATGGAGATCAGAGGTTCATGGTCTCTTCCTCTATTCTCTGAGGAATTCTCTCCATCATATTCTTTGAGACGGGTCTCTCACTGAACCTGTTTGTCACTGATTAGCTAGACTGACTAGCCAGTGAGTTCCAGGATCTTCCTCTCTCTGCTCTTCCCACCAGGATTTTAAACGTATTTGCATGTCCATACCGAGATTTGACATGGACACTGGGGCTCCAAACTCAGGCTCTCTTGCTTGAGCAATGAGCTCTTGACCTACTGAGCCATCCCCCAGGCCTCCAAGTCAGTATTTCTGTCCTGTGTCATCATGGAGATCTATAGACATGCCTTTAATTGTTCAAGAGGTTCAAAATAGACTTGAAACGCTCTAAACCACAAAAAGGAAGAGGCATCACTACATGGAAACAAGGTCCTAAGCTTTGGACTTGGAAAATTTTGATTCAGCCCCTCTGAGACCTAACTGTGATTGTGGCTGAGTTCCTTTTTTATTGGCTAAATTCCAATGATAATGACAACATATCAAGGTTGCTGAGTGTCAAATGCCTTGCTGTATAAAAGGGGTAGATCAATAATTAGTATTCAGTAACTCTAGGGTTTTTTAAGTGTGGTATGTGTATGTGTGTGTGTGTGAACAGTAGTAGGAAAAAGATTTCCCCTAAAAATGATTTTTCTATTGAACAAAATTACTAAAAAATTATCAAAATTATTTTTAAATTATTTTAAACATTATCAAAATTATCCAAAAAGATAGAAATAGAGTCTTTCCTAATGGTGCCAGGTTGTAGACCAACAATATACACTGGCCCAAACCTGGAATATTGCGGGCATTATTTTTGAATATCAATAAGCCATCAAATATTATGTGATATCTAAAGTATATCTTCAAATTAAGATCTCTGCGAGTTATCCACAGTGTGCAAAGAGACTGGCAGCCCACGGCTGCTCTTAGCCTCAGTTGCCAGAGCTTGGGGACAAATAGTGTCTCAGAACACCAGATGACTCCCCAGATCGCTTACCTCCTGTGCTGGGGTAAGTCCCAGCATCTTCTTGTAATCTCTGGGCTAGGAAACAGCACCCTTGGGTCTGCTCTTCAGCATGGACCGCAGTAACTCTAAATACAAGACAGCACTTTACAATCAAACAAACCCAGATGGACAGCTTGCCCCAAGCCAGCTCTACACAGGACACAGACTTCTAAAGGAAAAGAGCCAAGATGGCTACAGAAAGGAAAACAGGCAGGGAACAAAGAGTCCCAGGCTCTAGAAAGTCACCCACCATTCTGCTACCCACTAAGCACCACGTATGTGGTGGGGTGGCAGACACGGGCTGGGAGAGACAGTGACCTGAAGGCCAAAGCCTGGGAGAGTGGAGTCACAGAAGGTAGTCCACGTGGAGAGAACTGTGTCTCCTCACTGCCTGTTCTACCTTCCCTCTGTCCTGGCAAACACACCTAAAGCCCCATGATGTCCCCTTCACCTACCTGGCAGGACACCTGCAGGCATGGACTACCTAAGATGCTCTTTCCTCTGAGACACTACAGCCCCACCTCCTGTTCATCTGGGGCACTGGGTTTAGTAGGGCTTTCTACCTATCAGAACCACCAGGGCTTCACAGTTAAGCCACGTGTCTGTTGGCCAGACTTTTTTGTTTGTTGGTTTAGAGACTGGTCTTAAATTCACTACAGCCAAGGATAACTTTGAACTTCTTCTAATCCTCCTGCCTCCACCTCCTGAGAGCTGGGATTACAGTCGTGGGCTACCATACTAGGTTAATTTGTTCAAGGGATCAACCTAGGTCTTTGTGCATGCTAGACAAGCTACATCCCCATGACCAATGTGTTGTTTTGTTTTTACCAGAGGAAGGGATCTATTCACTAATGGTTTGAAGGGATATATAGTCTTTATGGCAGGGAAGGCATGGAGACAGGATGTGAATGGCTGGTTACACTGCACCTCCACCAATGCCTTATATACTTATTCATTTTTAAACACTTTATTTACTTATGTGTATGTATACATGACTACATACTCAGGTATGTTCGAGTGCCCTCATCGGCCAGAAAAGGGTGTGAGATACCCTGGAGCTAGAGTTAATAGGTGGTTGTGAGCCAACAGATGTGGGTGCTGGGACCTGAACTGAGCTCTCTGTAAGAGTAACAAGTGCCCTTAACTACAGAGCCATCCCTCCTGCCTCTCAACTAGTGTTTTAAAAGGAGCAGTCACTCCCTTCCGGCTGCCATTTTGGTGAGACTCCTCACTCCAAACCTTCCAGTGTCTTTCTTCCACCAGCCCACCTGTGACTACAACCAGGTCATCTTCTTTGGTGTCTCCAAGGCATCAGGGACCCCAGGGATATAAACCCCAAGCGTGTTCCAGCATTTGCACAGAACCTGCATCCAGGCTTTGGCACACTTTAATCCCTCCGCCATCTATCATACCTAGTCCTTGGTAAATGCCGTGTGGATGGTCGTCAGTGGTATCGAACACCGTACTGTTTGGTTAGTGATCACAATGAAAACTATTCATGTTCAGTACAGATTTGACAGAGGATGGAGTACCATCAGCAGATCCATGCATCCCCCTCCCAGCACCTGGCGGTCTCTTCCACCTCAAGGCCTACTATGGCAGACACTGGAACATACACAGGAATTTCAGCAGCCCCACTGGATCCCACCAGCCTGGACAAGCTAGCCATTCCCTTGTTTAGAAGTAAACTTTTGAGTAGAGGTGGGGGTTGCCGGAGAATTGCCCATATAGCCAATCTACTGTGTCAATAAAGCAACCTTGATTAAAGGATGGAGTCTGTGATTCGCTGACTGGGATTAGCCATACAGTTCTCAGGGGGTTTAGAGGGGGTGAGAAGGGATAGGAAGCAGGAGGAGTTGTTCCAGGGATTTTCCATGCCTTGTGGTTGGGGGGGGGGAGTGGAAAGGGGGTCAGCCAATGGTTTTCCTTTCCCTGGAATTTTCAGGCTTTTATCTCAATATCTGACTCCTGAGTTTGTAGTATACTAGAACAAATTAGGTAATCGTTATATCTTGCCGCTACAGATGGAAGGTGAGGATGGATCTCAAAGAGTAAAGGGAGTATTTCATGGTGCTTTTTATTAAAACACATTGCATGAAATTCTCAAAAAAGCGATTTAAAAATAACTTAAGTAAACTTCAGCTCATCAAGAGACACCTTTTTTCTGAAGACATTCAAGGAAGAGGCGGTCTTACCATTCACAAATTGTTCTCTAATCCCCTCATTCATTCCTTTGGTTTTTTTGCTTTAAGTCTCAGAACTTGGGCCCCTGAGCTGGCTCACTGGGTAATGCCTGCCACTAAGCCTGCTGACCTGAGTTCAATCCCTTGGAGCCACACAGTGAAAGGAGACAACCAACTCCCACATGTTGCCCTCTGACCCATACAGGGGCCTCTCCACACACAAAATAAATAAATGTAAACATTTTTTTAAAGGTTTATTTATGTATTATGTATGCAGTGTTCTGCCTGCAGACCAGAAGAGGGCACCAGAGCTCATTATAGACAGTTGTCAGCCACCATGTGGTTACTGGGAATTGAACTCAGGATCTCTGGAAGAGCACCCAGTGCTCTTAACCTCTGAGCTGTCTCCCCAGCCCAAATGTAAATATTTTAAAGGAATAAATAATCTTGAAGAGATGATCATGTGCCCATGATCAGCACTATTTAAAAGAGCTGGAGAGGCTGGAGAGATGGCTTCACAGTCAAGAGCACTGGCTGCTCTTCCAGAGGCCCCAGGTTCTAGTACCCACAAAGCAACAATCACAAAAAAAAATCAATAAAAAGATTTCTAATGGAAATTTAAAAAAAAAATCTAAGAGATGAGAGCAGCTCAGTGTGGTAGCAAACAACTTTGTTTGTTTGTTTGTTGCTTGATTCTCTGGTTTTTTTTTTTTGGTTTTTTTTTTTTTTTTTTGGTTTTTCGAGACAGGGTTTCTCTGTGGCTTTGGAGCCTGTCCTGGAACTAGCTCTGTAGACCAGGTTGGTCTCGAACTCACAGAGATCCGCCTGCCTCTGCCTCCCGAGTGCTGGGATTAAAGGCGTGCGCCACCATCGCCTGGCTTCTCTGTTTATTTTTGAGCAAGGGTCTCTCTACCTAGCCCTGGCTGTCCTGGCACTCACTATGAAGACCAGACTAGCCTAGAACTCACAAAGGTCTACCTGTCTTTGACTCTGAGTGCTGGGATTAAAGGTGTGCACTGCCAAACTAAGCCTGGTAGTCTATGACTTTAACCCTAGGGCTTGGGGGCAGAAGCAGGTGAGTCCCTGAGTTTGAGATCAACCTGATCCACATATCAAGTTCTGGGGCTGTACAGCAGCACCCCTGGGTGACAAAGGCGTTTATTCAGTGGTGTTCTTTAACACATTCCCTGACACATGTTGCAGGGGAGAGACGAAGTGGTTTTCAGCAAAACAACATGTGTTAGTGAAATGGAAATGCCAATTTAGGCCAACGACAGGGAGATGTTAATGTCACTTTTCCCACCCACCAGATTGTATGCTTTTCTGGAGGGTAGGGACCCTGTCATACAATCTATGACTCCCATCACTGCCTAACAGTTTCTGGTGCTCTTTAAATAATCCCCCCAAAATAAATTAAAGTCCCCAATCCAACCATGGAGAACTAACCCTGTCTTCCACACCCTCTCACCCACATCCTGCTAATTGCAGGACTTGGGTCTGTGCTATTATGGAATAAGGGTCCTACCCTACAGTAGGAAGCCATTTGTTTCTTTCCTGACTGCCCAGACTCCCGAAATAATCACACAGAAATTATGTTATTTAAATCACTGCTTGGCCAATCACTTAAGCGTATTGTTAGCTAGTTCTTACATCTAGAATTAACCCATTTTCATTATTTTATGTTTTACCACAAGGCTCATGGCCTACCAGCAAGGCTGGTAGCTCATGTCTTTCTCCTCTGGCTGCTCCATGGCATTCTTTTGACTCTGCCTACTCTCTCTCTATCTCTCTTCTAGCCTGGCTGTATTCTGTTAAGCCATTGGCCGAAAGTAGCTTCTTTATTAGCCAATAAAAGCAGCACATATACAGAAGAACTTGCCACACTACGACCCAGTCTCCTCTCCAGAACCCTGGGCAGCTCAGGGTCACCCCTACTACAACACTTGCTTCTCCTCTTCAGAGAATTCTGGAGGAGTCTTTCAAGTCTTCCTGAACCTTCCAGGATGCATCAGTCGCACCTCTTGGCGGGGTATATTCCAGTGTATGGTCAGTGTCTGTAAGTCCCTTTTGGTCTCCAAGGATTCTCAGTTTCACCTTCAAAGGTGTGCTGTCTCTTCCTGTTCTTTTCCTTCTGTCTACACCAGGTCAGCACACAACAAATGTCAGGAAGTGTGTGCTAAACTAACCATCTCCTAAGGGCCCTTGTTAAAAATGTTTTATAGCCAGATGGTAGTGATGTGTGCCTTTAATACCAGCACTCGGGAGGCAGAGGGAGGTGGATTTCTATGAGTTCGAGGTCAGCCTGGTCTACAGAGTGGGTTCGAGGACAGCCAGGACTACACACAGAAACCCTGTCTCAAGAAATCAAAAATAAAAACAAAAAAAAATATTGTTAATGTGTGTTAATAAACAAACAAACAAACCAAAGCCCCAAGCCCTGTGTGGTAGCACACCTTTAATCTCAGCTGTTTGGAGGTAGAGGCAGAGTTTGAGGCCAACCAGTCTACAAAAGTGAGTTCCAGAACAACCAAAAGAAACCATCGCACTGCCTCCACACAAAAAATGGAAGAAATAAGAAAGGAAAGAAAAAAAGATAGAAAGGAGTCAGGGAGAGAGAGAAAAAGGAAAGACATCCATGGTCTGTGGAGATGACTCAGGGGTAGAACAACTGCTTCCCCAAGCTTGTGGACCCCTCATGTGACCAGCTGCTTAAAGTTCCTGCCACATTGATCTCCTGTGATGATGGAGTGTACCCTGAAATTGTGAGCCAAGTTAACCCTTTCTCAAGTTGCTTTTGTTGGGGTGTTTACACCGCAGCAACAACAACAAAAAAGGAAACAAATATAGATATATGAGTAAGATAGACATTTGGGTTATTTTCACTTCCGTGTTATGATAACGGACCATTGGACTTACCTTAAAGTCTCTTTCTGACATTTTGTTTCAAATAAGTAAGATACTCAATGACTCAGAGCTTCAATGTGTGGACTGGAGAGATGGCTCAGTAGTAATGATTGGAGAAACCACTTGCTGCTCCTGCAGAAGACCTGAGTTGGATTCCCAGCACCCACATGGCAGCTCACAATCATTCATAAGCTCTAGGTGATCCGATGCCCTCCTCTGACCTCTATGGGCACCAGGCACACACATGGCACAAATACATAAAGCAAAACACACACTCGTATATGGAAAATAAAAAAAAATCTAGCCGGGCGGTGGTGGCGCACGCCTTTAATCCCAGCACTCGGGAGGCAGAGGCAGGCGGATCTCTGTGAGTTCGAGACCAGCCTGGTCTACAAGAGCTAGTTCCAGGACAGGCTCCAAAACCACAGAGAAACCCTGTCTCGAAAAACAAAACAAAACAAAAAAGAAAAACTAAAATATTGTCTTTAAAATTTAAGTGTATGAGAGTATCAAGGAAAAAAACCCTTACATTTCTGTAATCCTCACCCCAGTCCTCCTATACTTGTCCCCAAGCATCTAATTCCTCCCGTGAGGCAACTAAGATCCCTGATTTCTTTCTTACCTCTACATCAGCATGATTATTTAACATCACTATAACTAAAAGTTCCTATCTTAAGGCAAAATTTCTAAGTTAAAGCAAATTGTTGCATCCAAACGTATACTTTTGGTGGTAGAGAAATGGCTCAACCATTAAGAGCACTGAGGTTCACTTTCTAGCTGAGTTCAATTTCCAGCACCCACTTGGTGGCTCAAAATCTGGTGCCCTCTTCTGGTCTGCAGGCATACATGCAGACAAAGCACCTGCATCCATGAAAAATAAATCTTTAAAAAACGTACGGTTGTGCCGGGTGGTGGTGGCACACACCTTTAATACCAGCACTCGGGAGGCAGAGGCAAGCGGATCTCTGTGAGTTTGAGGCCAGCCTGGTCTACAGAGCTAGTTTCAGGACAGCTAGGGCTATTATAGAAGAAGCACAGTTGTAAAAACTCCTTATTGTGTGTATGTGTGTGTTGCCTTTATATATATGTGCACCATGTGTGTACCTAATGCCCTGAGAAAAGGGCTTCGGATTCCCTAGAACCAGAGATACAGATTATTGTGAGCCTCCATGCAGGTGCTCAGAACCAAACTCAGGGCCTCTACAAGAGAAATGAGTGATCTCTAACTGTTAAACCATTATCCAGCCCCTTATTTTTTTTAACTTAATTTTATTTTTGTCACAGAGTCTCACTATGTAGCTCTGGCTAGCCTAAGCTCTCTATGTAGACAGGGGTAGTCTCAAACTCACAACCATCTGACTTCCACCGCCTGCAGTGCTGGCATTAACAGCATACATCACCATGATTTTTTAGAAATAAATATTGTCAAATTGTTCTTCAAAAGGATGCTAAGCCAGGCCTGATGGTGCAGACCCTTAATCCCAGAACTCAGAAGGCAGAGGCAGGCACATTTCTGTCCCAGGCCTGCCAGGGGCTACAATAGACTCTGTCTTCCTACTTATTAGGGGTTGGAGAGATAGCTCAGGGGTTAAGAGCCTTCTCCAGAGGTCCTGAGTTCAGTTCCCAGGAACCACATGGTGGCTCACAACCACCTAGAGTGAGATCTGGTACCCTCTTCTGGCCTGCAAGCATACATACAGTCAGAACAATACATATATAATAAATAAACAAAAAAATGAAGCTTGTGCTGATGTAATTATGACTAGGAAGTGACAGCTAATCCTGTACATTCCCACCAGAAGCCACCATTTCTGTTTACTTCTGTACACCAGCGTCAGCACCAGCTGTTTCAAGCCAATCCTGTAGGTGAGGAGCAGGGTAGTGTCTGCTGCTGTGATCCACTTTGTGATTTGAGTGAATGTTGCTGTTTGGATTTGGTTTTCTATGGACTGTCGTCTCGGGTCCTATGTCTCTTTCTCCTGTAGAGTCCTGTATGTTTTTCTAGCATGATATCTACAAAGCTTTTCCCTGCTGATATATTGGTGATTAAAGTCACATCATTTAAATTTTAAATCTTCCTGTCTCGGGAGTTGCTTTCATCTTTCCTGTCTGATGACAAGTACCGTGATGATGGAACCCAACCTTCTGCAACCCCCCCCCCATATATGGTTTACCCCTCGTCTTTAGAGTAAACACAGGAGGGCAGTTTTGTCCTCTATCCAGAACGCCCCCCCCCCAACACACACACAGTCCTCTGGGGAAGGACTTCCTTTCCGTAGGTGCAACAGGAAATGAGATTTGCTGTCCTGGGTCAGACCTCCATCGATCCAGGCCAGCTTCCCATCTGACAGCCATAACAGGAAACATGCTGAGGAGAATCCCATTAATTTCTTTGCCATAAGCCTCCAACATAAAGGCTCTGCCCAGGGACCACCACTTGAGATCTAGCCTCCTCACTTCATTGTGGGACACAGGCCCAGCCCGGTTCTGGGGTGATGAATACCTTGGTGTGTGGGGCAGTTCCCAGCTCTGGAGCAGGGGGGGCAGGATGAGATGTGGGCATACAGAATCCATTCTTCCCAGTTCCTTCTGATATCGTATTTGCTATATAATAGTTATTATTAATTAGAAATAGCAGCACAATGTTCCTTTTTTAGTTCCAAAACGTCTGTGTTTTTTGTGGTTGGTGTGTGTGAGTGTGTGTGTGTGTGTGTGTGTGTGTGTGTGTGTGTGTGTGTATGCTTGCAAACACAGAAGCAGAGGACAGCTTGCAGAAGTTCATTCTCTTTCCACCATGCGGGCCCCAGGGACTGAACTCAGGTTGTCAGTGTTAAGTTTTTTTTTTCTGGCCCGGTAAGTCTCTCCGCCGATGCAATAATCCAAATTAGACCAAGTCAAACCAAATTAGAAGAAACCCAGGTTTAACGGAA
>NC_022019.1:13713163-13714202 GCF_000317375.1 Microtus ochrogaster | reverse complement strand
TAGACCAGGCTGGCCTCGAACTCACAGAGATCTGCCTGCCTCTGCCTCCCGAGTGCTGGGATTAAAGGCGTGCGCCACCACCGCCCGGCTAGGATTCTTATTAGCTAACATTACATAATAGCACACACAGCCTTCAGATCCGAATGGGCACTCATCAGGTGAGAGAGAGCGCGCGCTTGCGCACGCGAGCCATCACAGATCTTGTCAGATGGGAAGGTGCTGAAGGAAAAGACCCTTCATCTCCTGGGAAACTAAGGGAATATCATGAGTTCACAGGGTCCTGGGGTAGGGAGGCAGGGGAGTCCCATGCCATGTAGACCTAGCTTACAGGACAGGAATCCCAAAGCAGGAGGGAATTGACAGTGAAGTTAGAATTCTAGGTTGTCTTGGACCTGGGGGTGTAAGTGGGGTGGGGGTGGGTACTAGACTGGGTTGGACTGGATTGAGCTAGGCTCAGCTAGGCTGGGCTAGGTTGGGCTAGGCTGGGCTAGGCTTGGGGGCGGGGGCGTGACGACGGGGACACAACTAAGGCCACTGCAGAGAGGACTGCTGCAGGCCGACTTCAGGGAGCCCAGTTTCAGGGGAAGAGAGGGGCAGTCGTCCAGTTGTAGGGTCTACAGTAGTAGCTCTCAACCCCTCCTGATGCTGCAAACCTTTAATACAGAGTACAGTTCCTCGGGCTGTGGTGACCCCCAACCATAAAATGACTTTTGTTACTACTCCATAATTGTAGCTTTGCTGCTGCTATGAATCATAATGTAGATGTTTTTGGAGATAGAGGTTTGCCAAAGGGGTCACAATCACAGGCTGAGAACCTCTGGCCTATAGCCTAACACTGGGTATTGAGATTAGAGACACAAGCCACCAGGCCCACAGCCTTAGCCTGATTTCTTTGGATAATCCCTTTCTTGTTTCTTTTATCTATTGTTATACTCTCTTTAATTTGTTCTCACATCCTATATATTTTAACTGTGGCCAGTTGGGAACTTTATCCGAAAAGGGTTAACACTGTTCACAGAGTCTACATTGTATCATGTTT
>NC_022019.1:13711539-13712052 GCF_000317375.1 Microtus ochrogaster | reverse complement strand
ATAATAAATAAATAAATAAATAAATAAATAAATAAATAAATAAATAAATAAATAAATAAATATTTTTTTTAAAAAAGGCCAAGGCGGTTTCTTTATTTAACCAATGAAATCAACACAAAACAGAAGACCCTCCTACATCATGAATTTTTAAAGACAGTTTTCTTTTTTTTTCTTTCTTTCTTTCTTTTTTACTTTTCGGGTTTTTTGAGACAGTTTCTTTGTAGCTTTGGAGCCTGTTCTAGCACTCACTCTGTAGATCAGGCTGGCCTGAAACTCACAGAGATTTGCCTACCTTTGCCTCCCTAGTGCTGGGATTAAAGGCATGTGCCACCACTGCCCCGCTAAAAGCAGCTTTATTGAGAGATGTTATTGATGAGGACAGGAGCTAGAAAGAGCATCCAGTTTAGGGATGGGGACCTTGATTCTGTGTCCTGGGTCAGAAGCTGGAAATGTCCTTGGTCCTGTCCTGGCTAGAGGCCAGAAATGCCAGAAAGTATTTTGGGGTTCTGGTCT
>NC_022019.1:13697877-13710625 GCF_000317375.1 Microtus ochrogaster | reverse complement strand
GAGGGAAATGGGAGGCGGTGGTGGGGAGGAGGCAGAAACCCTTAATAAATATATAAATTAAAAAGAAAAAAATCGGAAAAAAAAAGAGTAGAACTGTATTTATTTCCTCTTCTTGCTCTCTGAATTCTCCTTCATGCTGCGTTCCCTGCTATTTAAGGTGGGAAAACACCCTCTTGGTGTTCTTTGCTACAGCAGGCCATATCCTTACACAGCAACCAGAACCTGGCCAGACTGGGGGTGTTGAGAGAATGAAAAAAAGACAGACACAAAGACACAGAGAAGCTGGGCTCAGGCAGGTGAGTTGGGCTTTCTAATGGGGAAGCCACAGGGACCCAGAAATTCAGTGTCTATTATATCAAGTTGAAAAGCGGTGCTGTTATTGCATACAGCTGAATAATGAGGCAGGATTATTACAAATAAACAAAGAGTCAGGATTACAGTATACAGCTGGATCAAATAAACAAGTTTAGCTAATCTCTGCGAGAGCGATCTCTGTAGGGGATCAGGCTTCAGGCTGTAAATATTGGGGGTGGGGGAAAGAAAGCTACGGTGGGCACTTTCTGTACACACTATCAACCCCCACACTCAGCGCCCCCTCATGGTCATGGCTGTGTCCTACAGCACACATTCACTCAGTACTTTAAGCTCAGGGCTCTGTTCTACAGAAAAGCACTTTGCACAAATGCCTGTATATGCTATTTTTAATAACGAATAACTTGGTGCAGAGATAGAAAAGCAAGGACATATCGTCCTTGCAGGACACAATAAAAGACAGTTGCTAGACAATGGGGTGTAGCCCAATTGGCAGAGTGCTTGCCTCAGGTACACAAGGCCTTGGATTCCACACCAGCACTACAGAACAGCTGATAAGTCGAGTGGGCTGCAGGAGCCCTGGATAATGGGTGATCCACATACTTCATGAAAAGGATGCAGAGGCTCAAGGATCCCGGAATCAGGCCAGACGTAGCTAGTGGAGCGCTTCAGAGGAAGTCTTATCAGAGCACTCGGGAGAATATGAACTCCTGGAGTGTGGAGGGTCGATCAGAAGCCGCAAGAGAAAATTTCAGGATCCTGAGGAGTCTTAAAATGGAGATAGCATGGGCCAGTGAGATGGCTCAGCAGGTTAAAGGAGCTTGCCACCAAGCCTGATGGCCCGAGTTCGATCCTTGGGACTTCCATGATGGAGAGAAAGAGCTGACTCTATAGATTGTCATCAGACCTCAAAGGCACATGCAAATACATACACACAATCTCAATCAATCAATCGATCAGCCAACCAATAAATAAATAAATAAAAATTAAAGAACGGCCAGACGATGGTGGCGCATGCCTTTAATCCCAGCACTCGGGAGGCAGAGGCAGGTGGATCTCTGTTAGTTCAAGGCCAACCTTGTCTACAAGAGCTACTTCCAGGACAGACTCCAAGGCTACAGAGAAACCCTGTCTCGAAAAAACAAGAAAACAGACCACTGTGAAAGAAAGCATTAATAGCTCCCAGAGGCTTGCTTCTTCATAGGCTGTAATGTTGTGTGTGTCCATTAGAGGGCAGCACTTAATCTACCCAAAACCGGCTCCAGCTTTATCTTCTGTAGCCCCAAAGGGATACGGTCTTTCTGCCAAAAGAACTGAATTTTTAAAGAAGCAACCAAATCTTGGTATTCGGGACACAGATGGTAAACACATTAAGTTTCTGAGCACTCAAAGTGACCAGTGTTACAAATTCCATAGCTCCTAAGGGTTTTTTTTTTTAATTGAAAGGTAATTACATCACTTCACCCTCCCACGTTCCCTGCCCCAACCCCTTCAATGCCTTCACTTACTCCCTCTCAAATCCATGGCCCCCTTTTCCTTTATGTGTGTATGTATTATTAGATACGAACCAATACAACCTGATGAGTCCATTTACTGTTGTTTGAATGCATATGGCTTCAGGGATGCCACTTGGTATTGGGTAAACAATTATGGGGTTTATTCCTGGGAGAGGCTAATTCTCCTTCTCTCCATGGTCATTAGCTGCCTAGAGTTGTGTCTAGGAATGGAGCCCCATGAGACTTCTCCCTTTCCTGTTTGTATGTCTTATTGGTATTGTCAGAGCGTGGGTCTTGTTGAGGCAGCCATATTGTTGAGGTATTGTGAGTGTACGCTTCTGTCATTTCTAAAAGACCCTCTCCCAAGCAGATTTCATCTGCCTCTTAAGGCTTTCTGACCCTTCCCCCTTCTACAATCTTCCCTGAGCCTTAGGTGTCGGTCTTGTGTCGCAGATATATCTGTTGGAGCTGGGCACCCCAAACCAGCTGTTCTCTGTATTCTAACCAGCTGTGGCTTTCTGGAATGGTCTCCATCCAATGCAAGCAGATGAGGGGTAAGAGTCACGCTTATATAAGTATTTAGAACACAGTTAGGTGTTGTGTGGTTCTGATGAAATGGGGGTCATAGGTTCTCCTCTAAGACCCAAGACCTCACTAGCCCCGGTAGATGGCAAAGTTTCCAGAATCCGGCAAGATTGAACAGGCCTTTTCTACCTAGATAGGAGAGCCACGATTGCACCCTTCGGAATGCCTGGCCATGCTGGCCGTAGCTGCAGTTCAGAGGTGTCACCGGTGGGTAAGACTAGTGATTGCTTTTCTCGCTGGCAGCTTGCATAGAGCCTTCTAGTGTTATGAAAGTTAGTCGGCTCCCTAGGTTTTAAAATGTAGACTTAGCGTAGAAAAATGTCAACTATCCATAGGAGTTTTAAAATGTTGAAATTTACAAAGAAAACAGGAGAGGGAAAGGTGGAAATGCACAATGCCCTAGACATGTGTCTTTTTTTTTTTTTTACATATTATACGTATTTAATGGTCAAGCAAGACTAACAACCAACAAAGCTCAGGAGGTTTGGGACTCAATACTGTGAGCTCCGTTAATGAAGGGCAGCAGCTAAGACATATCACGGTCAGAAAACATATCAGTCACAAGGTGGCGATGTTGCTTTAGTGTTGGGTTTCTTTTTCTTCTCTTCCTAGACAGACTAGCTTTAATCCCAATTTACCAGGCCAAAAAAATAAAATAAGATAAAATAAATAAAAGTAGATAAACAAAAATAAAGCAAACAGTCCCTGGATTTAATTAATAAACCTGGGAAAGGCAAGGGTGATTACTCCTGTAATCCCAGAACTCGGGAGGCTAAGACCTGAATTCAAGGCCACTAAGCTACAGAGTAAGACCTTGCCGATAGATAGATAGATAGATAGATAGATAGATAGATAGATAGATAGATAGATAGCGATAGATAGATAGATAGATGATAGATAGATAGACAAATGACAGACAAAACTGGACCTTAAAAAATATAGGCAGAAAAATAAAGTCATAGCTAAACATAACCCCATGTAGACCAAGATGGTTTCAAACTTGCAACATAAACGAGGATGATCTTGAACTCCTGCATCACCTGCCTCTATCTCTCCCACAGACAAGTGACACAGTACCCTGAATGCCGGGGACCAAGTGCATGGTCGCATGCATGCTACACAAGCGCTCTGAACAGCATTACAGATGCTGGCATGCCAGTCATGAACCCCTCGATCAGCAGTGGGGCGTTTTCACCAGATCTAGCAAACCTGTGTCAGGATGCTAGTTTTCAAGTCCTCTGACTATCTTGCAAGAAGGACTTCCTGCCCCTCAGGCCATCCTGTCTTCACAGCAACAAAATACCCTACTTGGGACTATAACTGCTCCTGAAAGAAAACCCCACAGAGAGCGCAGTTAGAGTCACTGAGCGTCTGCCTGAGGTTTGTCTCCAAGTTCTGTTGAGTCTGCCACTCTGGGTGACTGGTATAAACCCTCCATCTGGGGTGGATTTTCCTAACTCCTGTGACCTTGACACATTCAGGGAAGAAATCCTCGCTTCATGTTCAAAGTTCATGTTCTGTTCTGCTCTCTGACTTCAGGGATGCCTTCAGGTTCATCTTTGCCAACTCAACTACACACACACACACACACACACACACACACACACACACACACACACACACACACACACACACACACACACACACATATAAAACCAAGTACATATATTCCAGTCAACCATCATTTAGTAGGAAGTAATTCAGGGACAAGATTCTGTGTAGGGCCACAAGGGGGCGCTCACAGCCCGTGGAGAAAGGTCTACACTACCCAGCCCTGCCTTTGCAAAGTACCCTCAACTGCACCTTGGGAGAACCTGAACCTGAAGGATGTTATGATAAACAAATTAAACTGTCACAGGGGCAAATTCTGCATGGCTCTTCTGAGAGTGAGGTCCCCAGGTAGCAAAATTCACAGAGAAAAAGTAGCGTAGTGGTGACCTGGGAGTTTGGAAAGGGAAAAATAGGAGTCAGAGTTTGTGTGTCATTTTTTTGACTAGTTTTTTTTGGGGGGGCGGGGAGGGGTTGGTTTGTTTAATTGGTTGCTTGGTTGGCTGGGTTTTTTGTTTGCTTGTTCATTTGTTTTGTTTTGGTTTTTGAGTCAGGGTCTCACTATGTAGCCCTGGCTGTCCTGGAACTTACTATGTAGACCAGTCTGGCCTCAAATTCACAGAGATCCACCTGCCTCTGCCTTCTGAGTACTGGAGCATGCACCACTACAAGTGGTGTATGTGTGTGTCCATGTGTGCGTGTGTGTATGTCTGTGTGTGCCTCTGTGTGTGTGTCCGTGGGTGCGTGGGTGTGTGCTGTTCTTATGTGGGCGTGAGAGTGCACACATGTCATAATGCACTGTGTAGAGGTCAGAGAACAACTTTTTGTAGTCAGTTCTCTCCTTCCTTCTGTGACATGGGTACCAAGGTCATACAGCAAGCACCTTTATCCTCTAAGCCAGCTCACAAGCCTGGGGACTGAGTTTAAGGGAGGGGGTAGCATTTTGATTTGGTGAGATGACAAGCTGCATGGATACTGATGCTGGGTATGGTGGCACATAGCTGTAATCTCTCTGTCTCTCTCATACACGCGCACATACACACACACATCTTCTATGGATGAATGGTTACAAACACGAATACACTCTATACCATTGACCCTCGCACTGGGTGAAGAGGATCGCTGTCTCCTTTATCCCGTGCCCTACATGAAATCCCCTCAGCTCCCGATTCACAATAGAGTCTGAGTGTGACCACCTTGCCCATCACCTCATCACCTGTTACAGTGCTAGGCATGGCCACTCTGTCACTCTGCCCTCTCCACCCACCCCATACAACAGAATGCCCTCCCTTCCCAGCCCCACTTCACTCCTAAGAGAACACGTCACATTTCCTCTTGTTGCTCCCTCTCTGCGCTCCGTTTTCCTTGATCTGGACAAGACTGGCACAGCAAGGTCAGTGACCATTTATTTATTTATAGATTTATTTTACTATTTTATGCACATGAGTACTTTGCCTGCTTGTATATGTATGTGCCTCCTGCCTGTGGAGGTCAGAAAAAGGTATCAGATTCCCCGGAACTGAAATCACAGCCAGTTGTGAGCCACCATGTGGGTGCTGGGAATAGAACCCAGGTCTTCTGCAAGAGCAACAAATACTCTAAACTGCTGGGCCATCTCTCTAGCCCCCTCAGTTACCTTTTAAAGGTGTGTGTATGTGTGTGTGTGTGTGTGTGTGTGTGTGTGTGCGTCTACATACTTGAGTGTGCACACACACCTATGAAGATTAAAAGAGGGCATTGGATCCCTGGGAACTGGAGTTACAGGCAGAACCCTGACATGGGTTCTGAGAGCTGAACTTGGATCCTCTGGGAGAGCACCAAGTGCTCTTAATTGCTGAGCCATCTCCAGCCCCTGGCCTCAGTTACATCTGAAGTCTCTTAAAGGGTTTGGGAGTTTGTTTTGTAGACAGGGTCTCATCAAGCCCAGCTTGGTATCAAATTCCTTATATAACCAAGATGTCTGGAGACTTTTTCCTTCTCCAGTTATAAAGATTCAGGGAAAATCCGAAAGGTAAGGGGGCTGGGGTGTGGCTCAGTTAGTAGGGTGCTCACCCAGCACAGAAGAGGCCCTGGGTTCAATTCTCAGCTCCTCATAAACTGAGTGTAGTACCCCACACCTGTATCCCTGAAGTAAAGCAGGAGGGTCATCCCTGGCTACCCAGTGAGTTCAAGGCTAAGCCTGGGCTAGATGAGACGCTGTTGGAGAGACAGAGGAAAGGGAGTGAGATTAAATGTCTTTGCAGAAACGCTCTCGGCCTAGAGAGAAGACGGCAGATGTCACAGCATGAGTCACCAAGACTTCAGATGGCGAGGGAGATTCAGGATGGAGACAAGAAGGAAGGGAAGCAAATTCCGGTTCAGGAAGGAAAATTAACTTTGAGAGCTGGTTTCAGTTGAAAACCCAGCCACGTGGACATTTTCTGTCCTCTTCTACCCTGAGGTGAGGCAGGAAGGCAGGGGACATTCCAGGTGGATCTCAGCTGGAGGTGAGGAGGGGTGGCAGGATGGGTCACGGAGCACGTGAGAGATTTTCCCCGGGAATTCATTAACCTTCACTTTTATCCCTTACTAATGGACTTTAATTTTTTAAATTCTACTTAAGGCTTAAGATTTTGTTACTTTACAGTTTTATTTGGGGCATATGTGGAGGCCAGAGGACTCCAAAAAGTCACTGCTCTGCTCCCACCATGTGAGTTCCTGGGGATCAAACTCAACCCCTCAGCCTTGGCCACCAGCACCTTCGTTCATTCACCATGCCATCATCTCTCCAGCGTCTTTACAAGATTCTGTTTGTCGTTCTTGAGGTTTGGGGGATTTATTTTAGTGGTTTTGTGTTTAAGACGGGGTCTTGGGGAGTTCAGGCTGGTCTCAAACTAGCTGTGTGCCCAAGGATGACCTTGAATTTCTGATCCTCCTGCCTCCACCACTCCTAGGTGATGCACCAGTTTTGGGCTTCAGGCATTGCTAAGCAAATGCTTTATTATCAGTCTCCCCTAACCCTAGGATCCTACACTGGCTTCTAACTCTTAGCAATCTTCCTGCCTCATTCTACTGAGTGTTGTGATTACAGACATGAACCTTCATGCCCAGCTTCATTGTGCTTATATATGGTGATAACCGTCCATCTCTTAAAGGCAAGAACTGTGACCATACATCTTTGTGTCTGGATAATCGTAACCCAGTCGTTCAGTAGAGGGCAGTCACATTAGCAGAGTAGTTCTACAGGGCAGTTCGTGGCAGAGAGCCGGAGTCACCTCTGACTCCTGGTGCTCGACCTGTGTGACCTTGGGAAGCCATTTCACCTTCAGCCCTTTGACTCTGCACCTGCAAAGCCAGGGCTGACAACTGCAGGCCTCCTAGGGCCTTTGGCAACGTTGAATAAGACAGTGTTCACTGAGGTGTGTGCTGAGGGGGACTGACCTGTTGTCAGGGGCCAGTCACTGCTTACACTATGTCCTGGAAAGCCTCTGATCCAGCCCCTTCAGGACCAGGTTGCGGTGTAACTCAGTTGGGAATGAGCTTGCCTGGTATGTACAAAGTCCTGGGACCCAACCCCAGCACCACATAGCCAAACAGATAATCCCAACCCCTGGAAGGCTGAGACAGAGGAGGACCTCTGTGAGTTGAGGTCAGCCTGGACTAGCCTGAACTACATAGTGAGTTTCAGACCAGCCAGAGCCACACAGTGAGGCCATGTCTCAAAATACATATCATACAATCATACATACTACATTCATACATACATATTACATACATATATACTACATACATACAACCTCCCACATATTTACAATGGCTTCAGTGTTCCTTTAGACACTATTTTTAATCAAGTTTGTTTTGTAATTACTGACTGGTCACAAGAAAATAGGTTCACCTGATTGCCCACCTGCATCCTCTTAAGGAGTCCGTCTGAGATCCCACCAGGTTCTCTGGCTGAACATTTAAATCTCCTAGGAAACGTGAACAACCGACTCTGAGAGCCCAGCCCCCAGACATTCCGATTTAATTGACCTGGGGTGTGGCCAAACTCCTGGATTTGTTTAAAAGCTCCCCGCAGTGAGTCGAGTCTAGCCCAGTTACCTGGGTCAGTGGCCATGCCAGCACCTCCTCTGGCTCGTGCCCAGGACTCACCCACAGCCACGCAGTTCTTACCCTTGCTCCCCAACTGCTCTCTGGGAGGCTGGGATAGCCCGTGACCCCGGTTCCTGCCCTGAAGGCTACAGAAAGGCAAACAAACCTTGTCTTCACACCAGGTCACAAACACACCTTGACTCACCCTCCCTGCTCCTAATCTGGTTTAGGGTTCACAGATAACATCCCGGAAGGAGAACCAGTTTCGGACTCAGCTGTGACCTCCTGGCCTCAGCTGGCTGCTGCAGTTTCTGGTTTTCTGGCCTCCTCTACTGCTAGCTCCAGCGAGCCAGCCTTCATTTGTCTTTGGCTGTCCATGCTTAGCCTCCAGGCTGGGTTCCAGCCTGGCGGCTTTTCAGCCTGAACCATTCACCTAACCCCAGCCCTACCCCAGTCTCTGCTATCAGAGTTTTTATGGGTCATTACCAGTTTCTGTTCTAATAAGGAAGTTGACGACGTTGGCAACAGGGAAGGGAGAAAATTAGAATAAATTAATCCAAGAAACGAGGGGGCAGTCAGGAGGGCTTGCGGTAGTCCACCCGTGGTAAACATAAGCCCGCAAGTCTCACTTTTTTCACTATTTGGTTTTTGCCCTTTATTTCCTCCTCCAGGTGTGTGTGTGAGAGAGAGACAGAGACAGAGAAAGAAAGAGGGAGATACATGTAGGTTTCTGGAATTGAGCTCAGGTTGGCCAGGCCTTTACCTCCTTAGCCAGTCTGTTGGCTTCCTCATTCTCTCTTCTCTCTCTCTCTCTCTCTCTTGTTTTGGTTTTTGTTTTGTTTTTTTTGTTTTTTTTTTTGGTTTTATTTTGTTTTTCGAGACAGGATTTCTCTGTAGCTTTTGAGCCTATCCTGGAACTAGCTCTTGTAGACCAAGCTGGCCTCGAACTCAGAGATCAGCCTGCCTCTGCCTCCCGAGTGCTAGGATTAAAGGTGTGCGCCACCCCGGCCCGGCTCCTCATTATTTCAAGACTGGTCTCTGAGAAGTGGAATTGCCAGACTGAAAGACTCCGCTTGAAATTCACACCCAGCTGGGCGGTGGTGGGGCACGCCTTTAATCCCAGCACTCGGGAGGCAGAGGCAGGCGGATCTCTGTGAGTTCGAGATCAGCCTGGTCTACAAGAGCTAGTTCCAGGACAGGCTCCAAAACCACAGAGAAACCCTGTCTAGAAAAACCAAAAAAAAAAAAAAAAAAGAAATTCACACCCAGGATTCTCTCTAACAGAGTCACGCCAGCATACACTCCTACCAGGATGATCCGAAGGTGTTCTCTTCACAGAGAGCGTGTCACAGGGTTCAGTGCCAAGTGTTCCCTATTTCAGGAGTCACCCCCACCCCCACTCTGGGGAGCCCTAGTTTATATTGAGAAATGCAGAAGACCTTGGGACCAGTACAAACCCCGCAGAGTGACCAAAAATACAAGGCTGCCTTTAGTGTCTCACGCAGGGGTCTCAGTGGTTCGCCGTCCATGTTCACGGCCACGGATGCTGGCTCTCTGGCTCTTCATTCCCCAGTAACAGATTGCCCACGGCTACTGCGGCTGAATAGGATATGACCTAATGAGACAATGAAATGCCTTCCAACTGCATGTGTTAGCAGCCAGTCTTTGACTTTGCCTGTGGACTCTCTCGCTGTCTTTGTTTGTACTTAGATAGCCTTTGCTTAATGTTTAACACTGTGACTAGTCTGACCGCTGTTTTAAAGGGTTCAGATTATAAAGCAACATCAGCATGATTCAGTTGTCACTAAAGAGGAAGGCTATGTGACTGGGCTAGCTTAATGACAGTAGGAAGGACACAGGTACCCAATTACGAAGACCAACAACCAAAGCAGAACATACTACTTGGACCATAATTTTGCTTTAGGCTTGGTGGAGAAGGAGGTTAACACCAAATATGGAGGCCGGCCCTCACAAGCCCGGAACTAGACAGCCAAGTGTTTCTCCAACAATCAGCAGGGATGTTGTTTCTCTAAAGGAGCCTCTAATCCCAGCTCATGGGGGAAGAAGCAGATGGATCAAGAGTTCAAGACCAGCTTCCAGTACAGAGCAAGTCTGAGTCCAGTCCAAGTTTGTGACACCATGGTTTTGTTTTTGTTTCAAAGCTGTTGTGGTGAAACACTCTTGAAATCCCGATGCTGAAAAGGTGACAGGGGATCGCTGTGAGTGTGAGGCCAGCCTGGGCTACACCGTGAGCTTACTTTTCAATTCAGAGGCTATTTAACCAAAGTGTCCCAGGAGTAAACTTCTTGAGACATTTGGAACAACAACAAAACAGACAGACAACAAACAAAACCTGGGCCACTGTGGGTCACACCTTTAACCCCCACACTTAGGAGATGGAAGTAAGCAGATCTCTGTGAGTTCAAGGCTAGACTGCTCTACAGAGTGAGTACTAGGATTGCAGGGGCCACACACACAAAACCCTATCTTGGAAAACAAAATAAAACAAATTTTAAAAAAACAAACAACAAAAAAGACATTTAGCTTTAGAGTCTTTTTTGGAACTTGCTCTGTAGACCAGGTTGGCCTTGAACTCACAGAGATCCGCCTGCCTCTGCCTCCCTATTACTGGAATTAAAGGCGTGCGCCACCACGGCCCAGACTCTTTTTCTTTTCTTTTGAGATAGAATCTCTTACTATATAGTCCTGGCTGGCATGGAACTCAGTATATAGACCAAGCTACTCTGAACTCACAGAGATCTGCCTACCTGTTTCCTAAGTTTGGGGATTAAAGGTATGCCACATCCAGGTAAAAACTTATTTATTTGCTCATTTGGTTTTTTTGTGCATATGTTTGTGTGCTTGAAGGAGTTTATTTCTACCAAATGTATGCAGATGCCTGCCCAAGCTAAAAGGTGTTGGATTCCTTAGAAACAGGGTAGTTGTGATCTGCCATGTGGGTGCTGGAAACTGAACCCATGTCCTCTTCAAGAACAATAGGACTGTTAATGACTGAGCCATCTCTCCAGGCCCCCAGGACACTCTGATGCTGCCATTGAAGAATCTGACTCCAGATTCTTTAATCTCTGAATATTGACTTGCTCCAACAGCTCTCAGGGGCATTGAGCCCATGACTAGGCCTGAATCGCTGGTCCTTGGATAAGTAGTCTTGGCTTCTGGTTTCCCTATGGTACAATCGGCTATTGTGGGACTATTTAGAGTCTGATCTGGTAAGCCATCTACTAAATCCTCTCATAATTTTGTGTGTTCTGTTCGTGGGCCTTGATTAGCCTTGAGGGTCTAGAAACTATACGGTGGTGTAAATGTAAACAAAGGTTATTTTCATAAAGCCTGCTCTGCAAACACTTCCAAGTCTCAGCTCCCTTCCCTGGTGACATAAATGACCTTTCTTTCCTGGTGCAAGAAGAGAGTAAAAATATCTCACAATATCATGGGACAAAACAGAACATGCTGTTTTTATTAAATGTCACTTAATGTTTGTTAGTCCTAGCATATCTATGCTGTCTGTTCAAAGCGTAGTACAGTCACGTGTCTCAAAAATATATAACGGGCTGGAGAGATGTCTCAACACTCCTGCAGAGGACCTGGGTTTGTTGGACTCTAGTGTCCAAACACCGAGGAGGAGTCGCCCCCAGAGACCACCTCACACACCACAGCCGATGCAAAAGCATGAGGATTTTATTAATTCTGTCTTGACAGGGTCCCTCAGCATTCGGGAAGCCGAGGGACCTCGAATAGCTGGTACAAGCTACTTTTAAAGGGGCCACAGAAGCAAGGGGGGTTCTTCTTTGACTATTCTGATTGGCTTATTCGAAAGGGCTATTACCAATAATTGGCTGGAGAGTTGTTGCCAGATCAGATGAGGTAAGAGGTCATTTTGACCCCGTTTCCCAGGGGACCAAATCAAGACATACGTATATGGGTAATTGTTCAGGAACTGAGTACGTGCGAGTGTAGCTGTTAGGTCCTTGGTTCCCAGGGGGTGAGGGGAAGCACTATGGCACGGAGGCTGAGAGGATTCAGAGTTGTCAGAAATGGCTTCAGGATTGTCTTAAAGTCTTACAACTTTTTCAACACTCACATGGTAGTTCTCAACCACCTATAGGTGTGGCTCATCATAGCCTAGTTCCAGGGGATACAGTGCCTTCTTCTGACCTCTGAGGGCACCAGGTATATATGTGGTACACAGACATACATGTTGCCAAAATACACACATAAAATAAAACAATTCTAAAAATAATTTAAAATAATATAACCACATAGGCTACAAAATTTAAGTTTTCAACAAGGAGTTTTGTTTTTGTTTTAGATGGCAGTATCAGGGTTGGAGAGAAGGCTCAGCAATTGAGTGTATGCTGATCTGGAAGGCTCAAATTCAGATGCCAGCTGCCACTTTGACAGCTCACAACTACCTGTGACTTCAGCTCCCTGAGATCTGGGGCCCTCTTTTCAACTCCTCAGGCACTGGAACCCACGTGTGCACATAACCACATACATATAATTAAAAAATTAACAATGAGTCTTTTTAAATGGTTCTATCATGAAATCAAAAGGAGCAGAATGAACCAGGTGTCGTGGTCCTGGTCCAAAATCCCAGCACTTGGGAACTAGAAACAGGAGAATTGGCAATCCAATGTCACCTTCATCTTTATAGCAATTTCAAGAACAGTCTAGGCTACGAGAGACCCTATTTCAAAACAGAAAAACAAAAAAAT
>NC_022019.1:13677750-13697777 GCF_000317375.1 Microtus ochrogaster | reverse complement strand
CAACAGCAACAAAATGGAAACCCACAAAAAGCATTATAAAAAGATTGACACAGGGGGTGAAGCTCAGTGGTAGGGCACTTGAGTAACGTACACAAGGCTCTAGATTCCATCTGCAGTAGCACAAGACAGATGACAGACAGACAGACAGACAGATGTTGTGGAATGCAGCTCAGTGCTAAGGCATGTGTTACTATGTACCAGGCTCTGAGCTCAGAATACAGAATATTAGGGGGAATTATTTTAAATTATCCATGGAGGTCAGAGAACACACTTTCAGAAGTCACTTCTTCCCTTCGACTGTGTGGGGCTTTGGGAGCAAATTCAGGTCCTCAGACTTGGTAGCAGCTTCCTTAACCTGCTAAGCCGACTCAGTGGTACAACATGTGCTGCCTGAAGACGTTGCTTAGGAGTGTTGGTGGTTGAACCCAGGTCCTCACATATGCTAGTCAGGTCCTGTAGCATTGAGCTATATCCTCATCCTGTAAAAAAAAGAATGTGTTTTTATTCTATGTATTTTGTTTTATATTGTTGGTGTTATTCGTTTTGCTGAGACAAGGTCATGCTTGTGTAGCCCTGGCTGATCTTGCAGTGGCTATGTAGACCAGGCTGGTCTTGAGCTCATAGAGATCCACCTGTCTCTGCCTCCTGAGTGCTGGCATTTAAGGTGTGCGCCACCATAACCAGTCTGCGTTTTGTTTCTTGAGGCAAAAATCTCACTATATGGTTTAGTCTGGCCTAGAACTCATTATATAGTCTAGGCTGGCCTTGAACTTGTAACCCTCCTGCCTTTATACCCCTCCCCCAATTGCTATGATTACAGTAGGCGGATGACATCCAGCTATACACATTTTTAAATGACTTCCCTTATTCATTACCACTAATTGCCTCTGTCAACTAGATGCATGGGTCTTTGTTTAAGCAGTAGTGTGCATGTGACAGAAAAGCGAATAACAGAATGAAAGGCATAAGGTAACTGCATTTTTCATATTTTTTATATTTAGCAGCAACTTGTACCATTGTTATAGATTATATGTATCATTTTTGTCTAGTACAATTGTGCCCCTGGTTGTCCTTCTGAAAACGACAGTCATCTTACTCAAACCCAAGCCAAGGAAGACATCACATTTTAAATAAATTGCCAAGTTGCCCGGGAGATTGCTTGGGATTACTTTGCCTCCAAGCCAGAGGACCTGAGTTCGATGCCCTGAGCGTATGGATCGAGAGAACTGACTCCCACAAGTTGTCTTCTGATCGTCAGACATATTAATGAATGCAAAATAACTTCTAAAAAGTTTGCCAAGTTGTTAGATGAAAAAAATGATATGCCACTGTTGTGTTTACACAGGGACTTGATAAGCCGTGGTGACTAAGATTTGAAGAGGCTGCTGCTGATTGTGCCTCTCTTGGTCAGACTGATGGTTTTCACATGCTCAGGGGCCAGCACAGTGCTTCCTTTGGAAACAGTCTAGGAGTAAGCTCTGCCAAAATTCCTCTTGACCTCTTTGTGTGTGTGTGTGTGTGTGTGTGCGTGTGTGTGTGTGTATGTGTGTGTTTAATTTGTTAAGACTCCTTTAGGACTTTAACCCAGAGCTAACTGCAAACTTGTCCCAATTTGTGGATTATAGTGGTTTATAGACACTTTCAAGATTTCACTTTTGTTCTTCTTTGTCTTTCTTTTGAGATAGGGACTCACATAACACAGGCTTGCTTTGAACGTAGCATCCAGCCATAGCTGGCCTTGAACTCCTGTCTCTCTCTCTCCTGCCTTCACACTGAGAGTTCCACCAATGTTCGGCTAAAGGTTTATGTTTTCTGAATCAACTGATTTTAATTTGTTCTGCTGGAGCCAGTTTCACATAGAGTGAAAGAGAAAAGTCTGGGCTGGGCAGATGACTCAGCGGGTAAAACAAAACAATAAATAAGTATATGTTTTGTTTTGGAAACAGGGTTTTACAACATAGCCCGGTCTGGCCTCAAACTCACAAAAGATCCACCTGTCTCTGTCTCCCAAGTGCTAAGATTAAAGAAGTGAAAGCCACTGTGCTTGGCTCAAATAAACAAATGGAATTAAAAAAGAAAATAAAAGAGTAAAGTTTGGTCTCTATCTGTCTCAGGGTTGAGTCCTTGATTCCCCCAACACAGACTTAGGGCAAATTTCTCGAAACTCCCAACCGTAAAGATGTCTTTGCTTGAGATCAGCTGAAGATTCACTTGTATTTCTCTCTAGTTTGCCACACAAGCCCTGTGTCTGCCTGGAACCTCTGTCGCTGGGTCCTGATTTATTCTCTCAACTTCCGAGGATGCCTCATTCCCTCCAGTGGAACATGGGACATGCCTCCCATTCCGGGCACGGAAGATACAGGGTGTGCACAGGCCACAGCCGCCGCCCCCCTGTTGCGAGCCTGCCTCAGCTGCCTGGGAATGAGTCATGCGTGGCACAGGGAGGTTCCCCCGCTCCTGGCTTTCTGGTCGGAAGAACAGCTTCCAGACTGGGGCCAGCTGAAACCAGTCTCCCTTTGTGGCACAGACAGATGAACCCTGTGACATTTCCTGTGTGTGCCCCCCCCATCTCCGCCTGACTGTCTTGAGTTTTTTCTTTAACTGTTTCATGTCCCCTGACTAGAAGATTGTGTGCTCATGTGGTCTCCCTGCTGGCTTGAGCATTTCCTCATCTTCATTTCCCTTTGTACCAAGACTCTGGAACCCTCCCTCCGTGCTTCCCCACGATGACACCTATTCACCGGGGTGAGTCAGAATGGATCTTCTTTCTCCCTTCTAAGTTCAGGCCTCACCCCCACCCACCTGTCACCAGAGGTGACACAGTCCCTGGGAAAACAGGCTCGTAATTACTGGCCCAGTATCATGGGAAGGATTCTACAGGCTTCCTTTTAGAGGCATAATTATCTTGAAACAACAACAACAACAACAACAATACTTTATTTTCTCTATTTTGAGACAGGATCTTGCTTTGTAGCCCAGGCTGGACTTAAACTTCTGTTCTTCTTCCTCCACCCACCTCTCAAGTGCTAGGATTACAGATGTGCCAAGCAAGACTGGTTTTATTTGATGCTGGATATCTAATCCAGGTCTTCGTGCATGCTAGGCAAGCTCTCTGCCAACTCGTAATCTTCTAAATGGACTTTTTCCCCTCTTATTCTGGGCCTCAAGCCCAAGCAAGGCCTCACACACGCTAAACCCATGTTTTATTACTGAGGTGTACCCCTGTACCTCTTTACATTTATTTTTGGTGGGGTGGGGTGTATGCATTGCCACAGCGTGAGGCTAAAGGTCAGAGCACAGTACAATTTACAGAAGTCAGTTATTTCTTTCCATTGTGTGGGTTCCAGAGGTCAAACTCAGGTCATCAGGCTCGGCAACAAGTGTCTTCACCCCCTGAGCCACCTCCATGGCCTGCTACTACATTTCAGAATGTCCAGCATGACTGTTTTTTTCTTTCTTTCTTTCTTTCTTTCTTTCTTTCTTTCTTTCTTTCTTTCTTTCTTTCTTTCTTTCTTTCTTTTTTTCCTGAGACAGGATTTTTCTGTGTAGCCCTGGCTGTCCTGGAACTTGTTCTGTAGCCCAGGCTGGCCTTGACCTCAGAGATCCACCTGCCTCTGCCTCCCCAGTGCTGGGATTAAAGGTGTGCACCACAGTTGGTTTATTCTTTCAATTCCATTCAGAATTTTGTCACCACCCCCCCTTTCATGGTTGACTTTGTCACTGGTGGTCAGGGTTGAGGGTTTCCGGGTTCTTGGCTTTTTATTCAAGCAATTGAAATAAAAGCTCATAAAGAATTACAAAAGGATTAAGGAAACTTTATTTAAAGCAAAATAATAGAAAAAGATCAAAATATACCACAAGGGAGCAGTGACCATGGGAGAGTGCCCCAGCGCCCTATTGGTCAGGGCTACCTTTTATGGAGTTCAAGGGAGGGAGGAGCTTGGTCGTTAAGGGACAGAGTGTTGGTGGGTTCTCTGTTTTGACTAATGGATTATGAAAGAATATTCTATCTGCCCTGCATGTCTTTTCCCACAATGCTGGATTTTCATTACATACACACCCAATTATACATAGGCATAAGAAGATAAATGGATTCTCCTTCAAAGTTTACACGAGCTGGGCAGTGTTGTTACATGCCTTTAATCCCAGCACTCGGGAGGCAGAGGCAGGAATATCTCTGTGAGTTTGAGGCCAACCTGGTCTACTAGAGCTAGTTCCAGGACAGGACCCAAAGCTACAGAGAAACCTTGTCTTGAAAAACAAAACAAAACAAAACAAAACAAAGTTTACCTGAGTACAGATTTTATTTTACTGTGCATGTACCCATGTGCCCAAACCTAGTCCAGGCTGGGTCACACCCTTCCCTCGCATGTGTTCGAATAGAAACTGTCCAAGTTTGATGGCCCCTAAGAGAAGAAATCTGTCTATCCCAAGATAGACAGATTGTTCAAAAAGAGGTGTGTGCGTAGCCCAGCACGGGTTGGGGTCCAAGGTCAATTAGGTGCTTTGTTCAAAGAACAGTGTGTGTAGTTAGGTAGGTAAAGGCCGCAGGCAGCTAAAAGCATTTGAAGGAAATGTGTGTACATAACCCAAACCCATACAGTCCCAAGTTACTCATCTATTCCTCAGGCTTGTTGGCCACAGCTTGAGCCAGTATTTCTAGGCAAGCATTCTACCAGTGAGCTACAACCCTCCCCCTTATTCATCCAGTATCTCTCTAAATTTTTGTCCTTGGGGAACAACGCCCAGTGCTTCTCATTAGGGTGTGAGCCCTGGTTCCACAGCTCACTCCCAGCTTACCTCACCCTGTTGCCTGAGGTTTCAATAAATCCCTGTAAATTCTAAATAAGATTTGCAGATGAGCTCCAGAAACCTCTGAGCTTAAGGGGGTTCTGTGCAACCACAGGCCCTTCTAATCAAATCCCTCGGGTGCGGAGGGGGGTTCCCCCGAGGCTGTCAATGCATTTGTGCCACAACCCATGAATAGTTTATGGTTGTCCCTTTGTGCTTGCTAATGGGGTCTGAAATGTACAATCTGCCTTGAATAACAGGGAAAGGATGCCCTCAGCCTCGGTCCCTGAATGGTTTATGGAGGCCAACCAGACCCACTGGAGAGTCATTATTGATGTTTTTCAGAGAGGCATCTTTCCAAGGGAAGGAAGTTGGTGTTCATGTAGATGGTGAGCTCCTGTATGTGTGTGTGTGTGGGGGGGAGTGAGGTTCTGACGCCTGTATATTTTGGAAGAAGAATTTTTAAAGTTCTGACCACAGGGATGCTCTGGTTCTTTAGAGGTCAGAAGGGACTTAAAGTCTTTCACTAAAGGGGACGAGTTGGTTGTGGTGGCACACACTGGTAGGATACGATGAAGAAGAGGCAAGAGCATCACCAAGTTCAAAGCTGCCCTAGACTACACATTTTGGTAGTGTGTGATGGTGCATTCTTTTAACACCAGCACCAGGGAGGGAGAGGCAGGTGGATCTCTATGAGTTCAAGGCCAGCCTGGTTCACATTGAGAATTCCAAGGCAACTATGGCTATATAAAGAGACATTTTCTTAAAAGAAAGAAAGAAAGAAAGAAAGAAAGAAAGAAAGAAAGAAAGAAAGAAAGAAAGAAAGAAAGAAAGAGGAGGACTGGGCAATGGAGGTGCACGCCTTTAATTCCAGCACTCAGGAGACAGAGGCAGGCGGATCTTTGTAAGCTCGAGGTCAGCCTGGTCTACTGAGCAAGTTCCAGGACAGGCTCCAAAGCTGCAGAGAAACCCTGTCGAAAAAAAGGAAAAAAAGAAAGAAAGAAAGAAAGAAAGAAAGAAAGAAAGAAAGAAAGAAAGAAAAAAAGAAAGAAAGGCACTTTTTATCTCTGGAACCATCTCGCTGGTGCTCTCTTTGCTGTTTTAACTGGATCACCACAATTCGTTCACTCAGTATTTATCAGGAGGGCTGGGTGCTTTTCTTGGAGTGACACCGGAGAAGACCCCATTCCTGTTGTTAAGTCCTGAGTCTAACATGAGACAACAAGACCTCCATATATTATTTAAATCATCTGGTAACCAAATGCTACTATGTGCTGAGTTCGGAGTTTCCAGAAGGAAAGCACGGACGTGGCTGGGTAGTGAGGCTTGACTTCATGAGGGCCGTGCAGCTTGAATAGTTAGACTTTAACTGGGAGAGGAAAGGCTTGCTAGGGAGGGTGGAACCTGAGTCCAAGCAACCAGAGCCAGCATGTAGGATAACAGAGACAGTGTCAAATGAAGAGAGAGTGTGAATGTGTTTGGGAGACTCTAAGAAGTGTCACTGTTCATAATTTGAGTGGAACCAGAGCAACAGGACCAGGATGGAGGGAGACCTTTGCTGAGGCCCAACACAACATTTTTCTCTCAACTGATTGCAGGATGCAGGCTGTGGTTTCTTTCCGTGCTCCATGTTGTGAGCGCTCCCCCCCCCCCATTTGAGCCTAAGCCACTCCGGCTCAGAGATTGGACTTCTTTCCTTTTCAACGTTTGTCTCCAGTGTAGACAAACGTCCCCTCTTTCGTTTCCCCTAGCATAAGTCAAATAAACACGAATTTAATAAAAGGTAGCCAGCATGACTAACATAACATAGCTCATGTCTGTAGTTCCAGCACTCGGGAGGCAGAGACAGGAGGATTGCTTAGCGTTCCACTTGTGTATGTATGTGTGTGCATATAGCAAACTGGTGTGGTGGCTAACACACTTGCAATGCCAGCGCTCAGGAGGCTGAGGCAGGAGGATTCTAGAGGGTTCAAACTGGTTGGGTTACAGAGTGAAGCTATCTCAAACATTAATGACAACAAACACGAGATGAAAAAAACAAAACAAAACAAAATTTTTGCAAAACACAGAGAACCACATCATCCTTCAAGTAGCTGTCAAGGCATACCTTGTTCTTCGGGGCTTGAGATCCCGGGAAGAGAGATCAGTGCTGGGGCCCGCCCTGTCTAACCCAGCTCAGGAGCCCTCTTAACCTTCAATACCTATGAGGATCCTTTGAACACTTAATCCTCCCAAATAGTAGTCAATTCCACTCAGCTGCCTAAACCCACAGCATGGTGGCTTTATCGTTTCAGGAGAGACACAGCTGGATAACTATCAAGGGACACCCATACCCAGCAAGGGCCAATGCTTTCTGCTGAATGCTGTGACCCTGGGAGCAATTACTAGGAGCTTTAAAGCAAACACTGAAAGCTTAGAGAAGGACTCTGGTGGGCTGGGAGGCTCAGCTCCAGACTTGCCTTGCTTGCTTCCTGGGGACCTTGGTTTTGACCTCTTAGAACTCAGAGCTATTTCCTGACACAGATGGCCTTTCTTTTCTGACTGCTTTCGCTTCGCTTGGTGCTCCCACGAGATCGAGTGGAGGAGCCTCAGCTTTCTTTGGCTCCTGTGTTGTTCCCAAAGCCAGGCCCACCCAAACCTCCTTTTTGAGGGCAGTGTTTTTTTTCGTTTTTTGGGTTTTTTTTTTGCTGTTGTTTTGTTTTTGTTTTTTGAGATCGGGTTTCTCTGTCTAGCCCCGACTCTCCTGTAACTCACTCTGTAGACCAGGCTGGCTTCCAATTCAGAGACTCACCTGCCTCTGCCTTTGGAGTGCTGGGTCTAAAGGTGTGCGCAACCAGTCCGGCTTGAGGGCAGTGTTCACAAAAGGGAATGTTCCACACTGAGAGAACAAAGAGGCTGCAAAATAACTGCAAGAGCCTACAAATTCCCAGAAATCGGTTCAAATCTCCTAGTGTCTAGAGACATGACAATGATCTTTTCTCTTTTTCTTGAGATGGGGTCTCCAGCAGAGGCTGGCCTTGAACTTGCTTTGCAGCTGAAAATAACCTTGAACTTTTAAAGGTGTGTGTGTGTGTGTCTGTGTGTCTGTGTGTACCTGCAAGTCACACATGCTTGTGTGGGCGTGTGCATCCATGTGGGTGCCCAAAGAGAACAGAAGATCCCCTGAAACTAGAGTTGCAGATGGGTGTTAACTGGCTTGGATGTTGAGGACTGAACTTGGATCCTCTGGAAGAGCAGGAAACATCTTTTGTTTTGTTTTGTTTTTCGAGACAGGGTTTCTCCGTAGTTTTTGGTTCCTGTCCCGGAACTAGCTCTTGTAGACCAGGCTGGCCTCGAACTCATAGATTCACCTGCCTCTGCCTCCCAGCACTGGGAGTCATGCACCTCCATGCATGCCCAAATTTGGGAACTTTTTATTTCTTTAGTTAATTCATTTATTTTTAAATGTTTTATTGTATTTTATATGCATGTTTTGTCTACATGTCTGTCTATCTACCACATGTGTGCTTGATGTCTGTGGAGGACAGAAGAGGGTATCACAAACTCTGGAACTATACTTAGAGATGGTTGTGAGCCACCATGTGGGTGCTGGGAATTGACTTGGGTCCTCCAGAAGAGCAGCCATTGCTCCTAACCCCTGAGCCATCTCTCTAGCCCAAAGTTTAGGAATTATAAACAAATAAATAAATAAAAGTTTTTTGAGCTAGGGTCTCGTGTAACCCAGAGTTGTCTTGAACCTCATATGTAGCCAAGGATAAACATAAACTTCTGATCTCCCTGCCTCTACCTCCTGACTTCTGAGATTACAGACACGTGTTGTTATGCTCAGTTTGTGGGGTGCTGTTGATTGAACCCAGGATTTTGTGCATGGTAGACAAACATTACTGAGCCACATCCCAGCTTTCCAATCTTGAGCTTCTGATCCTCCTGCCACTGTCTCAGAAGTGCTGGGTTACAGGCATGTGGCACCGCCACCAATTTACAGACACTGGGAGGCTCACACCCAGGACATCACCAGTGTTGGTCTACCAGCTGAGCTGCACTGCCTTTTTCCTGTTTTCAAATTAGCATCCTAGATACCCAATATAAGATGACCATGGGCTAGGGCCATTTGTTGACTAGACTAATAAGATAATTAAGACTAGGGGGACAAGCTGGGTGATGGTGGCGCACGCCTTTAATCCCAGCACTCGGGAAGCAGAGGCAGGCAGATCTCTGTGAGTTTGAGACCAGCCTGGTCTACAGAGCTAGTTCCAGGACAGGCTCCAAAGCCACAGAGAAACCCTGTCTAGAAAAAAAAAAGACTAGGGGGACAGAGAGAGTAATGTCACAGAAACCAAGGGAACCCAGTGTTTCCAGAAGGCCATGGTCAACACCAGATATGACAGATGAGTCAAGAAAACTAAGGACCAATGTCTACCTTGTTAGATTTGTAATGAGAAGGTCAATTGTACATGCTACCATGACGGTTTTATGGGAGGGTTGAGGACAGGTGAAAGCGTGATTAAATTAATAGTTGGTTGACTAATGACAGGCGAGGAAGAGAAGATACTGTAGACTATTATTTGGGTAGCTTGGTTGTGCAGGAGGCAGGGAGACAAGTAACCAGATGTGGATTCCTGCTTAAGGAAATGACCCTTTGATTTTTCAGTCAAGAATTATTCTTTTGTCAGAGGGCTTGGAGAAATCAATTTGGTACTGACTGGGAGCCTCCTCCCTGACAGCTAGATTTCAAAATGTTGGATGGTGCTGTGCAAAGTGCCGGGGGTAAGGGACAGTTATCAACAGTCCTACCCAGATGTAAGTCCTGCAAATTACAACAACAGCTGGTTGGGCCATGGTGGCACTAATATCTTGAGGGTGACCAAGAGCTGTAAGAGTGGACTTACGGCCAACTCAGTAGGTGGAAACTCAGATGGGGTACTGTAAAATTAGCCAGGACTCCATGACTGGAGGAGTCATAGACCATAGAGGAGAGCCTATGACTATCATGTTGCCAAACTTAATATAAATATAAACTGTCTTCTAGATATTCATCCTTCTACCTATAGGTAAGTGCAGATCGTACCTCTCATCAAAGAAGCTTCTGATGAGGAGATGGATTCTATTCTAGAGAACCATGATCTGTCAGAGTATAGAAAATAAGTGACCATGAAGTGCCTATCCACAAATGGGACATTTTTATTTAATACACATTCTACACCCAAGGGTTTCAGAAGAGGGGGGCAAAAATACTGTAAGGAGCAGAGGATCAGGACTTAGGTTAGCTTGTGTCTCCTGGACGTGAACTCTCAACAGTTTGGTTGCCTGCAAGTGACCATGTCTAGAGCAGGAGGCTACCTAATTGCTTACATCTTCAACTACAAGCATGAAGCAGAGAGGACAAACCGGAAAACAACGAGTCTTAAAGCCTGCCTCCAGTGACACACTTGCTCCAACAAAGCCACATCTCTGAAACCTCCCAAAACAGCACTGCCACTACAACCACTTGGGGACCAAGTGTTCAAATGCATGGGCCTACAGGGGTTGGGAAGAGGAGGAAAGGAGATATATACATTGTAGTTATATATGAAATTCTAAATAAAAAGAGATTAAGTTGTTATTATTTATTATTGCTTTTCCTTGTGGGTTCTGAAGCTGTCAGGAAGGGTCTGGAGATGGAGGAGCTGTCGAAAAGGTTGTACAGGGGCCGGCTAACAGAACCTCGCTTCAATGGAATGGGGTGAGGGAAACTGAGTGTCTGAAGGAAGACTCCCATCTACTCTACCTGTGCCAGTAGAGTAGAGAGAGCTGTGACTAATCATACTTTGGGCACAACTGGAGTTGGGAATTTTCATGGGAGAGGTGTGATTTTTTTCACAGGAATTTTCTATGTAGATCAGGCAGAGCTTGAACTCTGAGTCTTTTTTCCCCTTTCTTTTCATTTTTTTCTTTTTCTTTTCTTTTTTCTTTCTTTTTTCTTTCTTTCTTTTTTTCTTTTCTTTCTTTCTTTCTTTTTTTTGTTTTTTGGATTTTGTGAGACAGGGTTTCTCTGTGTAGCTTTGGAGCCTGTCCTGGAACTCACTCTGTAGACCAAACCAGCCTCGAATTCACAGAGATCCGCCTGCCTCTGCCTTTCAGGTGCTGAGATTAAAGGCGTGAGTCACCACCGCTGGCAAGCTCTGATTCTTGAAAGAATGCACAAACAGGTGATTTGTGGGAGTGAGTTGATTCAGATTAAATCTTGAATTTAAAAAGTAAGTGGAATGCAGAACAGGAGCTGTTTGGAATTTCTGGGGACTGACAGTAAACAGTTTGTATACAGATGTTTCGACTTCCAGAGATTGCAGAGGAGAGAGGGTGGATGCTGGCAGCCTCGTTCAGTCTGTTACTCAGTCTTATATCCTCGGCGTACAGGTAATAATATCAACTGCTCCATCAAGTCTCTGTGAGGATTAAAAAGGCTCAGAGACGTAAAGGGCTTAGGGTGGGGTTTTGCACACAGTAGGTGTTCCATTAGGCATCATTATCAGGTCAAAGATGAACGAAATGAAACAGCGAACCAGGCGTAGTGGCAAAATCCCATCACTGGGGAGGCAGAGGCAACATTGCTGTGAGTTCAAAGCCAGCCTGGTCTACATAGTGAGTTCCAGAACAGCCAGAGCTGAATAATGAGACCCTGTTTGGAAAACAAAAAGAAAGAAAGAGAGAAAGAAAGAGAGAAAGAGAAAAAGAGAGAAAGAAAGAAAGAAAAAAAGAAAGAAAGAAAGAGGCAGGACAAGGAAGGTTCCTTAGTATCAGGAACTGCCAAATCAACGGAACAAAAAGAAATCAGGATGGATAGGTTTGCAAAACACCGGGGAGGAAAGTGAGACTTTCTTAGACCTAGTTAATCTCAGAGATACATTTTGAAGCCCTGCAGAACTGCACTATTGATTTACAAAACAAATGCACAGGAGAGAGGGCTTTTCTTTTTGCTCTTTTCCCATTCTCAAAAGTGACAAGACAGAAACCAGGACTTTTCTCATTCTTGCAACCCACTGTCTCCCAGAGCCTGCTGACTTGACCAGCTCCAGTTTCGGCTTAGCTGGCTATGGAGCCCCCGGGGTTCTCCAGGCTGCAGGTTACAACCTGCAGCTGTTTTTCCTCTCTCCCCTGTCGCTGGACGACTTCCAGGCCTCTTCTTTAAGAAGTCAAAGGAGACCTAGAGTCCCAAGGGAGACTGTCCACACTTCCTCAGTGGTTTTGTCCTGAATTCCCAAGCACATATAATTTCCAATTGAAACTGCATAACCACTTTTCTTGCTTCTGTTTAAGGAGCTAGATTGGAGCGGCTCATTGCAATCCCGGTAGGCGAAGGCAGGAGCGTGTAGTCTAGACTGGTCTCAAACTATGAGAATCATCCCGCTTTGGCTTGCTGAAGGCTGGGATTGCAGCGTGTCCAGTGCTATTCAGTTCTGACCTAGTAGCATTCATATCATGCAGTTAGGCCACTGACGCGTTCCCACGTCTTATTTTTGTGTTGGCTAAACAGAACATGTTTGCAGGGTAGACTTGGCTCACAAGTCACCAATTAGTAGTTTCTGGTAGTCTGATAAACAGTTTTTTTTTCATTTGGTTTCATTGATGCGTACAAGAAATGTACCTGGGGTCTTTACTGCAGATTGGGTGACACAGCTTTTGCAATTTGCCTAATCACTGTCTCCATTTTACACGTAAAAGGATGAAATTTGAGCCACCAAATAACTTGACCATGGCCACGGGTTGGGAAATGAGTGGCATTTGAGTTGAGTTTGCTTCCATAACTTAAGGTTATGACTTAAAGAACTGAAAGGCTGAATTGAATGGTCTGTCCACTTCTCTCCAAGAATGAGTCAGCAAAGTGAGGGGAGCGGGGCATCATTAGAATCAAGGATTGGACTCTGAGGTTTTAAAAATGAGATGACGAGGTTTTCAGATGAAGGGTCGGCTCTCAGCAGCTTGGTCTCAAAACCGATTTTGAGAGTTAAGAGTTGTGAGGCGCAAGCCTTGAGCCCCAGCACTCGGAAGTCAGAGGTAGACGGATCTCTGAGTTGGAGACCATCCTGGTCTACCAAGTGAGTTTACGTGACAGCCAAGGCTAGGGACAGACGGAGGCCAGGGGGCTCAGGCCTGACACTACTTGGAGGCTGAGACAGGATGACTGCAAGTTTAAGGTCAGTTTGAGCAACTCTGTGAACCAGTGTCAAAACCCCAAGGGGGCGGGGCTGGAGAGATGGTTCAGTGGTTAATCACTAATCACATTGGTTGCTCTTCCAAAGGACCTGGGTTTGGTTCTCAGCACTATGTGGTAGCTCACAGCTGTCTGTAACCCCAGTTTCAGGGTATCTGACACCCTCTTCTGAGCTCAGCTGGCACGGCATGCCCTTGGTCACAGACATACTTTCAAGCAAACGCCCGTAAACATAGAAAAAGTAAACAAGGAAGCCACAAACAAAAAAACCACTCACCCACCAAGCAAACAACAATAACAAACCCCCAAACTTGGCCATAGAGATGGTTCAGTGGGTAAAGGCTCTGGGTGGCAAGCCGAATGACCTGGATTCCATTCCTAGGAGCCACATGGTAGGAGAGAACTGAATCCTGAAAGTTGTCCTTAGATACATGCTCCCGCAAGTGTGTAGAGACACAGAAACATAAATGAATAATAAATAGGGGGGAAAGTCCAACACACACACACACACACACACACACACACACACACACACACACACACACACACCCGGAAAAGGAGCCTTGGAGTGTATGTGGAAGTGTCTCTCTCTCTCTTGTTTTCTGAGACAATGTTTCTCTGTGCACTCTGGGATTAAAGGCATACACCACCATGCCAGGCTGCCTTTTTTTCTTTTTAAATAAACTATCTCTATTATCTCAAAAAAAAAATAATAAAGGAAAGCCGGCTATTTAACTAAAGGGTAGAACCCAAGCCTAATACTCATAGAACCCTGATTTCAATCTCCATACCCCCCGCAAAAAAAAAAGGAAGAAAAAAGAAAGAGGAAGAAGTAAAGAAAGAGAAAAGGAAAAGGAGAGGGAGGTTCAGAAACTGCAACACATTTTCAAACCGGGGACAGCTGACTACAAGTTCCAGAGAGCGACGCGCGAATTTTCCCGCCGGCGCCTCCGCCCGCCTTTCGGAAACTACAAATCCCGGCATGCTCTGGGATGCACCAGTGCTCGCCCCTCGCCAGTTCCGCCCCCTTTCCCCACAGCCCCCGCCCGCCGGGTTGGACTCGGAGAGTTTGTTCGGTGGCCGTGGCAGACGGAGGTGCAACGATAACCCCGGCAGCGGCACGATGGACGACTCTAAAGTGAAGGTGGCGGTGCGGGTCCGGCCAATGAACCGACGAGGTGAGCGCTCGTCCCGGGTCGGGGGCGACAGGTGCCTGTGGTGCTTTAGCCTCGGCGTCCCGGGGGGTCCCGGCAGGCACCCCTCACCGCGCGTGCGCCTTCGACGGCGCGGCCGGGCCCTCAGCCCTCCGCCCCGCCAGCTGTCACCGCGCTCGCCAGGCCTTGGGCCGCTCCGGCCTCGTAGCCCGCCTGTGCACGCAGCTCTCGGAGCGGACAGCCCCACTTTTCGATTTTCCACGTTTCATCACTTGAACCTGTACCTTGTGGCTGTTTGCAGAAAGGAAGGACGTGCCTTCTTAGTTTCTTCTGGTTTGCGATGTCGGGAGTTTTTCTTTTCTTTTTTTTTCCTTTTGCTTGAAGTGATAGTCATCAACTCAACAATAAATAGTCTCGGTGCCAAGATTCTTGGGAAATTGTATCTTTCAAACATGCTCTGAAGTCCGTAGGGAGGGTAGAGAAAGTAGATAAACCCAGGTCACGTAAATCATCGTTCCAAGTTGGAAGGACTAAAGCCCAACTCAAGTCCCCAGAGTAGCTGGATTTTGCCTTTGCGGTTTCCCCAGAGGCTGCCTGGGCAGGGTGCTTTAAATGAGGTGACGTGTTTAAAAACACTTCGTATACTAGTCTTGTTATTGAGGTTGCTGCTTCCCTCCCAGGAGAAGGAATTTGCAGCTAATTGACCAGACTCCTGACTAGCTGGAATCTTTTTTTTTTAAGTGCCGGCATCACTTTCTAAAGTTTCTTGTTTGTTTTACTGGGTTCAGAGTCAAGTGTGTAGGAAACACAGTTTTTCTGTCTCCTGGCCCTTTTGTGGATAGATGGAGGTAAACATGTGAGACAATTGACAGAGATTTTTCTGGTTGGTTGTTGTGTGGGCAGTTAGTTCGTTTTTCTGTTTGTTGGCGTTGGTTTGCCCACCTGAACCCACTTAAGTCTATGAGGCGAGGTTTCTCTGGGAGACTTATCTTTTTAAGCTCTCAGATGACTGCTTCCTCGAATCTAGGCTCTCATAAACCAAGGTAACTAAGAACTCTGATAGCTTTCAGAAGCTTCCTTTTTTTTTTTTTTTTTTTTTTTGTTGGCGTTGGTTTGCCCACCTGAACCCACTTAAGTCTATGAGGCGAGGTTTCTCTGGGAGACTTATCTTTTTAAGCTCTCAGATGACTGCTTCCTCGAATCTAGGCTCTCATAAACCAAGGTAACTAAGAACTCTGAAAGCTTTCAGAAGCTTTCATTTTTTTTTTTTGAGTGTCCAGGCATCTTTACTAAGTTCACTTTAAGCTTATTGTGATTGTCAGCGTGATGAAGAAAGCATACACACACACACCGGGCCAAATGAAACCTGACTTATCTGGGTATGATTTGAAAAGGATGGGTTCAGCACATTCTTAAAATTTCCTTTTTTGCAAAACACTTGGAAACGTTAGTGCTGAAAGGAGGCCGCCAACGGGCCACCTCAGCAGGGCTTGGCGTGGGTAGTGAGAGCCGGGCTCCTCTTCCTTGTTTTCTAATACTGGGAGGAAGCTTGACTCTCTTGACTTAATTTGCCGTGGTTGTAATTTGGACAGCGGTTGTTAATCACTCTCAGAGTTTTGAGACACACGTCGAATGGTTTTAGCTGTGGAGTGCACGTTGGCTGTTCCTTGGATTGAATGTTATCTTCCTCCCCCCTCCTTTCTCTCCTTCCTTCCCTTTTTCTTGAGACCTTTCTTGGGACTTTCTACATAGTCCTGGCTGTCCTGGAACTCATTAAGTAGACCAAGCTGACCTCGAACTCACAGACATCTGTCTGCCTCTGCCTAAGTGCTGGAACTAAAGGCATGGGCCACCAAACTTGACCCTCCTTTCTCTTTTTAAATGTAGGTGCTGAGGATCTCAACCCTGGTCCTCATTTGTGCAGCGCGTGCCTTACCCTCTGAGCCATCTCGCCAGTCCTATTCTTTCCCATCTATTTATTTACTTATTTATTGACAGTTTCCTTATGTGGGCCTGGTTGGCCTGGAACTTATTATGGTCATCTTCCTGCCTCAGCCTCCTGAGTGTTGGGATTGTAGGGGTGCCCCGACCACTCCTAGAACTCACTTAAAAATGAATGTTTACAGTTTGACTCCTTTGTCCCGTGACACACTGTCCCCAGTCTCTTGGCTTACTCTGTCTCCTGTCTTTTATTTTCTGATATGTACTTGGGCTTGCCTTTCCAGTGAGCATCATGGATGATTTCTTCATTAACATTATTATGCAATGAATTTTAAAGCCTGCGATTTATAAGCTGGCATCTTGAATTCCTATGAAAAAGCAGTGATAAAACTGAACTCCTTTTTGCTGAGTTTGAAAAGAATCTCATTACTTCAAACGTTACTTCTTCCGGGAAAATTAATGTTTTAAGTAATAGCACATGGCTGTCAAGTAGTTGGGTCTAGTCCTGGGTGCTCCTGACTTAGGGTGTCTGTGCTGGAAGCACCCCGATAATTGGCATTGAGACAGGCTGAGAACGGGTCACGGGAATGCACTCATGGACTCTATTGTTTGAAATGACATTAATGTCCTTTGAGGGAAGTCTGAAGATGTCCAGAACCCTTGGGTGTAGGGTTCAGTTCTTTGTGTGACTCAGTGGCTGGTTGTGTTTAGGGGCTTTAGCTTTTCTGCTCACCTGTCTGTGGGTTTGGCAAACTTGGTTGAAGATCAGGCAGGAGATCCTAATTTAATAATAGAGTTGTAATGGCTAATTTGTTGATATAAGGAAAGGAGGTGTGTATGTGTGTGTTTGTAGTTTCAGCACTCAGAAGGTGGAGGTAGGAGGATCTTAGCTTGAGGTGAGTCTGGGTGGCACAAATAGTGAAATTGCCTTTTTAAAAAGTAAAACATCCCCTATATTCTTCCCTGCTAGCCAATTAACCTTCCTCTTCCTGACTTCTGTTTTTCATTGTTTTCTTTTTGGGCGATACTGGGGACTTAACCAGGGCCTTGCATATGCTAATATTAACATTCTAGCGTTATGCTCACATGTATGTGTAATCTTACATAGTCTTAACATTGTAGCTTTTAGTCCCTCTGAAATCGGATGCTAAACTGCTAAAGGAAAGGGGTAAGCATAGTTTCTTAAAAGATCTTGAGGTTGTATTTACAGATGATGTCATTCTTTTTTTTGATACTGGTTTGAGATTTGTCTCAGGTGGCCTACTCAGGCTGCCCTCAGACTTGTGTAACTGAGGCTATCCTTGAACTCCTGATCTCTGCCTCTAAGTACTGGGATTACAGACTTGCTCTATGATGCTCAACTTTGGTCTAGTCCTTCAGACTGTACAACTAAGCAGATAAGTTTGCATCCTTCCACATGCTGCACAGAAGACCTGTTCATTTATTATTAATTAATCTAATCATTAAATAGCCTGAAAGGTAATTATTATTTTTGTCTTTTGAGACAGGGTTTCTCTGTGTAGCCTATGGTTGTCCTGGAACTCACCCTGTAGACCAGCTTGGCCTTGAACTCACAGAGATTTGTACGTCTCTGCCTCCTGAAAGCTGGGATTAAATATGTGCACCGCCACTTCCTGCCTGGCTATTTTATTTTATGTGCATGAGTGTTTCCCCCGCGTATATGTATATGCACCACATGGGTGGAGTATCTAAAGAGGCCAGAGGAGGAAGGTGTTGGATCCCTTGGAATTGGAGTTACGGGCACTGTGAATTTTCATTTGGGTTTTGGAAACTGAACCTGGGTCCTCTGCTAACGTAGTTAGTGTTTGTAATCACTGAACCATCTCTTCAGCCTCTCTGAACATTTTCAAAGCATAATTTTCATTATTGTATCAGGTACACTCCTCTTTTTCAGGAATTTGACATTTTATATAGTTGGGTATTTTAAAAAATAATCGGTAATGAATAGTGACTACGTGCCAGGTTTCTAGCTCATTCTAGACTGCATGGGAGCTTCAGTCAGAGAACTGCCAGTTTTAGAATATGTGCAAGATTATCCAGGGAAAGAAATAAACTGCAAAGTGTTTAGAAAATACCTTTGCCTAGGGGAGTGAACAGAAAATGATGTTAGAAGTTGAGCCAGAAGGGATAATCTCAGGTACTGCTGAGCATAGGTGGTAACTATTTCAGAAGGTATTTCAGAAGGTATTCAGAAGGGATAATCTCAGGTACTGCTGAGCATAGGTGGTAACTATTTCAGAAGGTATTTCCAGTGAGTTTCAAGTTTGCATTCTGCAGTGTTTAATGCAGGGGAAAACACAAAAAAGTACAGATCAGCACTTCCGTAAATCATGGTCTTAGTGGTGAAGTGGAGGGACCATGGGGTAGCCATGGAAAGTGATGGCAGCTGAGACAGACATGCTGTGGGAAGAACAGAACTTTTAACTCCGTGTGTGCCGAAGAGGTGTGTGCCTATTAGTGTAGCTGTTGCTGAATAGAAACTACATAGTGTAGGGCCAGAGCTAGAAGACACTTGGAAAGGAAATGGACTGCTCTTGTGGAGAACGTTTTGCCAAAGACCTTGTTTGTGTTGCCCAGTGTTGTCCTGTGTCTTCAGGTGTGCTCTATGGTTTCTAGATGAGGAAATGACTGTCAGGTGAGGAGATAAGATGAAAAGATAAACAGGCGTAGCTAGCTGACTGCTACTTATTAAGTGCCAGGTGAGTGACAGGGACAGGGAGGAATTTAGAGGAGTGAAAGACCTCTGTAGGCCTGGTGATTAGGGAAGGCTTCACCGCCTGGGTTACAAAACATTCCCAGCAGGAGACCTATGATTTCCAGGGGTGGGAAGGGAAGGCCTCAGTTCCCTGAGGAGGAAGTGTGGCCTGGGAGCCAAGCATAAAGGACCAGAATGAACAAGGCTTGTTTAGGCCACAGAGACAGGCTTGGTCTGTCCCAAAGGAGAATTCCACAAGTTGACTGGCGAGGGGATGAGGAGGCCTGGTGGAAGCTTGGGACCCCTGCTGACAGCTAGGCCAGAAGTCAGCTTAGGTAGCTGGTCTCTTTAGATTCAGAATTGTATGCGTCCGCAGTCATGGAGAAAGATTGTTGGATTGCAAGACAAGTTCAGAAGACTAGGTAGATGACCCTAAAACCCACTTGATAGAAACCTAGCTGGGTGAACAAGAAGTCAGAGGAGGCTGGTCTTACTCAAGTAGCCTTGATTTCAGAAGACGCGGGAAACTATAAATGGGAAACTTAGAAGACCTTGCCCGTCTGAAAAGAGAGAGGAAATGTCCTCAGGGAGCAAGGGAACAAACAAGGCGCTTTTGGCCTCGAAGCTGACCACAGGGAGGCTTTGGATCATTCCGAAGGATGCTTGGCAAATGTGGAGCCTTGGGTGGCAGGCTGGACATTTCTGACAGTGTTTGCTGAAACAGAAGGTGCTTGTTTGCTGCAATCTGCTTGACGTGCCAGTGTCCAGTGAAACACCCCAACCATTACAACATTGTTCCTGCCTTCAGTTCAGGGATGGAAGCTTGGAAGCTTGGCTTTGAACACAGAGGACCAGAGCCTGTGCTGAAGGTGCATGCCTGTAACACACAACTTTGTTACAACCTGTGTGACTGTTTCCCTGTCACCTCTGTAAAGCCATGACTAATCCCCCACTTTTCCGCTTCCTTCAGTTCTGAATGTGGGAGAAACCACTGACAAAGCTATTACTTAAGGAGATGAATTAAGGCATTTATTGAGTGGAAACAGATTTATTGATTTCTGCTCACTGATGGCAGGACATGTTCTTTGCAGAAACTTGGCAGAGATGAGTGGTACCTGCTGGGGAAGTGTATGAAGTTGGCTTACAAAGTGTTAGGCTTTTATTGATGCAAGCTGTAGGTGGCTTTAGAAAGTGGTATTCACTAACCTATTTAGTTAAGTCTTTTTTTGTATCT
>NC_022019.1:13671826-13677604 GCF_000317375.1 Microtus ochrogaster | reverse complement strand
TTTTTTTTTTTTTTTGAGACAGGGTTTTTAGACAGAATCTTAGTATGTAGCGTGGCTGTTATGTAGACCAGGCCGGCCTTGAACTCATAGAGATCTGCCTGCCTTTGCCTCCTGAGTGCTGGGATTAACAGCACCACAACTGGCCCATCTCTAGGTTTTAAAAAATACATGATTTTACTGTATTCTTCAAACTGAACTTTGAAATGCTTTTGTAGAATTTCTGTATATCACAATCACAGAGAATGAGCTTAGTCTTGTAGGATAATCAAGCTAGTATTTCAGGGGTCTGCCATTAAAGCCTGTGCTTCTATTGGGCCTCACAGGAGCTAGTCAGATCTAAGACAAATGGTGGTCGAAGGAACCCGACAGTTCTGAGAGGCATGCTTTCTTTTCTTTCTTTTCTTTGCACAGGGTGTTACTGTGTAGCCCAGGCTGGCCTCAAACTCACAAAAGTCCTTCTGCCTGAGTCTCCAGAGTGACGAGAGTACGTACAGGCACTAGTCACCATGCCGGTGAATCACCATCTTCGACCGAAGGAACTTAGGTAACAGCAGATCACACAGATCGGTTCTTTATCAGGGCGCAGATGGATGTGCAGCAAGGACAGCGAGTTACGATGCAAAGCAGTAGGCTTGGGTTGAGAGTGCACTGTTAGCAGTACTGGCTGTCGTCCTGGCCTCCGCGCAGAAGTGGTGTGGAGGAACTCGGATGGATGCTACAGATGAAGTGAGTTCAGCAGGTGGAGGTGTCCATCTGAGGAGCCCTGAGCCTGTGGAATCCTCTGCTTTAGATGACAGTAGTGCAGGAGAAGTGCAGGAGAGGCAGGTTTTAGGGGGAGTTGTTGGAGATGATGCGCCTACTTTGCATCATTAGCCAACTTGACTCAATGCTTATGTGCCAGATATCTCTATGAGTAAGCTGGTACCGGGAAGAAACTCAGTGGTTGCCCATCGCTGAATGGACAAAGGTAATCGTCTCAACTTAGGGACTGTGGGGGTCTGTAGAGACCTGGAGTCATTCTGTAGAAAAGAGAATTTGTGTTAGGGCTCGTGTGAAGGAGGTCACAGAGGCCAAGATAAGGTCCCTAAGAGCATGAGGTGGTGGTAATGCTATCACAGAATAATTGGCCTGCAGTCAGATGTCACAGGAGTGGCCAGTGGCTTTGGCCTCATGGTGTTGATGATAATTTTCAGAATAGCATCACCTAAATAGATGAATGATTTGGTGATGGGGTGTGGGCCGCATGTTGAGGAGTAAGAGGGCCTGCCAGTGTTGAGACTTGAGAGTCTATATGAATACTCTGTAGCTTCCTGGGCACAGGAAGGCTAAGGAATGATGTCTAGAGAGCCAGGCAACTAGTGCTAGACCTTTCCAGCCTCCTATTGATTTAATTTCTTTTTAAAGTCTGGGAGATATTTGGTGCATTTATACCCAGCAAGCTGATACAGAGGGAAAGCTTTGAAATGTGGGAGGAAAAGGATGGGGAGGAAAAGGATAGTTCCCTAATGAAGAGGCCCTGGGCAGCTTCATTTTCTTGGAAAGATTAAAATGTGAAGAATTGGAAGTGAGAAGAGCTGGGTGAGCTGAAACGATCAGAGACAGTGTGTAGAAATGGCTTAGTTGGTAGCATGTTTGCTTAGCATGCTTGGAGCCTGGTCTCCACCCCCCAGCACCATATAAAATGGGTGTGGATGCCAGTAGTCCCGGGGAAGGATCCGAAGGTTGTCCTTGGCAGTCCTGTGAACCACAGTAGTCCCGGGGAAGGATCCGAAGGTCATCCTTGGCAGTCCTGTGAACCACAATAAACCACGTCTCAAAGGAAACATAAAGCACTTGAAGACTCCAGCAGTATTTTATATCTGTCGAGAGTAGTAGGGTTATAGGACTTTCTAAGTTTCCTCCCCTTCTTCCGCCTCCTCTCTCCCTTCTTACTTTGCCCAGGCTGGCCTTAGCCTCCTGAACAGTTGGGACTTCAGGTGTTGCCACCACGCTTGGCTCTTCCTCCTCCTTTTAAAATGTAGATGAAGTTTGAGTGCCAAAACTGTACCCTTCAGTGTCTTAGAACACTCAGAGACGTGTGGCCACCACTGCTTTTTGGTCCCAGAATGTTTGCTTCATCCAAGTCACAGTCACTCCCCATTCCCCGATCCCTTTTCATTTCTGAGGATTTACCTGTTCAGGCATTTTGTGAATGTCATACAACATGGAACAGACTTCTTCCAGTTCATTCCAGTGTAATGAATTCAGGACTTGTTTGTGCTGTATAGCGTGAATCAAAACTCCATTCTTTTTATGTCTGAATAAGAATTTGATTATGCTTCATTTGGTTTTCTCATTGTTGATGGGCATTTGGCTTGTTTCCACCTTTTGGCTATTATGAGTCAAGCTGCTATGAACATTTGAGTATAAGTTTAGTTTGTTCCTTTTTTTTTTTGAGATGGAGGCTCACTGTGTAGCTTTGGCTTTCGTGGAACTCACTTTGTAGATCAGGCTGGCCTTGAATTTACAGAGTTCTGCCTGCTTCTACCTTTAGGATGTTGGGATTAAAGGTATGTGCCACCATGTCTGGCGTAAGTTTAGCTTTTTGATTCAGGTATGTGGCCCAGGTAGTCCTTGAACTCCTGTTCAACCTGTCCCCACTCCTATCTCTTCCTCCCTCCTCGTCTGGTACTGACATCATAGGCTGTGTCACCTTTCTCAGCTTGTATACAGGTTTTTGTATGGAGGTGCTTTTCATTTATTCTGTGTATGCATGGACACAGGAGTGGAGTTGCCCTGGCATACAGCAGTTCTACTTTGGAGGAACTGCAGAACCATACGGTAACGTGCCTGCATCCCTCTCCATCCCCTCAGGGCATGGAGGCTGCAGTTTCTCCCCATCGATGCTCATACTGACACGTGCAGCCCTTTCTTTGTCAGCTCAAGGGCTGAACCCGGGGACTTGTACTGCAGTGCTGGTGCTCTGCTGTTGAGCTCCTCTGCCAGCCCCATCAGAGAGGGTTTTAGTCACCCATTTGCAGATCCTGAGGTTTGTTTGTTTTGAGTGCTTGGGACCACAAAAAATTATTGTAGCTTTTCACTCTGTTCTCTCTTCCGCTTAACACACACCACCCCTTTATTTCATCTTTTCAGTGCTGTTCCATTCAGGTAGAGATTACTTCTTATATGTATTTACGTGTCTTACATATGGAAAGCCTTTATTTACAAGGTATTACATGCATTTATTGGAGAGCAGCACATGTGTTAAAGCACATGTGGAGGTCAGAGGACAGCTGTAGGATTGTGCTCTCCTTCCACCACGTGCATCCTGGGGATTAAACTCAGATGTCAGGCTAGGCAGCACGTGCCTTTACCCACTGAGCTATCTTCCAGCTCCCACTTTGCTTTTCACTTTTTTTTTTTCCTTTTTGCCAGCTCCCCTCCCCAACCTGGAACATTGGACCACAGTAAGAAGGGTCCAGAAACCTGCAAGTTAAAAGGATCAGCCACTTCCGTAAGCAGTGTAGATCAGTGAAGAGTTGGCATGTGGCATAGGTGACTTGAAAACAGGACCACATATTACCTGCAGACTTTAAAACTAAAGACTGAATCTTATAAGTAATTTATTATCTCCCTTTACACAATGGTGCCTAGCGGTATTGAAGAGTCACTTAGTGCTAGCTTCTTTAGTGACATGATTGGTAAGGGGAGGGAGGGCATGGGCAATCTGGTTTGGAAATTACAAAGACAGATTACCAAATGGGCATCTCTGATACTTCACTCACAAGTGACTGATGCATTTCCGCAGACAGAACATGAGTTACATAAGGGGAGTGTCCCAGGCCCTGCCCGAATATTACTATGAAGTCGTTGGGGTGCAAATCATAGCCGATTTGCACATCGAAGAAAGACTTGTTTCAAATGATTGCTCACTCTTCTATGGTGACTAATACACTTTACTGAATAAGCAGAGGTTTAGCTGTTGATATTTAATATTATGGATAATTTGACAGGGAAAGGCATCCTACTTGGGAATACTGGCCTGGGGCCTTTCATGCTAATACGGTGGGTACATTTCCTATCCTTTTTAAAAAGGCTTAGGAGTATATCAAAGTACCCATGATCCTGTGGATTATAAAGCCTGCTTCGTCATAACACAATATATTACTGAAGGTTTCTAGTTGGTTGTCAGATATAGTGTTAATTAAGTCTCAATCTTGTTACTTTAGGTTTCATTATGAATAAACATGCCCATGTTACTTATTGTAATAGCGACCAGTATTTGGCAATGGGTTAAGCATTTGAAGTGTATTGGTCAGAGGCCTTAAGGATGTTTCACCCTGAGTCACCATCACCACCATCCATGAGCAGAGCTTTCTCATATTATAAAATCAGGTGTGGTGACATATAACTAATCCCAGCACTTGGGAGGTAGAGACCAGAGGCAGAGACTGGGGGATTGTTGCAAGTTTTTTGTTCAGATTGGGCTACAGTGTGACACCTTGCCGCACCCCCATACCCCAAAACTTTGAAATTGCGTAGTTATTATCTGTTTACCCTCCCCCCCCATTCATCCTGCTGATCCTGGCACCCACCATTTTCCTTTCCGTCTCTGTGAGTCTGACTCTGGGGCCTCATGTAAGTGGAATCTTACCTACGGTACATTTCCTTTTGTGATTGCTTCATCCCTTAGCATAGTGACCTCAAGGTTCATCCCTGAAGTGGGTGTGGTGTTGCACACCTGTGAACGAGACAGGAGAATCAAGAGTTCAAGGACAGCCTCAGTTACATATATATATATAGAGAGAGAGTGAAAGGATGGCCTGGGTTACATGGGACTCTGTCTCAAAAACATATATAGCACGTACCAGAATTTGTTTCTTTTTAAAAGCTGAATGTTATATGTGTGCGTGCACAAACACACACACATGCATGCTCACATGAGCTTGTGTATATACATATTGTTTATCCAGTCATTCAGTAGTGATTCTTGAGTTTTTTCCACTTTTAGAGAATATGAATAATGCTGCTATGAATGAACTCCTTAGCTTATTTTTGTAGAGGCAGTACATAGCCACCACCCCGCCCCCATGGTATATATGCTCACATGTATGTCAATGTGTGCAAGAGGAGGCTAGGGGATGATGCACATGTCTTCCTCAGTCACTCTCCAGCTTGTTTTTGAGATGCAGTCTCACACTGAACCCAGAGTTTGTCATTTTGCTGCAGCTTTGCTAAACTTTTTAGGTGGGTGTTAGGGATCGAACTCAGGTTCTCATGCTGAGTAAAGTGCTCTTAGTCATGGAGCCATCTCTCCAGCCCTGGAATGGTTTTTCAGATAACCAGCCTTCAAGCTTTTGAGACCTCACTGCTTGTATGGGTGTGTGTCCGTGACTGTAAACCCTGACACATTCTAAAAAGTTCCTTGAAAAGCTCTTGTTAATATCTGTCCACCAGTTGATGGAATCCGGGGTGGGGATTTTATTTGGTAAATACTGAGCTATGGATGTGACCCATCATTCCAGAGGCACAAAACAGGAGGATGGCTTGCGTTCCAGTCTGGACTACAGTGTAAAATGCAAGAAAACCCATTCCCCACAAACAAACAATTGAATGAACAAAAACTCCTGAGCTAATAAAGAAGTGCAGATTGCTGTTCAAGTGCTAAAGACTGTCTTTGAGGGGCATGTAAGGGTATTTACAAATGTAGATGTCTTGAGGATAAAATGAATTTATGTTTGATGTTTTAATTATTAAGTGATATTTGGTAATGATAGTTTCCAATTTCTTTCTTTCTTT
>NC_022019.1:13664537-13671546 GCF_000317375.1 Microtus ochrogaster | reverse complement strand
TGCGCCACCACCGCCCAGCAGTTTCCAGTTTCTTAATCATACCATCTGATGCTCCCGAATTATTAACTGAATTTGATGACCTACATGGTGTGTGTGTGTGTGAGTGCTGCAGAGGGAAAAGCTATTGCCAGCAGTTTAGGCACACACCTCTAATCCAGAACATGGCAGACTGAGGTGAGAGGACCAGGGTTTGATTCCAGCCTGAGAGAAAGCAATAAATACCCTGTCTGAAAAGAGGCAGGGTGGAGGTGGCACGCAGGGCAGAAGTATACAGATGTATGGACGTTGAAGGAAAATGTTTAGATTCCTTGAATCCTCTCTTAATTCAAAGTAATTTGGTCAAACATTCTTAGGGAAAGCCCAGTTTTGCAGGTAGGCAGGAGGCATTCTTAGCAAACTCAAAGCGACATTGACTTTGTGGTGGGTGGTGAGATTGTAGGCTCTGAGTCAGGGTTTCCGGAGCTTTACTGATGTGTTTGTGTAATAAAGATCTGCATGAGGGCCCAGCTAATGCAGTGTGGTCAGATGTCACTGGGCAAGCCTATTAGCCAATCTCCATGGTGTGCATGTTCAGGCTTAACCCACAGACGTGAGGAAGTGCTAACGTGTTTGTTAAGCTGCCCCTCTAGTATCTGGCCTTTCTTGCCCCCTTTGGGGACTGTCTAGAATTGGTTGAAGCACAAAGCATTAGAAGTAGACTTCAAGGCTGACTGACTGGTCACCACAGAATACAACCTCCTCTATTGAAATTAGTTTTTCACATCTAGGTAAAACTAAAGGTAAATTGAATAGTTGATATGCAAAAGTTAATTTAGGGTTGGCAGTGGAGGGACTTGTCTTATTTTGTATTTGTTATGTAAGTTAAATTGAGTAAAAACTTGGCTTCTCTGTCATGGAATTCCTTTATCCCAAATGTGACACAGACATTTATTTGGCCAAGGTTATTTGGGAAATACTACTGAATCTACAGCGCACAGCCCCTTTCCTGAGAGCTTATCTTTTACCACTGGGGAGTGAGGCAGGCTGAAGCAGTTTATTTCTTTGGGTCAGACAAACAGAAGAAAATAAAAGTAAGAGAACTTACACACATGACTGGTCTTTTTTAAACAGCTGTGTTCAGACATAATCCACATTGAAATGATGTAACCAGATTCGTGGTTTGTAGTTTGCTCGACTGTACACTCATAAACACGTTTTGTCTCCCTCAGAAGAAAGCTAGACCTGTAGCAGTCGCTCCTTTGCACCAGCCAGCCATCCTTACTTTCTGTTTGTACAGTTCTCCACTTGGGTGTTTAGTCGAATGGACTCTCATAGCACATTGTCTTTGTGACTGTGTATTACAAGTTTTCTATTGCTATTATTATTGTGTGTGAGGTATGTATGTGTGCAGATGTGAGCCTGCCGTGGTGTGTGTGGAGGTTAGACTGGTTCTCTTCTTCCACCTTTACGTGGGTCACAGGTTTGGAACTCAGGTTGCAGGCTTGTGTTGTAAGTACCTTTGCCTATTGAGCCATCTCACTGGCCTGTGCCTGTCTGTTTTCACTCAGTGTAAGCCTCGGCCAAGTAGTAGCTTGTATCAGTAGTTCATTCATTTTATTTTATTACTTTAAAGTAATAAAATTGTTGTGTGTACTAACTGCCTATGTGGAGATCAGAGAACAGCCTTGGGGAGTTGATTCTTTCCTTCCACTGTGGGTTCCAAGGGCAGAATGCAGGTTATCAGGCTTGCCCATCAAGCCCTTTCCCTGCTGAGCCATCTCTCCGGCCCCCTTCATTTGAATTATTGAGTAATGTTCCATTCTGTGGCAGTTCACATTATCTGTGTTTTGCTTGATGGACGTTGGAATTCTTTCTTTTTCTACTTTATGCAAAATATACAGCTGTGAACTTTTTTTTTTTTTTGGTTTTTTGAGACAGGGTTTCTCTTTGGCTTTGGAGCCTGTCCTGGAACTAGCTCTGTAGACCAGGCTGGTCTCGAACTCACAGAGATCCCCCTGCCTCTGCCTCCCGAGTGCTGGGATTAAAGGCGTGCGCCACCATTTCCCGGCAGCTGTGAACATTTTGTCTGGGAGTTCTTGTGTGGATGCAGGTTTCTGTGTTTCTCTTGAATTCTATCTAAGAATAGAATTGCTGGGTTGTATGATGACCCTGCTTAGCCCTTTTAGGGACAGTTTTCCCAAGTGACTGCCCACTTCCATGCCAGTCATGTGCCTTCTGCACATCCTTGCCAACCTTTGTTTTGCTTTGTTGATTATAGTTCTCTGAATGGGTGTGAGGGGGCATCTCATTGTGGTTTGGTTCTCTTCCTATGGTGTCGGGTGATGCTGCATGTCTTCCTGTACTCACTAGGCACTTTTGTACCTTGTTTGAGTGTTGTCTTTACTGATACTTTGTCCATTTGAAGATTGATTAGTCATCATTTTTATTATTGACGTGTAAGGGTAAGACTTCTGTTGTTGTTTGAGACAATATTCCTAGTCTATGCTGGCCTCCATATCTTTATACATCTGAGGGTCATCTTCAACTCCTGATCCTTCTGTCTCTACTTCCCAAGTGCTGGGTCTGCACCTCCATGTGCAGCCAAGAGTTCTCTACATATTCTAATGTAAGCTCCTTAGTATACAGATGCCATTAGCAAACTTTTTGTTCCAGCTCAGTGTGGTCTTTTCTCTGTTTTTTTTTTTTTTTTTTTTTTTTGACTCCCACCCCTGCCCATGTTGCTGAGAATCTAGGGATTTAACTCAGAGCCTCCTGAGGTCTCTCTACTGAGTATAGCCCCAATCCCTGCCTTGAACCTGTGTGCTTGGGGTGTCACTGCCGACTTAGCAGTATGAAGATTTTGTTTATGAACATAGAGTGTCTTTCCCTTTATTTAAGTCTTTAACTCTTTTCAACTGTATTTTGGATTTTTCAGAATACAAATCTTGAATTTCTTTTCAATTTATTCCTAATTTTAAATTTTTGATACTATTTTAAGTACAATTATTTTTTTATTTCATTTTCATATTTCCATTGCTGGTGGCGGTATAGAAACACAATTGATGCTTATCTATTCAGAAGCATATTGTGTGTACACACACATACACATACACAAATTGTTTGGTCTTTCACATACACATACACAAATTGTTTGGTCTTTTTCTAGTAGGTCTTATAGGACGTTTCTGTACACAAGACAGAACCATTGGCAAGTAGAGAGATTCATGCTTCCTTCCTTCCCAGTCTGAATACCTGTGTTTGTTTTTCTTGCTTGACTGCCCTGACTAGAATGTCTAGTACAGTGGTTAGCAGAATTTGAGCGGTAAGCATCCTTGTTCTTATGTTGGAGGTTGAACTGTCTAGTCCCTCGCCATCAAGTATAATGCTAGCTTTATTAGATTGAGAAGGTTCCCTTCTCAGCGTATTTCTCCTGAAACACTGGAATTTCTGTTAAATATTTCCCCCAAATTATTCATTTCTTAAATATGGCTTTTCTTTTCTTTTTAATCTACAGAAATTGACTTACATACCAAATGTGTGGTGGATGTTGAAGCAAACAAAGTTATTCTGAATCCTGTAAATACAAATCTTTCCAAAGGAGATGCCCGGTAAGTTAAGAAACAATGTCATGTTCACTGAAATTATCAGTGGCTCCTGGATGAACCTGGGCGCTCCCTAGAGACTTAGACGCAGCCTACCAGGAGGCTGTTCTCAGGCTGCAGATGAGTGGTGAGGGGATGTTACGAGGTTTCAGACAGAGCTCCGGACAGTGGAAACTCGGATAAGGGTGAGCACTGTGGACAGGTAGTGCTGGGTGAAGATCCAGGCAGGTGAATGCAGAGAGGGCAGAAAGGGAGACTGCACTGACGCCTTAGTGGGGAGGCTTCGCCTTAGGCTTGCCCAAGTCCTGTCATCAGTTGGGGCCAGTTCCAAGTGCTACCTTCTTGAAGACTTTCCTGCAGCCCTTAGAAGGTTGTCTCCTAAATACAGGCGAACTGGAGACCACCTAATTTAATTACTGCACATTGCTAACTCTTTGAGGGGCACCCTGATCCTATCAGACCGAGAATAGATATTTCAGCATCACTTGTGAATTTGGACAAATGTGTGAACAGAAGGAAAGAGTGAGAAAGTGAATTAGGAAACAACAAATGAGATTAATTATGTTTGTCTCAAAAAATGGAGTGAAATGAATTAGATAACTAAGCTGGACTCACATCATAGACACGCCAGGAAGCAGACAAGGAGATTTACCTTGTAGCCCAGGCTGGCCTTGAATTTATTGTTTTCTGCTCCCAGCCTCCTGAGTGCTGGATTACAGCTGTATGCTACCACACACCTGTCTCTGGCTTGTATGAGCAGGAGGTGAACTGGGAAAAGTTGGTGCTGTAGAAAGCAGAGTAAAGTTGGGGATGCTTTTGTGCTGACCCTGGACTTGGAAGTCAGGTAGATACTCTGTAAAAACTGGGTAGTGTGGCTTTTGGTATTTCATGGTGATCTTTTGATTTGAATCTAACAATTGCTGGATGTGGGGTCAGAGATTCTGAATTGAATCCATCCATAGCTGTCATGTAGCTAGTGTTTCTCTCTTAGATAGGGCCTTGTTTTGTGGTCAAAGCTAGCCTGGAACTCATAGAAATCCTCTTGCCTCAGCTTCCTGAGTGGCTAGAGTATAGGTGTAAACCACCATGCCTGTCTTGTAGCTAGTTAATTTTAATTTATTTGAACCAAATTTCTATGATGCCAGATTTACCTATTTCACAGAATAATTTTTTTCCTTCAAAGATCAAATTAATGTTTGGTCAAATATTTTATAAAGTGCTTTGCAAATGTTTATTGTACTGATGGTGGAGCTATTTCTTAAGTATCTCTTAAGAAATCCTTAGTAATAAGGATTATGGGTTATGTTATTAATGACATGTTAAGGGTATAGTCTTGTAAAACATGATACTGGGAGTCTGGGGATGTAGCTCAGTTGGTAGAGTGCTTGCCTCACACACACAGGGCCCTGTGTTGAATGCCCAGCACCACATAGACCAGGCATGGTGGACTCCTGTAATCTCAGCACTCATGGTGGAGTCAAAAGGATCAGAAATTTAAGGTTACCTTTGGGCTCATATTGAGTAGAGGCTAGCTTGGGCTACTAAAAGAGTTTGCCAGGATTTCATACTGGCCAGTAAAATGCACCATGGCTCTGTGGGGCATTGCTTTTGTTTTTTTTTCACTTCGGGGACTTGCAGTGCAGATGCATTATTTGGACCCGTGGGCAACTTCGTGTAAATCTGGATATAGTGACTGCGCTCAGAATTCTGACTTTGCCTCCCTAAGGCATGGCAGCTCATCCTTGCACTTTGTTTACCCGGTGCTTCTGTTATCTCTTGTTACTTCAAAAGCATAGTACCTTAAAATGGCAGCCATCAGTTTTTGTTCTGTGGTTTCTGTGCTTCAGGAGACCAGTCAGGGCACAGTGGGATGGCTTGCTCTACTCCATGTTATGTAGGATCTGGCTGGGAGATTGAAGACAGGGTTCGGAATCATCTGGGAGGGCTGTGGACATCAGGCCTGGTAGTTCACATCTTCTGTTGAGTGGAGATGTCTTTGAGGATGTGTGCAGGACTACAATTCATAATCCGGTGACCAGTTCCAAGATGAATGTCCCAAAAGAGGCCAAGCCAGGAGGAAGCATATCTGCCTTGTATGTCCATTGTGTGGGTCACACAGTTCAGTTCTGTCCCATTTTCCTGCTCAAGGCTAGTGGAAAACTCTATAGTTTGTGAAGTTATTTCGTGTGTATGTGTGTTTCTGTGTCTGTGTGTATGCATATGCAGATCAAAAGTCAACCAGCAGGAGCTGGTTCTCTCTTTCTTCCATGTGGTTCCTTGGGATCGACCTCAGGTCTCAGGGATGGTAGCATGTGCTCTTACCCAATAAGCATCTCTGGTTTAGAGAAGGAAGCATTCAGCCCCCAAGCCTTGGGTTCTAAGGATGGCATTGGTAGGGTGACAGGTAGATATGCCCACTGTCTTTGGGTGCAGTCTTTCAGATTATGGGGTGTAGCTGCCTGAGAAAGTGACTGAAATGAAGTGAGCCTACAAACTTAAAACAGTACCTGTCCCCCGAGATCTTCCTGTCTTGGAGGTCTGTGAAAAAGTAGCACGTTTTGATTATATAGATTATTTTGGATGGTTCTTTTCTCTCATATAGTAAGAATAGAAATTGAATATTATTTACTATTGTAGAATACAAAGTTCCAAGAAGGATTAAGTATAATTATATATAATGTTTTTTGGCCAAATAAAGTTAAGCAACTTGACTTTTGAGACAAGGTATCCCTATATAACTATGTAGCCCAGGCCAGCCTTGAACTAATTAATGATCTCCCTGCCTCTGCCTCAGAGTGCTGAGACTATAGGCATATGCCATCATGCTCAGCTTTGAACCATAGATTTTTAAAGAACAGATTTTCATTTAAGTATATACATGTACAGAGAATTGCATAGCTTGGTGAATTTTTTTGAATAATTTATTTTAACTTTATTTTAGGTGCATTGGTGTAAATGTGTCAGCTCCCAGGGAGCTGAAGCTACAGGCAGTTGTGAGCTGCCATGTGGGTGCTGGGAATTGAACCCTGGTCCTCTGGAAGAGCAGCCAGTGCTCTTAACCATTGAGCTACCTTTCCAGCCCCAGTTTGGTGAATTTTTATAAATTGGATATTCTTCTACAACCAGTACCATGTAAAGGATTGCTCAGCCAATAAAAGTGGTTGACACCAAGCCTAGTGACTTGAAACCCATGGTGGAAGGAGAGAACTGAATCCTGAAAGATATCGTTTGACCCATGCAAGAGCAGTAAATAAAATAAGAATGAGAAAAAGGAACAGAATATTGCTAGTGTGCAAAAGATTACTTGATGAGATCTCCCTCTCGACCTTCCTCCTTTCTTCCACAGGATGTCATAAACTAGACCAGGCTGGCCGCCCCCCCTTTCTCTCCCCTTCCTTCCTTCCTTCCTTCCTTCCTTCCTTCCTTCC
>NC_022019.1:13662834-13664437 GCF_000317375.1 Microtus ochrogaster | reverse complement strand
TCCTTTCTTTCTTTCTTTCTTTCTTTCTTTCAAAATATCAAGTTGAAAAGAGAAAATAGAAATTTCAAATGTAGGAGTCAGTTGCATATGCTAGCTTCATACATTTGAAAAGAAATAAGAAGGAAATCATAAATCAAGAGGTTAAAATTTGATATCATACTCAAAAGTACTAGATCTTTTTTTTACACTTTTTTAAGGTTTATTTTTAGTATGTGTGTCTGTGTGCCTCATGTGTGCAGGTACCTGCTGAGGGCAGAAGAGGGCGTCAGATCCTTTGGAACCGGAGTTACATTGGGCTATGAGCCACCCTGTGTGGGTGCTGGAACAACTGTGGTCCTCTGGAAGAGCAGCAGTTTTTGTTAACCACTGAGCCATCTCTCCAGCCCTACCTTAAATTTTCATTAGTGACATCGTTATCTTGTAGAGTATGGAGTAATAGATGACAGCTTCACAGGAGCTGTACTTATGACTAGAAACTAGAGATTTTCAGTTAACATGGAAGTGTTTGCATCAGTATCCTCAGCTCTTGGGAGGCTGAGGCAGGCAAGAGGATTGCCAGCCCGGGACATAGTGAGTTCAGGAATAGCCCGGGTTTTATAGTCAGTTCCGGGTGCACAGTGAGCCCTCTAGAAATGTCCGCTGTTACTCTCAGTGTGCTGTTATTATCTTTATACTGCATTCCAGTTAAAGTCCATGCTATAATAGAGTTTAATAAAGGTGGTAAATACTTAAAAAAATCAACATGTTTAGTTAGAACTTGAATGTCTGTGGCTGTCAAGAAGTTACCTAGGTTCTAAAGTTTTCAGCCTTTCAGGACGAGAAATTTTAGAAATACCGATTATTGGGACTGGAGAGATGTCTCAGTGGGGCTTCCTGCCCCTGTCGAGAACCCAGGTTTTGTTTCCAGCATTACATGATAGATCACAACTGCATGTAATTCAATTCAGGGGTTCTGATGTTGTCTTTTGGGTCCGCAGACTCCTGCACACATATGGTGGCACATAAACTCACAAAGGTATAATAAGATAAGAATAATAATAAATAAGTCTTTGTGTGTGTGGTCAGAGGATAACTTGATGGGGTTGGTTCTCTCCTTCCACCTTTACAGGGGTTCAGAGGATCAAATTCAGATCATCAGGCTTTTCAACAAGTGCTTTTACCCACTGAGTCATTTCACTGGCCCAGGATCTGAAAACTTTGAGTTTTCACAACGTTGATTGGGCACTTAGTGACTAATTTGCCTTCTCTTAACAAGACGGCTCCCCTGGGCAGAAGAGTGAGCTCAGTTGGCAAGTGTTTGCCATGCAGTCATTAAGAGCTAAATTCAGACCTAAGGACCCATATAAAAAAGCTGGGGTGGTGTCACACATTGTAATTCCCCCACTCGTGAGGCAGCAATGGGTAGATAGATCCCTGGGGCCTGCTGGACAGCCAGCCCAGCCTCCTTGTCAAGCTCTAGGTCAGGGAGAGACCTTGTTCAAAAAACAAGGTGGACAGAATCTCAGAAACAGCCAGGCGTTGGTGGCACACACCTTTAATCCCAGCACTCGGGAGGCAGAGGCAGGTGGATCTCTGTGAGTTCGAGACCAGCCTGGTCTACAGA
>NC_022019.1:13643266-13662734 GCF_000317375.1 Microtus ochrogaster | reverse complement strand
AAAAAAAAAAAAAAAAAAAAGAATCTCAGAAACAGTACTCGAGCTGGTCGTTTGGTGTTTACATGCCTATGGTTGCACGTTCATATGCTCCTATACACATGTGTGTGTACACACACCATACAGGACCTTTGATTTTGTATTTGAAGTGAATAGGATATTAATCCCTGTTAGCATCAATTGATTTGGGAAGTCAGGTCAAATCTTTGCTCATGAATCAGGAGACATTTCATCACATACGGAAATATTTCCTCTTACTTACCAACATTATGGGGAACATTATTAAGTTAAATACTTATATCTACTGTATCCCCTTCCTAATGTGATTACACAGAACACCCACTGGAGATAGTTTATCTGTTTATTTATTTTCTCATATAAAGTCACTGTGCTTACACTCTAGTTCAGTCAAATATCTTTTTAATATCTTAGCTGGAACCAGTTGAATTTTCTAGACCCATCCTTGGGGCTTTCCAGATCTTCATCAGCAACATAATTATAAGTCATTTGGGAACCAATGCATGACTAATTTCTTACCTTGTGTAGATTTTTTTTAAAGCTAGTAACATTCTTAGTGTGTAATTTAATTTAGCACATTAGATACCAGGTGTGGTACATACCTGTTCTCACAGGACATGGGATTGCTATGAGTTCAGGGTTAGCCTGGTCTACACAGCAAGTTCTAGGCCAACTATGACTGCTCAGGAAGAACCTGTCTTAATGCTCATTCTCCACGTTTTGGAGCACTGCACTGTAACTAATTACAATAATATGGTGTAGCATGCTCCACTCTTAAGCAGGTGAAACAATCCTTAGTCACGTTTAATTTCTAGTGCCCTTCACCATGGTAGGTGGTTTCTCGGGCACCATTTTTCTTGAGCACATGAGGGTGGCTTCTTGTGGAAAGTGGCAGACTCTGCTTCATGTGTGCTCATCATTACATAGGAACTGTCACCGTGTCTGGTGACAACTAACTGCATCCTGAGAAAGTTCAACCCTCAGCTCCTCTGTCGGTTTTGTTCTTCGGGGGGGGGGAGGGGGGTGGGGGGGAGCTCAGTGAGCACATTTGTGCTTTACTGAGGAGTTCCCTGCCTGTACAGAGCTCGTGTCTTCATCTACGACGTGCAATGGTGAAGAAGCAGAGCCACTATTAGAGTCACTGTTCTAGGGTGCCAGCACGGGGATGTCCTGAAACCATCCAGCCAAGGCGTCTCAGATTCTGATCCACCTTAGTTCTGCCACTCCTGGTTTTTATGTCACCACAGTTAAAAGGTCAAAAGCATTATTATGGAAATAGTTTTGACTTCCAGACCCTCTGGAAAGCTTCGGGAACTTTCCAGAATCCTCAGACCACAGACAACTTCCATTTCAGGGATTTAGCCATTTTTTCCCCCTCGAGACAGGGTTTCTCTGTGGTTTTGGAGCCTGTCCTGGAACTAGCTCTGTAGATCAGGCTGGCCTCAAACTCGGATTTAGCCATTTTTATAGACTCTTAAGAACGTAGTGTGCCTTTCATTTGCTTGTTTAATTTCACTCTAGTGTTTAGATTTTGAGTAGGGGATTGTGTTGCATATCTTCATGTATGTACACACTGCATTAGTCACGTTCACTAGAACAGAACTATGCATTTTGAAAGGGGATTGGTCAGGTTCGCTCACTTGACACAGCAGGGGCCAGCTGGGACTCTTTTTTTCTTGCTGCTGAGGCCAAGAACTTGATGACTTCTCAGCATTTCTCCTCACACCTCTCATTATTTGGCTGCCCCTGGAAGGTGACACTCACTTTTAGGCTTCAAACAACCTTGGTGAGAAAATTCCTCGCAGGACTGATGGGATGACTCAGTGGGTAAAGGCGCCTGCTGCCAAGCTTGCTGACCCGAGCTCAGTCCCCAGGACTCATGAGGTGGAAGAGAGTTCATTCCTGCAAGTTGTCCACACACATGCTGTGGTATCTGAGTCCCATTTCCCTAATAAATAACATTTTAAGAAAGAAGGAAAAAAAATCTTTTTACAGGCTTGCACAGTGGCTTATCTTTTAGTTGATTTCAGTTCCAGTCAAGTTGACAACCAAGGTTGGCAACCATCACAATACAGGTTTATGTGCAATATGTACTGATATATACCGTATATATATAATCTATTGTCCCAGACATATCTGCCTAAAATATATTTTGGTTTGTTTTTCGAGACAGGACTTCTCAGTGTAGCTTTGGAGTCTGTCCAGGAACTAGCTCTGTAGACCAGGCTGACCTTGAACTCACAGAGATTACCAACCTTTGCCTCCCCAGTGCTGGGATTAAAGGAGTGAGCCACTGCTGCCCAGCTAAAATGTAATTTTTTATCCTCTCTGTTTTCCAGTGGCTTACACTCTGGAGCAATGAGGCTCTAAATTCCATTGGGTTGATAATGCCACTTGACAACCTTTTCCCTTTTCTCTGCTTTGCTGTTTCTCAGACTGGCATTCCTAGGTATGCGTAAATAGTGTGAAGAAAGTGTCCTGTGCACCTGAGAAGTGTGGGCAGTAGTTCCCTCTTGAGCAGTTTAGTGATGTATGTTTACATGTGAATGGACCCATGAGCCTGCAGTGAAGAACTCTGCAGCTTTATTTAGTCCGTCATTTATTGGAATATCACACACTTTCTTTTTAGACATAGGTGGTGATAGCTCACAGCATAATGCTCCTTTGAACAAAGTTTGAGGACACCTATAATTGCCTCCTTTATTGGTTCTCCAAAGTGACTGAGATTTCTCCTGTTTCAGCATGAGCCCCAACCTTGCTTATGTATCTCAGCTTGATTTTCAGATCCAGTTTATTTTGCTGGAAAAAAAAAAAAATGCTGTCCTAGCCCTTCTCAGTGTCCTCCAATCTCCAGTCTTTGCTCTTATCTGGATTTTGTCCTATGGCAAACCAGACACAGCATTGCTTTTGTTCACTGTGTCCCCCTGTTATTAAGCATGGCTTCTTGAACACACTTTCCCTTCAGGGACCCCCACCCCCGCCAGCCACCTCTTCTGTTTGACCTCTATGCTTAGCCTTTCAGAAACTGCCAAAGCCCTTGTACCTTTTCAAGTTCCACCAGGAGTTCAGGAGGGGTGGTTTTTTGGTTCACTATGAGGATAATGGTGGTGCCTCCAGCTACTTGGGGAGTGCGTGTCTTGCCTGAAGCTACAATGAAAAAGCAAAATAAAACATTGTACTGTCCAAACAAAACAAGTCTAGCCAGCTTCAGCCCTTGGCTACCAATCTGAATCCCATGCTTTGGTAAATGGAGTCTGGTTACTTTTGTTCAGTGGGAGGTTTTTTTTTTTTTTTAAAGTTGAGCAAGGTTTGAAGACTATAGCATGAGAAAAAGTCTAAAGAAAGAAAGTTTATGTACCTGACAGCTCAGCTCAGTTAGTCATCCTCTGTAGGCTGTAAGCCTGCCTCATCTGTTCTCGTCTGAACCCTTCCCTCTGCACTTTGGTTTCCACATTTGCTATCCCTCCCTTGTATTTCTTTGCCTTTTCACTGTGTGTTTGTAGAGCATGTCCACAACGTCAGGTGTTCATGAACACGTTTTTCCGTGAAAAGCCAGAAGCTTGACTTGGAAAAGATCAGCCACATTATAAAACTGAACGTCTGGTTTTTAAAGACAAAAGGTTAAAGGAATATAATCATAATATTACCATCTTTTTGGGGGAGGGAAGTGATACCTTGGTATTATTTTATCAAATCCTGTTTGTAATTTTTTTTTCTTTAAAAAAAAAAACAAACAAAAGGCCAGAAGCCTTCCTCTCCTGTGTCTTGTTGGCAGTGAATTTTGATCCAGTGTGGCTGTGGGGTGTTTTGGTGTACAGCAGACCCTTTGAAGAGATTGTATCTCTCAGAGGGGCCACTCTAAATGTCAGCCCTGAATCCTGGAAAGGAAAGACCTCTCCATGTCAGCTGTACTTTCAGCCGCCCGGCCAGTTACTCCGGTTTCTTGTTTCGGCCTCTGCTTTCCGTTCCAACTATGCGCTGTATGCGGCTGTGTGTGCATGTCTGTTTGTTAACACCAAGCTTGGTATGTTAAAAAAAAGCACAGTTTCTCCTTTGTGACTCTCCTATACCAACTGTCAGATCTTAAGACTCTAGCTTTGTGAAGTTGAAAGCCTTTGGAGATTTAGATGTCAAGATCTCAACACCTGCAGTTCAGCGTGTGGGGAGTGGCGACAGTCGTTTTAGGGAATTCAAGGATAGCCTCCGCTCCAGAGATCAGCCTGGAAATTCAGGAGACCAGTCTCAAAAAAAACCAAACAAACAAAAAGTAAAAAAGACTAAAAAAACCAAGAACAAACAAACAAAACCCCCAAACCCCAAAAGAACGACAGCATCCCCACCCTCCAGTACTTCAAGATCTTGATTCACCCAGAAACTGATTTCTCTAGTGTCCCACACGATGAACTGTTCTTGTACACTGGGGCAGACGCCAACAATGATGGCATGGGTGTCTCTGCTTTTACAGCAGATGTAGGGTGCTCCCCTGGCCTCCATGCTTGAATCTAATCATCAGAGAGCAGTGGAGTTTAGGAGTGCTGGTCTAATGAGGAGTGTGTGAGATGTGGATCTCAGTCCACTTAGTAAATCATTAGAAACCTCTTCGTTCCTTCTGATGTGTTAGAGGCATCAGTTTAGTCAAGCTCATTAGGTAATTAATGAATATCTAATACAAGCAAAGCACTTCCAACCTCTTTTCGCTCTGATCCTGGTGGGTGTACGGATTGGTGCTTGTAAGACACTGAGTGGTGAGATGACTGTTTTCTCTTGCACAATATATTGGGGGAGGGCTTATGCTGGTAATTTTTTTGAAACATATGAAGTCATTTTCCGACTAATACCTTATTAGTAGAAGGCATCATTAGGTCATATTAGATAATGACTTTTAAAAATTTCTCTGTTGCTAGATGGATGCTCATTTTAATGAAGATTTTAATTGAAGGAAGTCATGCAAAATGTAATTATGGCATGCTCTGTGGACATGCCTGTTCTCTCTGCTGTGAAATGGCCTGTGTGAGACTAACAGCTCCGCCTGTAGAGAAAGTGCTCCTCTAGAGACTCGTACATGTCTGATTTAATTTCATAAGAGCCTTTCCCCCGGGAGCCCGTCTGCCCTCATTATGGGGAGGGCTGGAGCATAATTTCGTGCTCAGAGGTTGTAGATGGCTCTGTACATGCTCCCGTTTACAGAAACACTGTGATGCTGAGCAAGTAAATTATGTATGTTCGAGGATGGCTATGGAAAGGAGTCAGGGAAGATTGTAAAGAAGATATTTGTGATTGAATGCAGCTATTGTGTAGTTAATACAAACATACGATCAAATTATAGTGAGTATAGATTTTGCCAAGTTTGACCAGCACAGTCTAGCAGGCTGTTAAACTGATCAAGTTGTTAACTTGTTAGTTAAGCTTTCTGAATAAAGAGTATGGAGGGCATCTACCACAGAATCAATACTTGAAGAATGTATATACATTTATTTATGTTTGAGACAGGGTCTCATGTAGTATTCAGCACGTAGCTGAGGATGACCTTGAATTTCTGATCCTTCTGCCTCTATCTCCTAAGTGCTAGGATCATAGATGTGTGCCACAGACTTGGCTTAGAATTTATTTATGTTTTATCATTGTTATTGGATATGTGAGTATTGTCTTGCTCATGCTTTTATTACTTTCAGTGGTAATAAAAAGGAATAAACTTTAGAAAATGCTGTAAGGATGCTTACATTTGGTAAAACGAGGACTCCAGTTATGTGAGCAGATAGTAAGTCTAGAAGAAATAAGTTATAGCTGTTGGGAATTGCTAAATTCTGAATTCAGCATAAAATGGCCAGTGTATGATCTACTAGATTGATTTGTTTAATTATAAATAGTTTGGGCAGCAGTCCTGACATTAGAGCTTTGTTGCGTGCTTTGTTCTTTTCTGGGCATCTGCATCAATTACTTTCTCGCTGCTGTGACGAAAACAGCGTAAGGGAGGAAGGGCTAATTTTGGCAGGGAGGGTGTAGGTACCATAGCCAGGACAGGAGCATGAGACAACTCTTGCATTGTATCCTCATGAGGCAGAGAGAGGCATGCTGGTGCACAGCTGGCTTTCTCCTTTTTCCTCTTTATTCAGTCCAGGACCCCAACCCTTGCAGTAATGCTGCCTATGTTCAGAGGGGTCTTCCTTCCCCAGTTCAGCCTTTCCAGAGGTACCGGGGTGTCTCCCACATGATTACAAGTCCACTCATTGCAGGTAAACTACCACAGCACATCTCCCTTCAGCCCTGTAAGGCTCTTTGTCCTCCTGTCGTAGGCTCCAGAGTAGATGGACTATTGGACTGCCCCTGGTGCAGTTACATTTCAAGACAAGGCAGCGGCACTCATGAAGAAATGTGATGTGGGAATGTAGCTGATTCACAGCACCTTTGGAAGGTTTTCTCATCAGCTCAGCATTTGTGGATCCAGTGGCCCCACATGAAGCCAAGAGTTAGGACAATCTGTTAGCCTTTAGTTGTATGTAGTCACGGCATCAGTCCTTGGACAGCAAAGCTGGAAAGTGGGGAGCAGTCATATGTTCCTCCATGGGTTTGCAGACTCAGAGGGAAGTAGTGTGGCTTTATTCTGAGGATTGCCTGGTTCCCTAGGGGAAGTTTCTTTTGCAGATTCGTTCTTGAGTAACTTGGAGTTCTTAACTTTCATGTACAGAGTTATTTTAGAAAACATGGGTGTTGGGGCTAGAGAGATGGCTCAGCAGATAAGAGCATTGGCTGCTCTTCCAGAGGACACAGGTTCAATTCCCAGCACTTCCATGGCAGCTTACACCTGTCTGTAATCCAGCTGCAAGTGATCTGACACCCTCACTCAGACATAAATGCAGGCAAAACACCAGTGCACATAAATTAAAAATAAATAAACCACAAAAAAACTAAATCACAGGTATCTTGTGGTAAATTTTATTTTTTTCTTTACATTTATCAAGCCTAATTTATTTAAGCTTATAATAAAATCAATTTGTTTTGTGATGCTGGGAATTAGAGCCAGGGCCAAGATTGCCACTGAGCTCTACCCCAGCCTAGCTTAAAACTTCCAGGGTGAGCCATAATCATTAAGAGTAGCATTGCATGTATCTGCATGTTTTGATAGATAAATAGAGCCAGTAATGCTTTTGCCTCACCTTTAAGAAAACCAAAATGGAATTTAGATAAGGATCAGAAAGGATGTAGAAGTAATATTTGTCATTTAATTTTAAGAATTTTGATATAGAAAACTTGGCATAATATAAAACCCTTATCTGTGGCCAACAATGTCCTATTTTCCCTCCCTCCCTTTCTTCATTCCTATATTGTTTTGAAGGAAATTCCATTTACTCAAACATTTGAATGCTGTTAAAACAGAATCATAATATTGTAATTGTTGTTGTTGTTGTTGTTTTTCGACATGGTTTCTCTGCGTAGCCTCAGCTGTCCTGGGATTTGCTCTGTAGACCAGACTGGCCTCAAACTCACAAGGATCTGCCTGCCTCTGCTTCGGCCTCCCAAGAGTCACCACTCTGGACCCCTAATGTGTAAGTCTAGAACTGGAACTGCTCTAATAATCTCAAAACTTTCTGAGCACGGGCATGATGCCCAAGATTGAACACTCTGCTCCTGATCTCATGACAGGCCGCAGTCAAAATGCAGGTGCACTAACAATCCCGTGTGTTTACCTTTGTGGTTTGTGAGTAAGGTGTGCATGAACCGCGGATACGTGTTTAGACCTGAGTCTGCTCCTACAATGCCTGCTGGTTACCATTGTTCTGATTGGGCTTATTCTCAAGGCCCCTGTTTGATGTTGCCTTTAAGACAATGGCTTGAAGGCTGATCTAAGTCTGAGAGCTGGGTGTCCTTCCAGTTCCTAACGATGGACTGAGCTCGTATGCCTTTCTCTCTGCTCACTGTACCAGTTCACTTTCCCAGGAGTGGATGTGTTTGTTCACTAGGCATGTTCTTGGGGTGACAGTTTCATTACTGGAACCTTTACATGCCCATAACACATAGCTCTGTTGTGCTGTCATTCCGACCACCTGCTTTCTGTGTGTGGCACTGGCTGTGTTTTAAACCTGCTGTTTCTCGGGTATCTAATGTTAGGATTGTAGTTACCTGTTTTCTGAAGATGAAGCACTGCTTGTGAGACCCAGACTGGATGTTGTACTAGGGGCCTGAGTCACCCAGAAGAGTGCTTGGTTTGGCCTGCAACTTCAGTATTTAAAAATGAGGAGACTTCATGTATAAACTCATTTGTCATATGTTTAAACAGCATGAAAATGTGACAGTGCTGGGTTTGTTGTCCCTGTGACTAGGCTTTGACCTCTTCAAGCCCAGTTCCTTTATTTGTTATTGTCAGGGCTCCTGTATGTCTCTCCCTTTCCAACCACCAGTGTAGATTCATTTAAAAATCATTTTTATTTTATGTATATGAGCCTTTTGTCTGCATGTATGTCTGGGCACCATGTGTGTATGATTACCATTGGAAGTCAGAAGAGGTATCAGATCCCTTAAAACTGAAGTTACAGACAATTGTGAGCTGCATATGGGTTCTGGGAATTGAGCCCTGGTCCTCTATATGAGCAGAAAGTGCTGTCTCCAGTTCCAAATCTAATCTGTTTTGTTCTGTTCTAGTCTGTTTCCTTCCCTGCTCCTTTTTTTTTTTTTTTTTTTTTTTTGGTTTGTTTAAGACAGGGTTTCACTGTGTAGCCCTGGCTGGCTTGTAACTCCTATATATAGTTCAGTCTGGCCTCGAACTTCCAGAGATCAGCCTGCTCGTGCCTCTGCCTCTTGAACACTGGGATTACAGGTGTGCATCACTGAGACCAGTCCAGCAGTGCCAATTCTTTCTGACTTCTGTGACAAAGATTATTCTTCCTGACTTTGGCCCTGGGCTTTGAGGTTCATTAACTCACCCCCATTAAAAAAAATTGTAAATACGTAGAATTACAGAATCTCAGTACTCAGGAGCTGAGGCAAGAAGGCCAGGACTTCAAGGCAAGGATACATTGTGAGACCCCCCTCCCCCACCAAATACCATAATTTCCTTTTTAACTAATGTCATTTAAAATAACATTTCTATGTTGCTACAGAATCTTATTTATCCTGTGATTTGATTTGCTTATTTTACTTATTTATTTAGTATGTGCTTTTATGTGTGTTTGGAGGCTAGAAGCTAATCTAAGTGTCTTCCTTAGGTGCTGTTGCTCGAGAAGAGAAAGAGAGAGAGAGAGAGAGAGAGAGAGAGAGAGAGAGAGAGAGAGAGAGAGAGAGAGAGTGTGTGTAGCATGTGAGACAGTTTTTCTCACTGGCTGGAACTCACTGAGCAGTTCCAGGCTAGGCTGACCAGCCAGTGAGCACAGGGAGCACACCAGGGGTCCACCTGTCTGCCTCCCCAGTGTGGGCATTCCAAACATGTGCCACTACTCACAACTTTTTTTTTTTTTTCACAACTTTTTTATATGGGTTCTGGGCATCAAACTGAGGTCCTCATCTTTGCAAGTTTACCCACTGTGCCATATCCACAGCCTCAGCCTGTGATATTTCTGAAGGTTACTGCACTGTTCACCAAAGCATGTCGAGTGAGCAGTTCTGGGCATTTACTGCAGGCCTCTTGGAGCAATGGGCAAGGATTCCCTGGTTCTGAGCTCGCCAGCTGTCCCTTGCTCACAGAGAGGTGTGTGGAGTCACAAGTGTGCAGAAGAACTGAGAGGGAACTGTTTTTAGGGGGCTTTTGACTGAGGTTCAGATGCTTCAGGGTAATGGAGTGACATGGGCTATATGAAGTCCTTGTGTCTTTCTGTGTCATAAAGAAGACAGAAAAGGGAGAAACTGTGCCTTTCCTGAAAAACCAATACTCTGCTGGTCCGGATGGACTGATTTGATTATAAATATATAGAAAATAATCTAACAAATAATTGAAAGTATTCCTAAGTGAAAAGGAAGATCACTGTAAAAGGTGCATGCTTGGTGCTCACAGAGAGCAGAAGTGGGCGTTTGGAGCTTCTGAACTGCAGTTATAGATGACTGTGAGCCAACTATGGCGCTGGCAGCCGAAACCAGGGCTTCTTGAAGGAGCAGCCAGTGTTCTTAACTGCTGAGCCAACTCCAATCCCATTCTAATTTCTTCCTTTTTTTTCTTTCCTCTCCTTCTTCTCCTCCTCTTCCTCCTCCTCCTCTTCCTCTTCCTCTTCCTCTTCTTCTTCTTCTTCTTTTTTTTGGCTTTTCAAGATAGGGTTTCTCTGTGTAGCCCCAACTGTCCTGAAACTTTTTTGTAGACCAGGCTAGCCTCAAACTCTGAGATCCATCTGCTTCTGTCTCTAAGTGTTGAGATTAAAGGCGTGCGTCTGCACCCTCTTCCCCGGCTTCTAATTTGTTTTTAAAGAATAGATTTTATTTTGCTTTGGTGGTGCTGGTTCTTGAAGGTTACTGCGGGCAAGTGTCCTATCGCTAAGCTATTCTCAGCCTTCTCTGTGGCCTAGGAAAGCTCTTCTGGGTGGAAATTCCCCTCCTGAGTATAGATGCACTGGCTGAGCCTGCTTGCCAGCCTCCATCTGTTTTCGTGGAGCAGGGTAATGGGCCAGAGACATACTTCAGTGCTGCCATTTCCAGAAGCCTCACCTGCATCTCCAGGCTCTGATTTTCTCCTTGTCACTTGTATCAGACATCTCAGTACCGCCCCAGATCCCCGCCTCTCTCCCCTCTCCTCGGAGCTTTTGATCACTTTTCAGCCCTGCCTGCTGCCAGCTCAGCCTGAACTCTGACCAGCCTCACTGAGACAGTCACACACATTCTCAGGCCTCCCCACTTCTCCTGCTCCTTCAGTGCCCTCTGCTCAGCTTGCTTAGGACTCAGTGTGGGGCAGCTGTCTGTGCCAAATCTCCTGCTCATGCCTCACTGACGGTTGATTTAGTTTCCTGTTAACCCTTGGCCTCAAAGGACTTGGTACTGATCATTTCCAAGAATCAACTTTATGGGAAGAGGTCGGACCTGTTCTTTCTAGAGTGGCTCGTTAACCCCACAAGCACTGGGTTTAGGTACTGCTGCTGCTGGAATTTAGTTATCCTCCTAGCTGTGGGATAGCAAGAGGCAGTCTTGATTGAAAGCAGTAGGACTTAGAATGGGTCCATGGGCTCTGGGCCTCGCTGCCTTCTGTGTAAATCTGGAAGCTCACATTCCCTCCTGGAACCTCAGTTTCCTTTTCTGTAAGGTGGAGGTGGTGGTTCTATGTATCACATGGTCATTGCAGGGTTGCCGTGGGCATGGCCAGCTCTTTATATAAGCACCTGGCTCATGCTAAATACTTAGTAGATGGTGGCTACTATTATGCTCTGGTAGAATTATCTGGTCATTTGTCAGACCATGTCATGTTTTAAGAGATATTCTTTTCAACCGTGTATGCTGGGCAGTCAATAAGTATTGATTGGGTTGAACATGCAGTAGCTACAGGTTTCTTTACACTGACAGTATTACAAATACTCATAGGAGCTAGTGTGTTAATCTCCAGATGTCAGGATTGTGGGATTTCTCTGAAGAGCATCAACTGGCATAATATTGCCTAGAGTTGGTTACAGTTGCACGAAGAACTGTCCTCAGGCTAGAAGGACTCTGGTCCTGATTGACAGGTTTAGGAGCTATCAGTGAATGCAGGCAGTTTAGAGACCTTGGAAATGCAAGTACTGAATAAAGGTATAGTTTTTAAATCTTCCCATTGATGGCAAACAACATTTATTTACAGCTCTTATACTAGTTTTGGGTTTTTGAGACAGGGCATCATCCCTCAGACTCCTGCTGCCTCAGTACTCTGAGTGCTAGGACTACAGGTATGTGCTACCAGTTCTGGCTCATGCTGTTGATTGACACCTATTTTTTAAATTTTTTAAAATTGTTTTTCTTGAGCTATATATTTTTCTTCATTCCCCTCCTTTCCTTTCCCTCCTCCCTCTAACATCTCCCATGATCCCAACGCTTCCAATTTACTCAGGAGATCTTGACACCTTATTTTTATGATCTTGGCAAGGTGCTTGATAAGGGAAAGGTAAATATGACTTGCCTTAAAATAAAAAAAAGAAAAAGAAAAGAAATCACATTCTGGATTCAACCCAACCATGGCTAAGAATATTGTTTTCACTAATGTACTCAATGACTGTTTATTGTGTTTCAGGAGTGTTGACCTGAAGAAAATAGTGATAGAACAATGGGGGTTTTCCAGGCCTCATGGAGCTTGCTAGCATAGCAGGGTGTTGTAGACTGATCTAAGCCCTGTGGTCATTTATAATGAGATAGTATAGTAACTTTCTGTGATTAGACTTAGGTGAAAGGGCAACCACACCACCAGGAGGTAGGACAATATAACCTTGATTAATTCTGCACCATGCTTATTAGCAGACAGCCACAACATTAGTCATGTAAAAGCTGTTGCTAGAGGCCCAGTGAGGTCACAGCTCTCAGACATGTGCTTAGCCGGAAAGTTTCCCTGGAGACACATGTAGCAGGATTCAGGTATTCTGGCCTAGGGAGGGCCTAGCCAAGAACTCAGCTCCCAAGGCAGAAGTGTAGGAGGCTGTTGCTCTTTGTGAGTTGCCCTCTCAGGACAGAGGTGCATCCAGTTTTGGTTGATCTGCTTTTAACACCGTACATTGTCCCAGTGAAAAATTATTTCTAGCATTTTCTTTTCTGGTAAACAACTCCTTTAGTGCTGATCAGAAAAAGAGATAACTAGGAGCATGTGAAAACTGCTTCTAGAGCAGAACTTCTTAATTGTTCTCTTGCCATGAACCCTTTGCTTGTCAGAAAAAGCTTGAAAATGCATAGGATTATAAAGGAGACCAGATGTATACTGAAATACAATTATCAGAAATGTTTTTGGAAATGTGTAATAGAAATGATACGCCCTTACCACTAACTAGCCATATCTAGTGTTGGTAATACTTGCTTAGGCTTTGAAATTGTGTTGGGTATATATGATACTAACAGGATACTTACAACAAGCCTGGAGAGATGGTTCAGTTGTTAAGAGCACATCCTGCTCTTGCAGGGGACTTGAGTTCACTTCCTAGTACTCCTGCCAGACAGATTGACAACCCCTGTAACTCTAGCTCTGGGGATTAGATGCCCTCTTCTGGCTTCTAACGGCGCTGTACTTAGGTGCATTGTACATGTACACACCCTTTGCCCCCACCCCCCCCAAAAAAAAACCCCAAACTATTTGCAGCAGGTAGAATGTGATGGGAAAGCAGCTGGGTTTGTTGGTGAGAAAGTCACAGGCTCTGCTGATACCATAGTTCATTGCTCCATCAGTAGGTGAAGGGCGTGCTCAGTTTTGGTGGTAAGGTCTTGAGAAGTGGCAGTGTAACTCTTCTGTGGGTTCACAGAGCCTCCCATTCAGTCTCTACGGTGGTAGTGAACGCCTTTAATCAGAGGCAGGAGGATCTGTGTGAGTTCGAGGCCAGTCTGGTCAGTGAAGCGATTTCCAGGACAGCTAGGACTGTTACACAAAGAAACCCTGTCTCAACAAACAAATAAACAAACAAAAGACCACCCCTCCCCCCCGTTTCTAGAGCAAGCTTCCTTGGTTGGGCTTTTAGATCATACGCCAGCCATTACCTCTGTGTCGATCAGATGGATGACTGTGTTCCCGTCACTTCTTTATATGTGATGAGGGTGTTGTGCTTGGGTTCAGAGGTCAAGCTCTTTAAAATATAAAGGACAGTATGATCTTGGGGTAGGAGGAGAAAAGGCATAGAATGAACCCATGTGAGTAGTGTAAAGTCAGAAGTCTGACTTGGCTATGCGCACTTCCCATGTATTTACTTTCCTAATCTCCCTTATTATCTGCCTTTTGCAGTTGAGAAACAGGCACAGAGATTAAGTGACTTGCCCAAAGTCAAAACTAGGTCTGTGTGGTTTCTTGGGACTCCAGACTGCACACACTCAGCACGAAAGTACCCCATGACAGTGTAGAGGACAGACTAGAGGTGTGCGACTCTAGATGTGACACCGGGCCAGAGCTGCTAACATGATACTGGGCGGAGATGGACAGGTTCCCTGAATGCTAAGCTTTAAGAGCAGGTGAAGGATTTTCCAACCCGGAAATCTATACATCTGTTTTCAATTTAGACAGAATTCATGAAATAAGAGATAATGTTTGCTGTAACATTTATGACAAAATAAACTCTTTCCTTCTAAAAAAAAAAGTCTGGTGTTCCTGAGTAGAGACTTTTCTAGCAGTTTCAATCCTCTCCATCCCTGTTTTCATCTGCTTCTGTTATGACTCCCTCCCTGACCAGTGAATGGTTTTTTGGGGGGTGTCCTCTCCAGCTAGTGTTCATGCGTACACTGCTGTAGTCACCTGACTAGCTGAGGGACTCTGGGGGTGTGGCTCCTAAATGTGCACTGTCTGGTGACTCAGCTGCTGTCATAAGTTGCTCATGAAGCAGGGGAGACTTTGGGATCTGGTTTATTTTCTGGGATTATTTATGAGAAAGCAAAGGTAAATGGGAGGGACTATGGGAGATCAAGGGTGCGTTAACAGTCAGGCCAGCGGTGTCTCACCGCACCCCATGTACATACAGCTGGTGTTGACTTCCCTGTCTAGGAAAAGATCCACCTGCCTCTGCCTCCCAGTGCTGGGATTAAAGGAATCCGCAACCACTACCCAGCCAATTCTAATAAGACATTTGGGGAGTGTTTCCCAACCTTCTTCCATGCTAGTAAAATGCATAGTTGTGGAAAGACTGTTGAATAGAGTCTCAGCTGAGCAGGCATAGTATAACCTGAACCTGAGCCTCTGGTAGGGAAGTGAAGCTTTTCACATCATAGATGGAATCTTAGTGCTTACAACCAAATGGAAGTTTTATGAAAACATACTTAATCCACATGTTATGATAGGCTTGATTAGCTAGTTCCTGGTCCCAAATGTTTGATTGGCTGTGATCAGATTCAGCACTTGCCCTTATGACATTGTGGGTATTCATGAATTTCACAGACATGTCTTATAGGAGCCCATGCTTAACCTCGCCCCACACCCTAACCCACATGGCCTTGTGGGATGCCCTTATATCATCATGGTAGGGTTTATGATCGGAATGTTTGGTTGGCCTTGCGTTTCACCTACAGTAAGATAGTTACGATTTTCAGTTTGCTAAAGAGCCAATATTGTTCACCCTCGTGGTCACTCACAGATGTTCTCTTCTGCCTTCCCATGTTTCACTTCCATATTTGAAATAATCTTTCATCTTACAGACCAATGATTTGTTCGATAGTGGCTTTTTTAAAAAGATATTTTTATTTTATGTGTATTAGGTGTTTTACCTGCAATATGTAAAATTTACCATGTATATACCTGGTACCTGAGGTGGTTAGAAGAGGGTGTTAGGTCCCCTGGGATTGGAGTTAGACGTTGTAAAGCTGCCTTGTGGGTTCTGGGTACCAAACTCAAATCCTCTGCAAAAGCAGCCAGTGCTCGTAACCACTGAGCTATCTGACCAGCCCCTCAATCGTGGTTTCCTAATAAGTAGCTTCTCCTTAAGTTTATTTATTTTGATACAGTCTCATGTAGCCCAGGATATCTTTACCTTGTGTCAGAGGATAGCCTTAAAGTCCTCCTGCCTTCATCTCACAAATGCTGGGATTACAGGCCAGTGCCACCATGCCTAGCTCCTAGTCTCTGATTTCAATAAGCGTTCATCAAATGCCTCAAGCTTGGCAGGCATTGGGCTGGTGGTTGCCAAGGATATCAGAGAAAGGAGCTGATGTGGCAGTGACTGGCAGCAAAATCACCTGTAGTAAGTTGCTGCAATGTAGTGCATATTGCAAGGGAATGTATTTAGGGAACTTTGCAAAGTGTGTATTTTCTTTTTATAAGGTTTATTTTTATTTATGTGTTGTGTGCATATGCACACATATATCCAGTTATCTGTGGAGGCCAGAAGAATGCGTTGGATCCCTTTGGAACAAGAGTTATGGTGATAGATTGTGAGACACCATGTAGGTGCTGGGAACCAAACCTTGGTCTTCTACATGAGGATCAGTGACTTTTAACCATTGAACTATCATGCTAGTCCCTAATTACATAATTATAAAAAGATTTATTTATTAGCGTGTATGTGTGTGTTTGTGTGTGCATGCGTGTGTACGTGTACGTGTGTGTGTGTGTGTGTGTGTGTGTAGGTGACCATTTAGTTCAGAAGGGTGGCATCTGATCCCTTGCAGCTGGTATTTTAGGTGCTTGTGAGAGACCAGACATTGGTACTGGGATTTATATTTTGATTTTTGATAGAGCAATTAATGCTCTTAACTATTGCACCATCTCTTGAGTCTCCTTGTTACTGGAGTCTAGAGTGGTAAAGGTGTTTGCCCTAGGTGTAGACAGGATCCAGACCCAGGCTGTTAAATTCCAAAGCCCAGTCTTGTTTTCTGTGACTACCCTATGTCACTGTGTCACACTTACCTGGTTACTGATGAAGCAATGGGAGAAATAGCTTTGCCTGTGCTGACTGAGTGGATTTACCAATCCCTGTCCCTTTTGAGTGAATGGCAGACAGTAAGAGCAGGCCTCAAACCACTGTGTCCTCTTGTAGGGAGCAGAACCCAGGCAGGCTGCTTTGAGTGCTTATGTAGGGACATACAGGCACCATTTCTCCTTAGAGAATTATTTGTAGCATTGTGCTTGTCAGTGATATTCTGTGGCCCTTTACATTGTGGGTTCTTGAAGGCTGTCATGTAGGAGTGAACAGAGGTTGGTGGACAGGACAAGAGAAGAAGGAAGGACATGCCACCCTAACAATATTGGAGCAAGAGCCATGGAAACTTCAGCTCTGTGTTTCATGCATGCTGGTCCCCTGCTTTTTTTGTGCTGCACACTTTATTTAAAGGCAAGAGAAAAACAGATAAAGGGGAAAAAAAATCCAAACCAGGTCATTTTAAACAAGCACCCTCCTCTTCAGTTTCCTAAACTATGCTGTCTTTAATTTGTCTTTTCACATCTTGTGGCTATGGCTAGGGGACCAGATGGTAAAAGAAGTGGGGCGTTAGGAGAAAACTGACATCAAATGTTAAAGTGGAAAGAGCATAGTTTCAAATGGAGTCTTGGATCTGTGTCCCAAGTTGAATGTCTGGTATCAGAAAGACAGTGCCGACTCTCATGTGCTGCTGGTGACACACCAGCCAGTTACATATACTTGGTATATAGTTTGACCTATCTAAAGTGTAAGTATCATTCTGGCATAAACACGCATACCACGTGATTTAACAGTTGCATTCTTAGGTATCTCTTCAAGAAGAATAAAAAAAATGTGTGCACAAGGGCTTTATTGTTGAATGTTCCTACCAGTGTACTTTCTAGTGGCTCCAATCTGGAAGCAGTTCAAAAGGCCCAGCCGATACTGAATAAACAAAATACAATACAAAAATAAAAAGGAGCCTGGTGCTGTTAACACACTCCACAGGAATGAGCTTCACAGACGTGCTATGTCAAAGACACCTGATGCAAAAGACAATGTTGTGTGTACTTCTGTTCATGTTAAATGTCCAGAAAAGACAAAGAGGAAAAACAAATCTACAGTGGCAAATGGTGGCCTGAAACTAGTGTAGAACCCGGACCCAACATATTGGGGTATGAGGGAGCCTCTGGGATGGTGGAGGTGTTCTAAGCATCCATGGTGGAGGTGGTATTTGCTAACTGCCATTGAACTATGTACACTTAGGATGGGTGAAATTTGGCATAATAAGTTTATAAGTCAACCAAGCCTGACCTATTTCACTGACATTTGGCTCATGCCCATCTGGGATGCATACAAGGTGGGGGGCTCATTCCTTGAATTTTTGAGGTCGGGCATGCGGAGTGGCAGAGAGTTAAGGAGATAGTTGAGCCCACATGGAAAGGGGAGCAGCCTAATCCAGTAGCTCATACCCATAACCCCAGCTCTCCAAGAGGTAGAAGCAGTAAGATGGATTGAGCCCAGGGGATTGACTTGAGTGTGCAATGCAGTGAGCCTTACTTCAAAATACAGAAAATGGAGTCATAGAAAAAAGGTGCTTTCTACTTCTTTCCATAGTGCTTGATGTTATACATGCATTTCCCAGTTTGTTAATTAATTAGACACAGGGTTCATGTAGCCCAAGCTGGTCCTGAACTTGCTATGTCACAGAGGTTCTCCTTAAACTTTAAAAAAGTTACTACATTTATTTATTCTGTTTGTATGTGTCTGTACATGGATGTGCTAAAGTATACATGAGGTCAGGGGCTAACTAGCAGGAGTTGGTGCTCACCTTTTGTCGTGTGAGTCCCAGGCTTGCTGTCTTGGGCTTGAACTCCTCCCCCAGTGCTGGGATTACACACTTCCTTCTTAACTCTCAGTAATGCTTCCCCTACACACTTTTCCTTCTCATGTTCATTCCTTTCAGTCTGTTTTGAACATATCTCATGATAGAGACACACATTTACAACTTACTGTTGCTCTGTTGATACCTTACATTCATATTTGGGATTTGGTGGTTACATTCTTAGAATCTAAAGTGTTAGCTGGCCAGCCTCTGACTTCTAAATGAAGATCATCATAGAGGCCATCTGTTTAGAGGGTTACAGCACTCCGAATTGGGGATGTTGGCATGGGAAGCTGGAAGCAGGCCAGCTAGAAGTGGGGTTTATACATGGTTTATTTTGTTAATATTGAATAGTAAATGGAGCAAAATTGAGGGAAGCTGGATGTCCTTCACCAAGGCTTGACTGTTCTGGGCAAATTGCTCCAGAGCTTCAGGGTCAGAGTTTGTCATTAGCTGTGTTCTGTCCCATCTTCAGTCTTTCCAGCTGGAGACAGGCCAGGACAAAACTCATAGGAATCCCGTAAAGACTGTATCCTAATCTGCTTCAGGTTGCAGATGCTAGTCTGAGAGCTCTGAAGGTAAAACTCCACTGCTTCCTTCCCCCAGCAAAATGAAACAAAAGCCATGACCCATGTGGGCTGAAACAAGTATTGTCTGTATGAATGACAGTGAAGAGGAGAGACATTACAAAGGTGGGAACCACTGGCAGCATCTTCACTGAATTGAACAGTTGATTTTCTTGTGAGTCTTGAAGTTAGACACATTTGGGTGTTGAATCTTTAGTTTCTTTAGTTGAACCCAGGGAAGTTAAGGAGACTTGCCGAGCAATAGATTTTGGGGGAGTGATTATAGTAATAAGCTAGAAATTTCAAGTTTTCTCCATCTGCTAGCCAGTTTGAACTGTAGAGGATTTAGACAACATTGCATCCTGAAATGAACTACCTCTCATGTATTAGCATGTATGGACACACGGGTGGCATATACCTCACATGTTTGGTTGCTTTTCCTTTGAGGTTCCCAGGCTTCTGGACTTCAGTCTGAATTCTAGACCTGCCACTGCTCATTACTTCAGTTGGATTTGATAGTAACTAACTTTGATGACATTACCTCTGTGAGTGACATTTGT
>NC_022019.1:13627561-13642266 GCF_000317375.1 Microtus ochrogaster | reverse complement strand
ACATATGCACATATGTGTAGGTGCCTGTGGAGGCCAGAGGAGGGCATCAGATCCCTCAGAGCTGGAGTTGCAGGCATTTGTGATTCACCTGGTATGGGTACTGGGTTCTGACCCTTGTCTTCATGGTTGAGCAACAAGTACTCTTGAGTTGTTTCTCCATCCCTGGACAATGAGTGTGTACCCCTTCTGCTGGCATGCGTGTTTTACAGATGTGAAAGGGCAGGTGATTTGTTAGGGATCAGTTGAGTTAATTAGTGATTGCAGTGTTAGATGTATGACAGTTTGAAATTATGGAGTTTTTAGATCAAGGTTTCCTTGTGTCCAAAGTCTTATCATTACAAAGTACACGAGCTGTGGTCACTGTCTTGGCTGTTGTTCTGCTCTGAGCCAGTGTGGTTTGTGTAGTTAAAAGATTCTGGTAGAAGGCTGTTGAACAGTTTTCTTCGAGGACTATGTGTCAGAGGTGGTGGCCTGAAGTTTTGAAGGCAGTCGGAGCCAGGAGGGGTTTGCCCATGCCCTTCAAACATGCCCTACCTGTTGCTTGTTTGTTTTTAGGGTCTTCTTTTTCTGGGATAACCTGGTGTATTTACCCTGACCCCTTAAATTTTTTTATTTTATTTTGTCTCTGTATCATGTCCTTCATTTTAAAAGCTTTCCTGGTTTTTTGACTGTGAATTTCTCATTTGCCTTATTGTTTCTGGGTGGCTTCGGGAAGGAGGGATGGTGGCGAAAGGTCTGCTCTGCAGAGAACACTGCGATGTGTTAAGAGGGTTGGATTAGGGATGTCTAAGGAATAGTTAGGACTAGGGGAACTTTAATCAAGGCGAGAATCAAATGAGTAAAGAGTTAGCCTTTCAGGGTCAAGGCTGACAAAGTGATATCCCAGAACAGGCAGTGTGTATGCTGTGTGGGTGAAGGAAAGCTGGGTACATTGAGTGTTGGCAGGGGCCAGGTTGCCAACAGAGTACAGGAGGCATTTACTGAGCAAGCAGCGTCTTGTGTTGGCCTCTGATAAAAGAAGCAGCTCAATCTCTAGAGATTCACAGGCTCCTCAGATGACAGCAGACAGACCTGCTGTCAAGAGACAGATGGCCAGAGTGCAGTGGAGTAGTTCGCGTCATTGGTGTGGTGTGGGCTCTCGTGGATGGATCCGCATTTCTAATTCACTTTTCTGATCTGTGGGAGGGCTTAAGCAAGCAGAGAAGTCAGATGGTGGCAGCAGTGGCAGCATGGTCTTGTCTGGGTGTGGGAACATGGAATCAGAAAGTGCTGAGGTAGCCTGAGTGAAGGGACCGGCTGTCTGTGGGTGTGCTGAGGAGGCTTTGCAGACATCACTGACAGGGAGTTGCAGTGGATCTTACTGATGTTTACTGTTCATCATTACTGTAAATAAGAAGGGTTTTCCAGGGCTGGGAAGGTAGCTCAGTGGTACAATACTTTCCTAAGGTGCATGCATGTGACCCTGAGTTCAGTTCCCAGCATCACAGACATGCACGCACATGCACACTGTGGAGTTGCACAGAGCTGAACAAGTAGCCCAGTGAAACATCTCCCTTCCATGTGTTATCCTAATCAGCTTTTCTCCTCTCCTTAGATAATCCATTGCTGGAAGCAGGCTGTTTGTACATTAAAGAGAAGTCCCTCTTCTTGTAGTAGGTCCTGTGGAGTTCCAGTAGTTTGGTTATTTTGCTGATGTTTTCAGGTGCTGAAGCCTCTTGCATCCTATTCTCAAAGCCATGTTTTATCAGTGATGCTCAATATTCTTCAGAGTTGAGTGGAATATTCCAGATGTTGAAGAAGAAGTGGGCTGGGATTGTAATGATATCCAGACTTCTTACAGAAACCCGCCTGTGAAGGTTGAGAAGCACCTGTGAGGTCATTCAGTATCAGATTTTAGTCCTGTCAGCTTTGTTCTGTGTGTATAAAGGAGGTTGGGGGCGGGGTGACCAGTGAGAACTCACTGTCATCATATTGTGTTTGGTTGCTGGTACTGCCAGTTGAATCCAAAAGAGGAAGCAGCATCATTACTCTGGGTGGCTGGATTAAAGCGAGCTCTTTGTTTTCTTTCTTTGTTTCTTCAGATAGGCTCTCTTAAGGGACTGGCCTCTAATTGACTTTAATCCTGCCTCCACCTTCTGTGCTCTGGGAACTAAAGCACGGTACAGGCCTGCTTTGTGCAGTGATAGGGCAGAATCCCAGGTGTCATGTATGCTAGACAGGCATTCTACAGGCCAGTTGCATCCCAGCCTCAAGTTCCTTGTGATGTGTATGTGCTTTTTAGAGTGTGTCAGAGTGGGATCGTGTAATCAGAGATTCTGTATATTTCTAATTATGATCATTTCAGCAGTTTAAATCTTTAGAATTGAAAGATGATTGTGGACAGAATGGTGGTATGGCCTTTAACCTCAGCCACCAAGAGGCAGAGACAGGAGGATTTCTGTGATTTCCTGGCCAGTCTGGCCTATATAACAAGTCCAAGCCAGCCAGCCAACCAGGACTATATAGTCAGTCAGTCTTTCCCCTCCCCACACCCCCAAAACAGTGAAGGACAGAAGAGGTGGTGGTGTTTAGATTTTATTGGTTGACAGTGGTAATTGGTTGATTTATAATTCATTCTGACATGCTTATGTTCTTTTTTTTTTTTTTAATTTAGTTTTTTGAGACAGGGTTTCTCTGTGTAGCTCTGGCTGTCCTGAAACTTACTCTGTAGACCAGGCTGACCTCAAACTCAGAAATCCACCTGACTCTGCCTTCCAAGTGGAGTGTGTCACCACTGCCTGGCTTTGTTTATGTCTTAAGTATATGTAATATTTTTTAATTACTTTTAAATCATATATTAATTTTATTTTTGTCATTGTCAAAGGTATTAATGAGACATTCCCAAAGATTATCAGTGTACATAAAAATCATCATTGAATGTCTTCATATTTGTCAGTCTGGAGATTAGGAATGTAATTTGATTAGTTTTTATGGTATGATTTATTATTTGAGTGAGAAGTGAGCACAGGCCCCTTAACAAGATCAGTAGGAAAGAGTAAGAGAATAGTTTATCACAGATGCCAGTTTCTTTCTGAAATACCCAGCCTTTACACGTGGAGTTCAGGCATTGCTGGCAATGGAACCCAGAGCCTTGCACATGCTAGACAGGAGCCCCCACCGCAGCCACATCATGTTTTCCACACTGATCTCTTCCAAAACAACAGCACCTTCTATGTTGATCCACCTGGATCATTAGCATTTTCATCTTCAGTGCTGTGGTTGTCTGTTCACCACTTGGGAGACGTTAGTCACTGCAGACAAGACTTGCATTTGGATGCCAAAGTTCATGGTTGGAAGTGTGATGAGATAGAGAGGTTCTGCATGGTCTCAAAGCCTCTTCCTGCTAGCTGACTATCAAGGACAAAAGGAAGCATGGTAACCTTAGAGTGTGGAGAGTGTCACACCCTAGCCAGCAAGCAGAGTAAGCTCTGGACATCTCATGTCTCCTGGTGGGATGCATGCACAGGGTCATCTGCTGCTTGTGTTGACACTTGCCAAGCACACAGGCTGAGCTGAGTCGTGAGGGAGCATTAGGCAGCTAGTCTGAGGGATGATTTGCAGACAAAGTGGCCAGTGTTTCTAGGTGTCCATCACAGCCAACATCATGACAACATATAGCCCACAGTCCTGGACCAGAAAAAGTACACCAGTGACAAAAGTTGGCAAAATGTGAGTAGGACTGGCTGTAAACTTAATAGGTTGGTTGTATGTTGATAGATCTGTCCTGGCTTTGGACACTTAACTGGGGTTCTGTAAGTCATTAGCATGTAGGGAAGCTTGAGCAAGTCTGGGTGGAAATTCCTTGTACTATTTTTGTAAGTTTGAAAGTACTTAAAAATGAAGTTAAGCAACAAGAAAATTAATTCAGCAGAGCTGGGAAGTGAAGACTGTGGCTGACATGCTTTGTGCCTGCCCTTTGGATGGGTCAGGAACTGGCTGCATTTCTTTGCAGTATCTGTATCTGTATCTGTAGTGATGAGGCTTGCCGTGGTTTCTGGGTAAGGGATCCTGGGATCCATGAGCTGTGGCTGTATGGGATTTCAGCTCCCTGTTGACAAGGTCTCATTAATTAATCTACTTCTTTTTGTAAGGAGCTGTAATTATGTATTGAGGTGTCCTGTGACCAGCAGGTTACCCGAGCTTTGTTGTTTGGCTCCCAGGCTTCGTAGCTGGAAATGTACCCCTGTAATTGACTTGCTGGTTTGTTTCTGTTTTTATTGGGCTGCTTTGAATTCAGGTGAGTTCGTCGGTTCTTCTGCAGTGAGTCATATGTTCAGTTTGATATTTATTGGTAGCCTCTTAGGAAGAGCTGATTTTAAAAGTTTTTAAAATTTTGTTTTATTTAGGCTTGAAATATGTTAGATGTATGTTTTTGTTCTTAGAAAAGGCAAGAATTTTCATATACTTATTAAATAGTAAAATGCTGACGTAAGTCCCACCTGGGAGCCCTATGGTATGTCTTAGGTTTCTTTTTCTGTGTTGAAAACCATGACCAGAAGCAACTTGAGAAGGAAAAAGTTTATTTTATTTGTCGTCCATCTCTGAGGGAAGCCAGGGCAGAAACTCAAGGCAGGAAGCTGGAGGCAGGAACTGAAGCAGGCCATGGAGGAGTGCTGCTTACTTTGCTGGCTGGCTTTTCATGGTTTGCTCAGCCTACTTTCTTATACAACTCAGGATCATCTGCCCAAGAGAAGTACTGCCCACAGTGGCCTTGGCCCTTCCACATCAATTTATTTATTTATTTATTAATTATGTATACAACATTCTGCCTCGATGTATGCCCGCACGCCAGAGCAGGGCGCCAGATCTCAGTACAGACGGCTGCGAGCCACCATGTGGTTGCTGGGAATTGAAATCAGGACCTCTGGAAGAGCAGCCAGTACTCTTAACCTCTGAGCCATCTCTCCAGCCCTTCCACATCAATTGTTAATCAAGAAAATTACCGCACAGACTTGGCTACAGGCCACCTGATAGAGGCATTTTTCAATTGAGGGTCCTTTTCCCAATTAACTCTAGCTTGTGTCAAGTTATCAAAATACCAACCAGGTTATAGGTAACAGAATGGAGGGAATGAACTCATTGGTAGGTGCCACTATTCACAAGAGTGTTGGTTAATGTGCGGCTCATGGGTTCTAAAATCTGAGCTATTTGAATTAGCATGGGAGGAAGATGGTGGACTCGGGGGTTTTGAAGACCTAGGACTACTTTAGCTGGTCCTTTAACTTTTCTAATTCTTAAATTTCTCATCTGTAAGTTTGGACTCATTAGTGCATCTGTGATGTGTTCTTGGCCTGTAGACATCTCAGATGCATGGCTGCATTTTAACCAATCTGACCACAGCTGAGAATTGGCTTTGCCTACAAAAATCTGTAACAATGGTAGCATTTGTCATTAACCTGTGTTATAGATTCCAAGGTTTTAAAATGGTTTTTTACATTTATTATGTGCTCGTGAGTGTACCTGTGTATTATGCATATGTGTGGCAGTCAGAGGACAGCTTGTGGGAGTTGGTCCTCTTCTTCCACCCTATAGATTCTAGGGATCAAACTCAGGAAATCATCAGCTTGGCAGCAAGCGCCTTTACCCTCTGAGCCATCTCACCAGCCTAGGGCTTTTTGTCAGGAAGGTTTCCCATATCGTTTTAGTCCAGAAAGAAAAACACATTTTCTTTAACATCTTAACTCTGTTGGATGTTTTACCCCAATCTACCAGATACTTGTCACCATTTCCTAGACATTTATTGTCTTCATTTCAAGTCATTTGGTACAAATAAATGTCAGATTTCTTTTAGAAGAGAATCATAGGAGACAAAGGGACAAGAAACTTGTGGATAACGAGCGGGGGCATTTGTATGTAGTATTTTTCCAAACTTAGACTGGATGTTTCCGTTCTCTGAGAAGGACCAGGTATCACTATTCTTGTTTCACTCCAAAATCAGGAGGACTTTCCTTAAGTCAGGAGAGGTTCCTGTCTTTAATGTCAGCACTATTTTGGGCTTAAGGCAGGAGTGCTACAAATTTGAGGTCAACTGGCTCCACACAGTAAGTTCAAGGCTAGTTTGGGGAGACATAGGACTCATCTTTTTTTTTTTTTTAAATATTTATTTATTTGTTACGTATACAATATTCTGTCTGTGTGTATGCCTGCAGGCCAGAAGAGGGCACCAGACCCCATTACAGATGGTTATGAGCCACCGTGTGGTTGCTGGGAATTGAACTCAGGACCTTTGGAAGAGCGGGCAATGCTCTTAACCTCTGAGCCATTTCTCCAGCCCCCAGAGGGCTCATCTTAAAACAAACAAAAAACAGACAAATGCACTTGTTTCATCCTTAAATTAGTTTGAGTTTGCTGTGTGAACCTAAGTGAGCATGGCTGTTATTTGGAATTCTGCCCTTGAGTGTCAGGGAAGAAGGCACGCCTGCCTTCAGTAGGTCCAGGGAAAAAGAAGTATAATTGTGTTTTTATGTCTGTGACGAGGGAGCACATGAAAGCAGCCCAGTTCAGGGGTGACCATTGGTGATCTGGGGTGAAGGGTCTGTGGGAGTTCTTCATGGGATCTCAGGCCTTAGTTTTTGTTTTTTGTTTTTTTTGTTTTTTTTTTCTGGCAGTTTCAGACAGAGGGCTGGAGGGGGAGGTTGAAGTGCCCAGGCAAGTGAAGAGGGTGTGTACTGAGCAGCCCAGTGAATAGGAGCTCACTGGCAATCAATTAATTGTTCCTTTAAATGCAATTTTTTTCCTGAGCCAGAACAGAAGTCCTACTGGATAGAAAAATCTGGATAGGTAAGAGCATAAGCTACTGCTGTATAAAAGCTCAGGAAAGTTCTAGAAGGGAAATCAGACCACAGGTGGTTTTTGTTAGAAGGAATGATGGTTAACAGATATTTGCTTGCATGTATATCTGTACACTGCATGTTGTACCTGGTGCCAGGAGGCCAAAAGAGGGTATTGCACTGTATGGAACTGGAGCTGCCGTGGGGGTACAGGGAATTGAATCCCAGTCTCTGGAAGAGCAGCCAGTGTTTTTAAACACTGAACCATCTCTCCAGCCTGAGACAGGATTAATTAATTAATTAATTAATTAATTAATTAATGAAGCCCAGGCTGGTCACAGACCTATACAGTCCTCTTAACTTAACCCACTTTCACTCTGTCTGGGGTTGCAGAGAGGTAGGTGCCACTGCACCTGGCTCAGAAGTCAAGCTTTTGAAAGAATTATTTATAAGGCATATACAGGATGAGCAAAAGCAAAGAAGCAGAGCCATTAGGACTTTAAGACTCTCCCTAAAGGTTTCCCCAGTGTTCAGATCCTTCCTGCTGGAGAGAGACATGGTAGTTGTAATCTATTCCCTCCCATCATTGGTATTAATTTACCTTTCATTCACTAGTTTCAAAAATAATATTTTTTCTCTCTTTTCTTTTTTATCCCCTTTCCTTTTACCTTCCCTCTCCACCTTGTCACCCCCTTCCCCTTTGAGACAGAATCTTCTGTAGCCTAGACTGCTCTTGAACTTGCTATGTAGCTCAGACTGACCTTAAACTCCTGATCCTCCTGCCTCCAGCATCTCTGCTCATAGGTTATAGGTGTGTGTGCCTGGCTACTGTTTTGTTTTCTTATTGCAAATTTGCATGCATTTATTTTTTTTTTACTGTCCAAAAAGAGTTTTCTAAACATGCTTCTTTGCTAACACTTGTCCCCTTTCTTTCATGTCCATGGCGACACCATTCTCTGGAACTCAGGAGCCAGCCGAAGGTAAGAGTTCTTCACATGGTGCCTGTAGAAATTCCTGTGTATACCCCTGAAGTATTCAAAACAGAAAACTCCTTCTCCTTGCTAGTTTATAAAAGCAGCATAAGCCTTTGGCTGTCTCATGATTCCAAAGCTGCTTATTGACCCAGACAGGACTGGAAGGCTATGGAGAGCAGTGACTTTGGCCAGCTCTTCCCAGTCTCCTAGCAACCCAACACAGATTTCTTGTGTGCCATAGATTAGCATGAAACTGATTTTTCCACAATGTGCTCACTCTGGGCCAATCCAATTCATATTGCTTCTAGGCAGTGGGGTGCTTTGCCAGACCTGTGGAGTCCTGATGGGACCCTCATTTTGGACTTCAGATTCCTCTAGGGTCTGTGTTTGTATCTCACATTGGAGCCAAGTCTGAGACCGCCCTTAAGTTTTCTTAATTACATTTTGAAGTTAATTGTGTGTGTGTGTGTGTGTTTTGCACACCCACAGCACATGTGTAGAGGTCAGAGGACAACTCTCAGGCATTGGTTCTTTTCTTATACCTTGTGGGCATCAGGGATTGAACTCAGGCTTGATGGCAGACCCCTTTTTCCCACTGAGCCAACTTTTGTGTGGGAGTGTTGACTTCTTTTGTCTTCCAAGGGTCTTTAATTTTTGAAAAATATTTGTTTATTTTATGTGTCTGAGTGTTTTGCCTTCATGCATGTATGTGTACCTTGTGCATGTCTGGTGCTCATGGAATTGAGAAGAGGATATAGGGCCCCCTGGGACTGAAGTTACAGATGATTATAAGCTACCATGTAGGTGCTAGAAACCCTGTCCTCTGCAATAGCAGCAAATGCTCTTAAGCACTGAGCCTCCGTGGGTCTTATTCTTATATGTCCTCTTAAGTCAGCATGGAGCTTTTAACTGGACAGTTCTCTGAAGTGACTTAGAACTTCCAGGAAATTCCATTGGTCTACATTCTTGGACTTGTTTTTGTTTTACAGCCTGTGGTTGAGTTGTAACTCTACGCTGTTACTGTTGCTAAAATATGTGTAGGCATGCCTTTTGGGATCCCCAATGATCTTTTAAACAGTGCATGGATATGACACTGGTCTCCTTATATGTCTGAACTTTTTCTCTGTGAAGAAGGTGCTGGGTTAATTTTGCTTTTTATTGGAACAGAAGCTGGAGACCAGTAAAGATATGAGGAAATAAAAACTTGCTATGTTTATTTAGTGAACTGTTCTCACTGTTTAGAGAAATGTATTGCAAGACAAAAAGTCTAAAAGGAGGGGCTGGAGAGATGGTTCAGCGGTTAAGAGCATTGATTGTTCTTCCAGAGGTTCTGAGTTCAATTCTCAGCAACCACATGGTGGCTCACAGCCACCCATAATAAGATCTGGTGCCAACTTCTGGCCTGCAGAGACACATACAGGCAAAACATTGTATATGTAATAAATAAATATTTTTTTTTAAAAAATGTCTAAAAGGGGAAAAGCCCACATTCTTAACAGATTGCTTCCTCTGGGGTAGAGGTGTGGTTGGCAAATGGGAGACCTTCATTTATTTATTTTAAAATTTATTAATTTATTTTGTATGCACACTCTCGCATGCTTACCCTGCCGTGTGCATGCGATGTCAAGCACTTAGGGGGTCAAAGGACAACTTTTGGGAATCAGATTTTTTTTTTTTTCACCAGTTGAGCCCTAAGAAATCAAACTCAGGTCATCAGGCTTAGTGGCAAGCACCTTTAACCTCTGAACCATCTCACAAGCTCTCTTTTTATTTTATATTTTTCTGTGGAATTTGTTAGCGTGACTATGTATTTCTTTTCTGTTTTTTGGAAACATTTTGGATTTAAAGAGCTAATGTTTATTTAGAAAGGAAACAAGGGAGGACAGTGGGGGAGGGGACAAATTAAAATGGCGTATTCATGAAATGACATAAATGCCAAAAGGAAACCCACTGCTTTGTATGCCCACCTAAATAAGTGTAATAATAATAATAATAATAATAATAATAATAATAATAATAATAATAATAATAATAATAATAATAATAATAATAATAATAATAATAATAAGAATGGAGCCAGGTGTGGGGTGCTGCAAACCTTCAATCCCAGCAGCTGGAAGGCAAAGGCAGGTGTGGATCTCTGGAAGCTTGAGGTCAATCTGGTCTCAAACAAACAAATCGTTAAAGTTCAAACTCAAAAAATAGTATAATATAGTATTTGCCGCTTATAGTGGAAAACCCTAAAAGCATGAAAACCACTCAGATGGAAGGCCTGCTCTGTGTCATACATAACTTTCAGCTTTAACATCCACAAATTAGTACAATTAATCTGCTCGATTGTTGGGGCTCAAACCTGGGACTTTGTATGTGTTAGACAAGTGCTGTACCACTAAGCTACAACCAAGCCCATTCCTAACTATTCAACATAGTGAACATATTGGGGTTTTTTGGTTTTGTTATTTTTTTTTGTTGTTGTTTTGTGAGACAGAGTTTCTCTGTAGCTTTGGAGCCTGTCCTGGAACTAGCTTTTGTAGACCAGGTTGGCCTCGAACTACAGAGATCTGCTTGCCTCTGCTTCCCAAGTACTGGGATTAAAGGTGTGCGCCACCACCGCCCGGCCAACATACTGTTTTATAAGGGAGCAAAGCATTTCATTAGCAAGAGAAACAAACATAGTCTCTGGAAGGCAATGTTCATTGTACAACGTTTGACAAAGTGGGCAGGCTCTAAAACAGTAAGAAGATAATAGCTACATAAAAGTTGTTATCAAGACATACTTGACAGTTTTTGTTTGTATAAAATACTCATTAATTTGTATCTGCAAGTGGAGCATGCACTAAATCTAGTGTGATTATCACTGAGTTTATGAAGTTTTGGGCTAAAAGGTATTTGTAGTAATTTACAAAATTGCTAAAACTGAAAAGGGAGCCACTCAGTGTTTTTGGTAAATAAGAATACTCCTTATTAGTTTTCAGTCCTCTAAACAAGAGTCCCAAACTTCTTGAAGTTTGCTTTCTTTGACTTAAGTTGTGCTAGGTAAGTGCTGGTATACTGGGGTAGATACTTTAAGTGAAAGAGGAGAGAGAGAGAGAGAGAATGACTAAGAGTGTTAATTAATTGTTGTAAGACCCTGCTTTAGAAAACCACCTCACCAAGAAGTAAAAGCAAACTTCTTTTTATAGCTGCACACACATAGTTGCTGTTGTGCATTTTGTCTCACAGGCTTCTCTGACTTACCATTGGAGATGTCTTCCATGTAAGGGGATCACTGTGTTGTCACTGTGGGGTTATATGCATCACTAACCCCTACTCTCTGACCTCAAGGGTCAGTATTTATCTGAGGGATTGGGCAGCTGAAACATGATCACAATGTAGCCAGGCTGTCCTGAAATTTGGCTTTTCTCTTGCCTTAGTCTCTCACGTGATGGGATTACAGGTTTGTGCCATAAGGCCTGACTAATAAGTTATAATAATGGCAATTGTGATGTTAAAGTTTTGTTCTTAATGCACTTTATGTTCCCTCTGCAACAGATATTTGCATATGATCACTGTTTCTGGTCCATGGATGAATCCGTCCGAGAGAAGTATGCAGGTAACTAAGCACACTGTTCTGTGCAGTTAGTAACATGAAAGCATCTTGTGTGTTTTCCATCCACTGCCATGGTATCATTTGGTGTAAATTTTAATCACTGTCCAGGCAACTGCTTCCAGCATTTTGTGCTGTCTAGGGACCAGGAGGCTTCAGTGAGATGTTTTTATGTGAGATGATAAATACTGTGACTGTGGGATCTCATGAGGTCTTCTAATGGAACCAGGAGCCTCATTACAGGCATGTAGACCCTTATGATGTCTGTGATGTGCTGTAGAGGGACCTGGTATAAGTAGAGAGAAGCCCCACACGGGAGCCCAAGTTCTAGTCCTTAAAACCTCTGTGGTGCTCACTAATTCTTCAGGCCTGCCAAAGCGTCTGTCTTCTCTCTGTACCACAACCCCTCTCAGTTTCCTCTTGCCCCAAAGTTTCCTTTGCTCCCCAAAGAGAACTGTCTCAGCCCCAGTTCTCAACAAGTTTAAGATTGTGTGACAGCCTTCTGTTCCTTGCATCCCTGACTGTCAAGGTCACGTGTTTCTAAGCAGTATCTTTTACACACTGAACATAATATTTTATTGCTTCTGATATGGTTAACAAAAAAACATTTAAGGTTCCTTTGGTCTCCCTGGCCTAAGTGGTGTCTCCATGATCACCCAAATTCAGAAGTGTGATAACTGAGCTGGTAAATTAATAGAATGTGAGGCAGATGGAACACTTTGCTAGGCACAGCAACATTTGGTTCTTCTAATTTTTTTTTATGTGTATGATTGTTTTGCCTGCATGTGTGTGTGCCACGTATATGCCTGATCCCCATGGAAGCTAGCTTGAAGAGGATGTTGGATCCTTGGAACTAGAGTTATAGATGGTTTTGAGCTGCCGTGTGGATACTGAGAATTGAACCCAAGTCCTCTGCAAGAACAGCAAATGCTCTTAACTTATGAACAATCTCCTCGGCCCCTATTTCCAGGATATCACTCTCTGTTCTAACTATTGTGAATTGTAAGTCGTGTAGCCTGAAATTTTCATGAGAAAAGGAAAGAAAGGAGTTGATGTGCATGATTTTCTGAACTCTAGTACATTTTGAGTAAAAGGATGGTATGTAGTTGAACTCAGGCATATCTAGGTCCTGAGTTTAAGTTTCAGATGTTTAGGGCCAGTGAGGCAGTTCAGATGATAAAGGTGATTGTACCAAGTCTGATGATCTGCGTTCAGTTCCAGGACCCACATGGTGGAAGGGGAGAGCCACCTGCTAACGGTTGTCCTCTGATCTCCACACACTTGGCAACACATACAATAAACAGAGATTGTTGAATCTTAATTGTGGACAGTAAAATAAGCAGCTCCTGAGCTCTCTGCATTGCATGGCTTGATTTGGGTGGCCTTGTTCACGCATGTGTTACAGGGAACCCTTTACTGACTCTTCTCATTCTAACTAGAAATAACCTGTGGGGCAGAGGCTCTCAAGCTTAAAAATCTTGTTTGGGGATAAACAGGCAGATTGTTTCGTTTTATTTGATTTCTTATTTGTTTGTTTGTTCTTTGCCCTTAAAATATTATTTTCCTGTCCTTTAGGTCAAGATGATGTTTTCAAGTGCCTTGGGGAAAACATCCTTCAGAATGCATTTGATGGCTACAACGCCTGTATCTTTGCCTACGGGCAGACAGGTAATGTGAACTAACACGTAGTCCACACTTGAACATCCTTCCATGAAGAAGATGAAGCCACGTTTACTGGGCTGCTTGCTTACTTACCCTGTGTTAGTTTTTCTCATAGGTGCTTAAATTAGTCAGTGCCATATTTTTTCTTAAGATAGTACAATAAAATTGGGATTAAAATCCTTTTTCTTTATTGATTTTTTTATCCCTCTTCTCATGCAAATTGTTTTTCAATCTTCTAACAATTTGCAAAGCTGTGACCATTGTGTTTATTATTGGCTGTGTCTGTATATTGTAGTTCTTTAAGGATCATGACAGAGAGAATACCATAAAGAAAGAACCCACTTCTGGTGCTGGAGAGATGGCTCAGTGATTAAGAACACTTATTGCTTTTCCTGAGAACCTGAGTTCGATTCCCAGCACCTACATAGTGGCTCAGAGCTATCTGTAACTCAAGTTCCAGGGGACCTGACACCCTCTTCTGGCCTCTGCAGGCTCTAGGCATGCAAATGGTACACAGACATATGGGTAAAATACCCATACATATAAAGTAAAAATTAAAAAAATATACTATTTATTTATTTTTTCTTTGAGACAGGGTTTCTCAGTGTAGACCAGGCTGGCCTTGAACTCACAGAGATCCACCTGTCTCTGCCTCTCAAGTGCTGGGATTAAAGGTGTGTGCATCACTGCCTGGTTAAGAAAATATATTTTTTAAAGAACACATTTGTTAATAGTTTACTGGGCATAACTGCAAAGGGATTTAGGATTTTATACTTCATAATTAAAGAAAACCAATTTAAAGTGAAACTAGCTGCTTTTAAAATGGTTTATCATGTGATCTGGACAATGCTCTTCATAGAACAGTCTTTATGATGGTTTTGGGCATCATGTGTTGTGCCCAAAAGAACAGAAATTCTGAGCCAGGCGTGGCAGATGCTCTCTTGCCCATGCCTCTCACCAATGGGCCTTTCTGCTTTATCATTTCCTCACTGTAAAATGTTTTTACTGTAGACCCTCTTGTAGGATTGGCATAATGGGTTACCCTGTGCACACTTTAGGAAAGGCCTGGAATGAGAACACTAGTTTTAGGTATTGTGACAGGTGACACAGCAGGACTTGTGCGGTGGAAAGCACTCACTTGACTGCAAAGCCATTGGTACCTGAAGGGCGGATTACACCTAAGTGTTATATGTGGGTTCCTGGTGGTAGGACTGAGGCGATTTAATCTTTCCCTTGTTCATTTGTGTTTTCCATCTGTCCTTCCTTTATTTCTGTCTTTTGATAGGATCTCCTTCTGTAACCCAGTCTGGCTCGGACCTTGCTATCCTCCTGCCTTAGCCTCTGGAGTGCTGGTGTTAAAGATGTGTACCATCACACAGGTTTCTGAGTCTTCTTTAAAGAATATGTATTTCTGTTACAATGGAGAAAATGCTTGTTAAAAAATAGAGGAAGATTATTGTTTGTTCAGTGTACTGTTAAAAGAGTAACAGTAAGTTGTTTTGCTTACTGTTTGTAAGAGTAAGCTGATTTGCCCCAAAACCCATGGGTGCCTTTGTCTTTTGTGCTTTGATTTCAGTAGTTAGGAATATCTATAATAACAGTATTGGATGATTTTAACTTACTCAGAAAACTTGAAAAATCTTGCTATGTTTTTGGCAATTTTTTTTTTTTTTT